>NW_028277176.1:9793611-10121388 GCF_051122295.1 Plectrocnemia conspersa
TTATTATAAATGTATGCGATCGTGAAATTATGATAATTCCCCTGAATCCGACGTCGCATCCATTGTCAATTCCGTGTAAGGTTTTAATCAACGCGGCCAAGCAGTGAGCGCAAGAGCAGGTGGTGATAAAATTGCATTTCGCTCATGTCATTGTAAGAAATGAAACCGGTACCGATAAGGATCTGCTAATTATAATATAATCTGCATGCAAGGAATATGAACCAAATCGCAACCGTTGCGGAATTTACGGTGATACAAATTACAGAGCAAACGTAGGTAGTAGGTATGTATAATGTATATGCAGCAGCATAAATAAATTAATTGCGTTTGTATCTCGAAATGTTTCCTTCTTTATTATATTATCATTCTGAATATATGAAGTTTCGAAGCGTAACCCGTAAAGCAAAGACATGCCGCTATGATATTATTTTAGATCTACCAAAAATATTACTGGAACATGGTTTCAAATATATTTTTTTCAAGTTGTATCTTATCTGAAAGATCGATCTATAAAATATAGTTCTCAAACTTGATATTTTTTAAAACTCGAACAAAATGTTATTTTTACAGCTTGCATAACACAAGTATGGTACATCTCAAATTTCATATATCATATCAAGTTTTAAATCAAAATATGAATATCTGCCGTTTAATGGTTAATAATATTAAAAGCAAGTCGTTCAGTGTTTTGACAGGTAAAGGTACACTAAGAAGAAGATTAACGCAATCTCTTAAGATGTCTTATCGCACATTCAAGAGTGTGTGAAACGAGCCAATTTTAAATTATAATTATAGTAGTATAACACGAAATAGTGC
Organism: Plectrocnemia conspersa; assembly: GCF_051122295.1. Lineage (NCBI taxonomy): Eukaryota > Metazoa > Arthropoda > Insecta > Trichoptera > Polycentropodidae > Plectrocnemia > Plectrocnemia conspersa. The sequence goes on from NW_028277176.1 coordinate 9,794,428, forward strand.
GTGTACTAATTGACGATTTTTTAATAATGCTCGCATACATGGCTGCTATAGAAATGCATTGTTCGAAGTCAACTTTGTTGACACTCAACCCGACTGTATGCAATTATGGCGGAGAAGAAAATTGGCTTGAATCACGCGGTGACATTTTCCATGGCGACACAATCACTCGGGTCGTTATTGTTTACGCGTTTCTAAACGAAACACTGGGGAGAAAGTTAGTATCGATCTGATATAAACCATTATAGTCTTTAATGCCGGATAATATACGGTACAGTGTTGCTTACTAGAAATAGCACATATATCTACAAAATATTGATATAGATCGATTTAAAAGAGGAGAATGCTTTAAAATATCTATATTTAATTTAAATATAAACAAAAAAGTCGGAATAGCGTAGTCCGTAAACTCTAGAATTGTAACCCAGAAATCACGGGTTCGAGTCACGACAGCAGTCTCGAATTTTTATTTTAAAAAACCAACCACAACTGCAATGTTACATTTATTGACTATTACTTATGAAACACACAATGATTTATTATATAGATTTTACTGATACCTAGACCCCCAGTCCGGTGGTATTCATTATGTCTGACTTACATATTTGGTACAGTTCTTTGTTTTTCGATATTTGTTATTTGTTAACGAGAGTAAAAGAAGTTTTTACTATAAAAATATCATAAACAAACAATAAAAAGAAATATAATTATATGAAATAACAAACACTAACCTTAAAAATAATCTTTGATATTATAGATAATTTTATTCCTCATATAGTAAACTCACTTTTATAAAAAGTTAATAGGTATTTAATTACAGGTACGCAAATTATGAAGTTTAATATTCTCCGAAAAAATTACAAAGAATAATATGCTGAGCAACGAAATTTATTATATATTATTTGTGTTTTTTTGTGTATTTTTTAACCAAAAAAAAATTTTTTTTAATGTCAAAAATCTCACTCATAAATTTTCGTTTCACTTAAATAAAATTACAAGGTTCAATATCAAATTCTAGAACCACTGAATGTAACAAGTAAAAAGTAACAGATAATTCATAAGATTAAATCACAAAGGAACTAACGTACTTTAGATTTTGAAGAGTGATTTTTGATACATCAAAATTCAGTTTTTTTCTAATGTCAAATTCGGAAAATATATATTTCTGTAATTTGTTTTAGATGGTTACAGAATTTTTATCATTTTATTCGCAATTATGAAAGGCTTTGCTATTTTTTAAATAAAAAAGAGATCCTCCTTGTTCTAAAATTAAATGCGTTTTTCATTATAAAAAGCTCTTAAATCGTATTTCTGTAATCGAAAGCATGTATATCAAATTAAAATATAAATAAGTCGATCAGATATTGTAATATATAACTTTTCAAGTTAAGCCATTACGACATGACTTACAATAAGTAGGTATTTTATTATATTGTATAATTTATTATGTATTTGTTTGCTTATTGAGCTTCCATTAACTAGAGCTATTATTTTTTACTTGTTTTGGTAATTCACCCTAATGTGCCTAATGTACCTCTGCCTTAGATCATCAATACATATTATTAAAATAAATTGTATATTATTTTCCTAAAAAATCTAATATTTAAAAGCTTGCATAGTTTACGTAAAAAGCACTGGTTAAAAAGAATGAAAATAATACATTAGAAGCTAAAAAAATGACAAAAACGCTACATTGTAGATAATGAACATGTTACTAGAAGCAATTTTAATATAAGTTTTAAGATTAATTTTTATTATTTCTTTAATCACACAATATACACATACAAATTACCTAATCCAGTGATTTTTTTAGTAACTGGTTGTAAAAATAAATAATTTTTAGATACAATAAATATATTTTTTTTATATTATATTTTTACAATTTTCTAACCGTCACTGTCAATAAATTAATATAATTATCATATGCCGTGCATTAACATAATTAAAAACTACATTTGAGTATCGTTGCTCGTTAATGTCACGCTTTTGCATCAGAATTAAACCAAAGCATGGCGCCTGGCTTCAAGAGCAATTAAAGCATTTGCCAGAGCGTCCAGAGATAAAGAACAGAAAAGACTATATCATTTCAATTTGTCAGCATACGTCGTTGACTTTTCAAACACACACACGTCCATTTCTACATACGTACAAACATATAAACGAACCTATTGAATTTTCAGTCATCATCCAGCACTTGCCCACCGGTGGCCACTTTGACCGTGTTGGCAGCCTGTAAATTGAATTTGGTACGTCAGGTTGAGTGCATATTCACTGAGTGGATGGCCATCATACAATTCGATTTATACAACGAAAGCTCTTTCATATTAGGGCCACTCGAATCGTGGCGCACGTAGATAGAGACGCCCTTTCCTTATCGAAAATTCGCATAGGGAAAATTCGCCACCAAGCAATTGACCGGCGTATCTGCCGGAGACAGCTTTCGAACATTTTTTATGGAGAAGAAAAAAATATTCCACTTGCCATGCCTTTGAATGCATCAAATTTACCTGTCTGGCCGTTATTTCTTTGCTTTGTGGAGTAAAAGATATTTGGGTCATCTTGACGCAGATATGATTGGCATTTTATCGAAGGAGCCCGTCAAAAGTTCTCGAAAAAATCTGACAAGAACACAAAAGGAACAAAAGCTCACTCTATTGTGTATTTATATTTTTTATATATTATATATATATATATATAATAATTATTTATGTTTAGAATTATTAAATCATTAAGACTCAATTCACCGTTATATCATTCAAATTGAATGCATATTCAATTTATATTTCGAGAGGAACCCTAACGGTACTGCATTATATCAAATATTAATTTTCCCACAAATCGCAAAAAATCTAAAAATTTCGAATAAGCAAAAAATAAAACGTATAACCGTCAACCATGAATAGAGATTTCTCGTAACGGTGCTATATCTTGCGATTTACGCTGTCGGATTTTATTTAAGTATAAAATAAAGTCTTTTCTCTTGCGATACACGTAACTTATTGCTAGTGGGGAATATCGAATTCAAAATTAAACCCCTTTGTTCTGCAAATTGCGACCCCCATCAATTTCCGATTACGCAAAGAAAAATTTATGTTACATCGCGATAGCGACATGGGCGAATGCGTTGTTATTTTTGTTCTATAAATGGGTAAAAAAGCGTTATTTTTTTGTATAGATCTTTTGTGTGAATTTTTTAAGATGTAAGAGGGAAAAAACGCTCTTTCGCCCAAAAATGTGTCACGAAGGGTGAGTTAAAAAATGCAACGATGCACTCTGTGAATGGCAAACAGGGGATGTAACACTACCCCAGTAACACTATTCCCTGGCAGGTTGGGGGTAAGACAATAGTGCTGCTTTTTATCCATAAAAAATATATGCGTATCTTTAAATTTTTACCTAAAAAACGCAAAAAGGGGCTCCGTGACCTACTTTTGTGCGAAAAGGTCGTGAGAACTTTTTTCTGAGATTTTTGTCGATCGTTCTAGATTTTTTTAACGATTTACTGGAATCATGAATGCACTTCGGAAATAAAGACGCGGAACGAATTTGTTATTTGATGAACTGTAGGTATAATTGGAAAAAGGGATTTTTTTCGCACAATCCGGGGGATTGTAACGGTTGTTTCGTTCGGTTTTTCGGGTGTGTATGTGTGTATACATAATAATATACGAACGGCCTTTTTCCGATATTTTCTCACAGATATTTCACTTTTTTATCGAAAGTAGAAAAAAATCGCATAAATAACAAACAGGATTTGCCCCGATACGTGACATAAAAATTCAACAATATATGTACAAGATTTTTATATTGTAAAACATAAAATTCGACAGCGAAAAAGGATTGCTGGTATAAATCAAAGTTAACAATAAACTTCAAGGAACACATGTATGTACTATTTTATACGAATTTTAGAAATATGCCGTTTAAAAAAAATATTTCCTATACTATAGTATTAGCAAAATAATAGTTTTTAGTAAAGTAATAATAACATAGTAGAAAACATACTTTGCCGAAATTCTGTTAATTTAATAAAACATTGCATAAAGCATTGAATATTACATTACATTGGAATTTAAACAAGTTAATTGCAGTCAATAAAATATGCCAAATAAAATCATATGCACATAATTATGATATATATATTTAGTAGTCATAAAATAACTTTTATTGCTATTTTATTAACATTTTAGTATTAGTTTAAACTATAATGATATTTATAATAAAATTATTTTAACGTACAGATGTTACTAATTGAATATTTATGTGTATGTATTATATTTACATATTTTTTTAATAATAGTACTCATTAGTTTTAACCTATAAATTTTAAATAAATTTAGATCATCATAAGAAACAACGCAAGTCTTATAATTATAAGCATTATTTAAAAATATTCCATTTTATCACTGAAAAATAGAAGCTCAATCCATGATGCTTTTGCAAGGTTTTTATAATCCAAAACTATTAAATTCTGCTTATAAATAAGAAGAGAAAAGCGTAATCAATTTGGTACGCAAGTTATAACGATAATTTTAAATTATTTAATAATACAAAAAACACAAGAAGCTGAGTGATTAATACATATAGTCATCAATGGATTGATTTAAGTGTATTAGCACGAGAGTTTCTGTCTCGATTCTTCACAGAAAAAAACTCAGGTATTTCATATTTTATCACACGAGTATTTTAGGTAATACTTATGACTTATATGTGGTAATGAAATTTTTTAAAATTATATCAAATGTGTAATATATATTTTACGAACGAACTGAAGAGCAATTAAAATTGTATTTAGTGGTAAAATAATTTTATATAATGTAAAAATATAATTTAAATCAATGAATTTACTTATTGTGAAATAAATATTATCCATATTTACAAATTCCTGTAAAAATGTCGATCTATAATTACATTTCGTAACCGCAAAAAAGCAAAATTCATTAGTATAAATTGTTATTAAATTTACTAATGAAACGATGAAAATCAAAGTACTAAAAAAAATAATAGCAATTGATAGAAATGTCAATAAATTAAGGATAAAACATATTTAAAACACCTCTAAAGTCAAGATATGAAAATAGACTATTTATCAAGCTCCTGCTATTTTTTTACAGGAAATTTTGTGGAAAATCACAGATTTTATATAAAATTATTTTCTATTAAAAAATACAAATATAATATCTATATATTTATTTGCCCACCCCATTCAATACTGCGTATTCACATTTTGATTATAAATCATAAATTTATATGTATTAAAAAACGACCGTTATATTAAAAATTGGGTATAAAAAATTGTATAGCACAATTTAATTCGTCATCGTGATCCTTTTGTTATATTACGATAAATTCTTAGTCGAAACAATATTTATAGTACACTCAACATATATACACATATGGATGTATGTAAATGGGGTTGGCTACGTCGAAGGCTCTAGGGTGGAAAATCCGTTGTCGCCTGAAATGCAAAGTAGGGTGGAATCGTTGCATATAAAAGACGCCTTTAAAACGAACGCTCACCATTGGACGCTTTTAGACCAATCACAGCCATCGTCGTAAAAAATAGCGTCGGTAAAGAAAAGGGGTTTCATAAAGAAAGAAATTTTACCCCCGTATAACATTTCATACATATACATATACATATATTCACGCTCGCGCATTATGCTTAAACTTTTTATAACCGCGCACACTGCTTGCATCCTTTTTTAACAACCATCAATATTTTTTTTAGATCTCGAAAAAAACTTTTGTCCCTTTTCAATTCAACCCGTATGCGCCCGAAAGTTTGCAATTCAAATAACAAACATACCTCGTCTCAACGGATTTTATGGCAGCGCGAATCGAAAGGTGCGCGATTTCATATATTTATCAAAGGGATGAAATGTCAAAAAAAATATTTTTTTATATATGGCGTGCACAATGCATTATGATACATGTGGCAAATTTTCAATACTACTTATACGATTTTTTTCGCATTTGGTTTAAAAAAGGGGTTGGGGCACATAGCACGAGTGCAGCACGTACCCCTTGAGCTAAATTTGATTTTTCCGTTGAAATTGAACAGAGTCAAAATGTGACGGTTATGTGTTAGATTTTTTGATCTAAAATCTGCTATTCATTATATATATATTTTCCCCAAAAAAATGGCAATTTGTATAACGGATCCATTAGCATCGATGCAGTTTCGTATTACATCGCAAGGGGTGATTGTCAGCTATCGAATTGCGCATTGTTTCTGCAAATTCGTATCAGTTACGAACGCATTAACGTTTGTTTATTTGCAGCGATTCGCAACCATCGCACAAATTGCTGCAGCTGCAATGAAATATAAGCGATAAATAAAACCCTGAATTAAGAAGAGATTTAACTTAATGTTAGAATTAAAACTTATAACATTTCTTGGTTGATAATATATAAATACACCATTGCAAATAACGCCACAGTAACATTTTAATGTGTCTATTAAAATTATGGTATTTTGCTTAGCAAAAATATAAATAATTCTTTATTTAGCACTCAAAAATATGTCTTCGATAATATTTTGACATACAGCATTGAATATTATAACCTAAAACCACTTAGTTGTCATTTTTGGGTGAAAGAGCGTTTTTTCATTTTTTAAATAAGTATTTATATTTATTTTATTTTTAGCACAAACATATAAAACGATTAGGTATTGACTATTCTTTAATCCATACCTATCTTTCTGTTTGTAACGGTATTCTTTACTAAAAATAAATATTTAATGTCCTTAATGAAACAGTGATTCAAAGCTAGCATTTTTATAATTGAATATTTAATGATTATAATGTATTTTTATGATATATGATATATAGCTTGCTCAAATGAAATCATTGTGAACATAATTGCGTGTTTTTATAGAATACAACAATAATATATAAGATTAGATTAATGCCTTATTTTTAGTAAATTATATTTTATGTGAGTAATAAACATAGAAAACTTTTCATTGATTTATGTTATTTTCATGTACTTTACGTTAAGTCATAATAAAATATTACTATTGTTTCACAAATGTACTAGAAAATAGATTAATCAAATAGCTCTTTTTTGCGCCTATCGCCATTCAATTGCTATGCAATTATTACATAATATTTTCAACCCTTTTTAATCTACCACTATTATGCGCATAATAATGCGATTGGCGCGTGCCAACGATTTCGCACCCCGAATATATTCATTTATTCATCGAATAACCCGTTCGCGACGCGCGCGACAAATCATTGTTCATCCGGCAAACATGCGTGCAAAGTAACAACCCTTATTTGCAACAACCCTTCCTCTCACTCTCTGAATATTCTTAATTTGATCCTATGATATAGCCGCAATTCACCCCTCGGCTTCTTGGCTCGAAAAATATAAATACGATACGAAAGGGAAATGGAAATGGAAAAAACGAAAGGGTTCGTGCCCTTTGATTTGGTTTAGATTTTTTGTACCCAACGGATCTGTTGCTGTAACGGCTCGAGCCGTAGACACGCGACTCTTTCAGGTACATATATATTATATACCTAAGAAGATCAGAGTATCAATCGTCAAAACACATGTCAGCATTGTGCTTAACCCTTCCGCGACGCGTACATTGTTAACCGCTTTCCTTTTGTGATTCGATGATATATTAGAACGAAATTAATCTCCGGCTTTGTTTATTGTTCTTTGCAGCGTATTGGCAAGGTCAATACGCGGGTCAATCGCCTCTCTCGCATCGCAGATGTGGAGAAACTCTCTGGGGTTCGTTTCGTCTGGATGGAGGCCGTGGTGTGAGGAGAGGCCCAACTCACACCGCAGCGTTGTACCGCCATCAGCTGGGCTCATACATAGTCATATATGGAGAATAGATGCCACAAACACTAGATTCGAGAATAATAAATCGATTGGACGGATGTGCGCATGCGCGGTGGCACTCCTCCCTGTCCCGCACACCCGTCGCATACAAAGTTAACCCTGCAGAGACGGACTTGAACCTAGATTACTCGAGCGAGAGTTAATCAAATTTCATATGCATTAAAATTCCTCAAATAAATTATAATAAAATAAAAATGATACATGTATGCATAGTATACAATGATAAACCAACCCCTAAATCGTATCAAAGGATTGAGATAGGTAGGAGCGCTTTTTTCAACCCTTTTAAAACGCGTATTCAAATGCGATTGGGCGAACGACGCGAAATAGCGACGAATAAAAAAGCAGCTATTGCAATAGTACAACCCACCGGTGGTGCGTATGCTATTTTTTGATTTTCTCAAGATATTTTTCATTTAGCAAGAGGGCATTCGAGAGGGTATTTGCTTTCATTGTGGGTTTTTTTACATAAGCTGGTATGCCCGCGGGGTCCGATAAGAACACCCCCTCGAATCAACTTTGAGGGCAGATCGCTTAACTGATTCCGAATTTAATGGATTCTTTTTATATTTAAATTTATATATTAAATCATATAAATAAATACAATGTTTTTAAAATTTATAAATATTTAACAACATAAACTTTAATACTGATTAAAAGCATAGCACACTCTCAGATCTAACAGATTTTTTTAAATCTGTTAAAATCATTAGAGAATCATAGAATTTTCTCAAATATAATATAAGATTTAGGTTTAATTATTATGATCGCATATAAGTCACGATGGATAACACAAACATGAATTTAGCACCAATATAAATTATTATAAAATCATCATTACCTAACTAGGTCGTTTTCCACGGTTCGAATATTGGTATAGGATATGACGTCATTGCGTAAATTTATTTATTTTGATACATTATACCAGTAAAATAAATAATAAATTAGCTACACAGCATTTTTTTACAATAATAAATACACGTAACTTTACACGCAGATTTTATATATGTTTTTTCGATATCGAACATTTTAAATACTATTTTTGGCATTAAATTATAAGTTTATCAACATTAAATTATCCATTTTACTATCTAGATTTTCTGATAATATTATATACAAATTATTTAATTATATATATTCGATAGAAAGGCAAGAAAATTTTCAAATAAACTTTTTTATACGTTTTCAATATTTTTGCTTCGATAAAAAAAATATTTTAATTTCATAACATTGACTAAAATGAGTTTCATACATGTTTAGTTTCATATGATATTTTAAAGTAAAAAAGTATTTTTTGTACAGCAAATACAATATATTTTTTATTTTTATTTTTTCGATTAAATTAAGACCATCGTGGCCTAACAGGTTACCCAATGCGCCACGATGGTCGAAAGCAAATTATAAATTTATAAAACATAAAAAAAACGTATATATATAAATAAATATAACAAAACTTAAACATAACAAAAAAAAATTATAAAATATTAAAATTAAAAGATATAAACCGGATCAGATCCTCGTAGCTAACATTAAATAAATCAATTTTCAATGCCAGCGTATTAAGGAGCCGTATGGCCACAGCTATAGGCGAGTCGGCAAGTGCGGATGTCCTAGCCCTAACTGCCATCAAAAGAGGTCTCGATCGTGATTCTCGAAAATGTTCCGGAACCCAAAACTGGAATTCCTCGAGAATAGCTGGATTGTCGACAGCACCTTTTAGTAGTTTGAAAAAATGCTTAGCGAAATATAATACTAACAGACATTTGGACAAGTTATAAAATAATTTTAATATTTCAAAAAGGCATTTTTAGAGTAATATTGATTTTAAATATTTACCGTTATTATTTAGGATGTCAAAAATAGTATATGTTACAGCGAATGTGTATTACCAGTAAAGTAGTATTTTTACTAGTTTAAAAATATTTTCACGAACTCAGCCAGAATATTTTCAATAACATCCGAATATACATATATACAGACTGAAAGATAGGTTTATATTTTTACTAGCGAAAGTATTATTAAGCTAATAAACGATAGTGAAACAATATGCTGTGTCGAAATATCTTTTAAACTTAATTTGCTTGTTGCGAATAATCCATTTACTATTTAAACCTAAAGATAATCCTAATTTAAATATCAAGTTGTACTTTTCGCTACTGTTACAGTGAATGTGTATTTTTCAGTGAAGTTATATTTTCACTTGTAATTATATATTTATAATGTCATTGCTCAGTATTATAAAAACTGTATTTGTTCACAAACGGATGATCCGATACGCGTGTTTTCATATGATCAAAAACTCGCAGAACTGTGACGTCACAACATTCCACAAAATACTATAATGTTTAAAATAAATTAAAATTAAACCCGAACCTAATCAAAACGAATTAACCTAATGAAAGTTTTATTCCTTTAAGTTAGGTTTGTGTTTCGCAAGTTAGGTCTGCGCCACTATTAGATTAAGTGTTTTTAAATTGTCTTGCAATCTACAAAATATATTTGTAAAATTATGAAATAACATTTTTAACCAATTAGGCAAAACTTCCGTCTTTATTAGGGTTCACAAGGTTTTTCAAGAGTCTTACGCAGTAACGTTTAACTTTAAATATAGGCTATAAATTGTTTCGATCAGTAGTTTCTTAAGGCAAAAGAAATTTGGACCATTAGCAGTATATAATCAATACAAAGTGTGGACTGAAGCTAGGCCCGACCTCCTACCTGGGCTGTCGCTAGTGATAGTCACAGTCAGGTAAACCGGCAATAAATTAATACATTAAATACCGGATAATATTCACAAAAATGAAGCTGCGCGGCAAGTTTTATTTGCGAAAATTAGAGCTTAAGCTCAACCATATTTTATTTAAAAATATAAGTAGATTAACAAGATATATAAAATATATAGAGTAGGTACCGGTTAGTACAGACAGACGCGTCCAAAAACAAAATCATTTAACAATGCATCAACAGCTATATATATATGTCAAATAGCAATGTCAAATATAAAATCTGTATACAAGAAAAAAAACTGATGAAATTCATCATTAACTGTTACTGTTTATAACAAGGAAGTGATGTTCATGATGAATAAGAAATGAATAAGAAATGCTTTTAATTGACTGTTTTATGAACATATCAAAAACTGTTATTATATAAATTATTGGAACCACGCAATGTTCCAATTTGATTTGATAATAAGAAATATTTGACGACTTTCCGAATATCCCTCGTATATTCAAACTAATATTATGAATGTGTAGCTATTCTTCAGGGTTCAAAATTAATGTACACACAAAATGAATGACACACGAAAAGGCAAAGAACGAAAAAACAATTTTCTTTGTAAATCAAACGGCAGAACAAAAATCATAACAATCGGATAATTTTCCGAGCGGATGAATAATTGAATCAAAGAATGAATCGAAGGGGGTCGGTCGCCGGGGCCCTTTTTGATTGAAAGAGGAAAAGAAGGCCCGCGGAGTCCACCCCCTATTGATCAGTGGACAAGGGCATAAGGTAAACAATGAATGCGAGGGTAAACAGGCCGCACGCACATACACACACCCAACATACCTAGTATGTAAGTGAGGGCCCTCGCTAATTCTGTTTGCCCCGGCCGAGGCCCCGCAAACACCGGGACTGGCCATTCTGCAACGCACTGCAAATAAAATACAATTTTGCAAAACGTAAGAGAAAATAAAAATGATACCTACGGACGGACCCTCGACTCCGATGCGAAATCCTAATAAGCAAACACTTTATTGTGTTTGCTACGCCCCGAGTCGTGTGCCAAGCTGCCCGTTTCGGTGTTTGCAAAAATCGTTTTTCATAAGCGAAGCTTTCGCAAGACAAACGTTGTCGATTCGACGATTTTGCGATGGTAATTTTGCCGATAAAACCGAAATTTTTATTTGAGACATCGCCGAGATAAAATGTATGTCTATAATATAACAATATAACCAACAATTCCGGACTATTCACATAAAAGTATATACTAATATTCAGATATTGTATTTTTTTCCTTAAGCTTAATCTTCGAAACTAAAATATTATCCATGATGATGTTGAATTTGGAGACCATTTTTATAAAAAGAAACACTAACCGATTCATTGTGGCAAAATTATTATTGTTGAGTGTAATCATCGGTGTCTAAGTGGACAGAAGCAACCATAAATAAAACGTAATTGGATATTTTATATAATTTAATCACTTTCACGTAGACCAGTCGAACTTAGTTCGCTATGCATCTGAACATACATCATTAATGCCGTCCGTGATATACCACAGTGTTTTGATCATCTACGGTCCATTTACTATTTATTACGATTGTACGATCGGTTATTACATCGCAAGCCATATACATATATAATGGTTCGCCATCGTCGAAACTCTAATAAAATATTTAGTCTCGGAACACAAAAAAGAAATACCCACATACTCGTATATGTACAACCGGCAAATCTCGGCCAGACACCGGGATTATTTCGTTAGCGTCGAGGGCCTTAATCGTTTACACGTATCTCTTGTTTACACGGAGCCGAGCGAAAAATTCGCCACCCACCGTCCATAAACAGTAGGAAAATCTAGGCGTAGGGTTTGGCGAATGTGTCGGCCATTGTCTATGTCGGCGGTAATGGTACGTGGCGATGGCTGGTTATGGCCGAACGGGCCGGGAGACTAATCAATATTAGCCACCCTGTAGCCGGACGGGGTGGTCCGCTGCAGCCTCCCCTATACGGCTCCTACCAGGAGGAGACTACCCTCGGCACTCAGCCGTTACAACACCTCTCATTTCTTAAGATTTTATCACGGCGGAAAAGTGTTGCAGACGTGCACATACTGAATCGACCAACCCCTACTTTTGGACCTTTTACGAAAAGCATTCATATTGTGTAGGGCCTAATCTGACTCGTGCATTAATAAAACTCAATGTGTATAAGTGTGTAAAAGTATTTTTATATATTGATATACAAAAATAAAAATATACTTTCAAGACCAACGTGTTCATCTAATTTTATTACATAAATTAAAACTATAGAACATACACATATAACAGCAATATATTTGCCGCAGATAAATATAATTTAGAATATACTAAAAGTTTTCAGTAAGAATTTATTTTTGAAATAGTATCGATTTTATTTTTAAAAAATTGTAAATATTTATGTTTCCAAAATTAGGAACAATCGAGACAGGGTTAAGAATCAATTAAAAATACAAAATCAATGCGTTGTTATATAAAAAATATATATCTTAAAATTATAATAAATTATGTCAAATAGTTGGAATTTCTAGTTATGTTGTATAGAATAAGTAAATTAAGATTTTCATATTATTTATATTTTTGTTTAGACAAAATCACAGATATTTCTGAATTGAATTAATATTATTTCTTAAAATAGTACATATTAAATAGATTCAAACTAGTCTTGCGATTTAAATTTTAATAAAATTATTAATTAAAAAATTTTATTCAACCGGATTAAAATCGCTGCAAATATTGTTTTTTATTTTCAGTTTAATTAAATACGCTATTTTTCAATGTTTATTTTGCGCTACACTGATTTAAAATATGTTATTATTTTTATTATTAATATATTAGTATTACTGTTCTTTTAGTCGATTTTAACATTTTCAAGATTATATATTTTGATTTCATTTTCAGTACAATGATAATAAAAAAGCCCTAAAAATATTTTTTTATCAAAAATCAATAAAATAAAAACATTTTACATTTGAATATAAATGACTGCTTTTTATGATATAATTAGGGCATCCAAAAACCCGCCCAAATTTATAATTCGGTTCTTGGGTCATTTTAATAAAAAGAACCGGGTCCCCGGATCAGTTCCGGGTAATTTTTGTCAACTATTATATACTGACCCGGAGTTCAAATTTACGAATATTAATATATATCTTGGATTTTACCTTTTCGATACCCCGCTTATCACTACCTACCCTGTATGCAGCTGTAATTTTAACGGAATTCTTGGAAGCACCAAATATCGTTGCTCGGAAGGGTTTAATCAGTTTTGCAAAATAGAAAAAAAAAGACGGAGAATTTTGCTTTTTTAAAATCGTGTGACAGCAGATGTTTAATTTAAAAAAAATAAACAATATATTACAATAAAAAGAACCGGCTACCCATTAAAATTACCCGGTTCTCGATTTCTTTAAAAACACACGGGTACCAGGGGCCCCGGTTTCGGTTATTACCTAATTTAAAGCATTTATTTGTAATATATTATTTTTTTAATGCAGAAAAAAAAAATTAAAAAAAAAATATATAATATTTATTAAATGCAGGTATTGGGTGGCACGGTATCGAACGGGGGTAGGCTCTTTGTTAATTAATTTAAATCTCAAAATTCTGGAGATCTAAATAAATTTGGATAAAAATTCCCGATGAGCAATTTATTTTCTCTTTTCGCTATTAGAAATTTCTCTGTTGCCATTTCGATATCAGAACACAATTAATAAATAAGAAATAAGTTATTAGATCCAAATTAAAATGAATTGTCAAGCTAAATTTTATGTGAATAAAATCGCTAATAAAATATTTTTTATTAAAATAAATTTATCTTAGCAGAAATATTTTTTTAACTACAGTAAATTCATTATTTTTTTATGTGACATAATACTAAATTTTTAATTTCGATTTTATGTTTGAATATTGAACAATTTTTTTTTTGATTACTTAAGTAGTTTTAATTTTAAAAAATGAGTGATTTTCTTTTATCAAAATCAATATTTTGTTATTGTATAAACTTTGTATTTTTCGAATATGTATAACATCCAATAAACATATATTTTTTTTATCGAATATTCCTAATCATTTTAAGTTCAAAAAGAAGTCGAGTATCATAGATAATATATGATAAAATATAGTAAAATTGAAGTACCGTATCAGCACAGGTCACTGGTTCGATTTACATTACACAGTCTAGTTTTTATTCAATAAAATAGCTCAGCATCAAATAATATTTTAGTTTAAATTTATCGAAACTCTCATGCGATTATCTGTAATGTACCAAAAATATCAATAATAATCGGTCATTTAGCGGTCGATGCAGTTTACTTATACATGATATGATCGTATTTTTATGTAAACATCAATATGCGATAATAAATACAGTGGATTAAAATGTAGCACACATTATCGTCGCATCGTGTTTCTAGAAACTTTTCGCCCAATTCTTGCGTTAATTCATGAAACGAAAAAATAACCTTATTAACAGAGTCAGACCGTATAAACAAACTATTTGTGGGTCAACGTCTGACCTTGCGGAATCCCCAGACTATTTTCGATTGACCCGTAATAGTTGACCTCCGTGTCCACGGAAATACGTAAAAACCTTATATCACTGCCGGCTTGATTATCTGAATTAGACGCCAGAAGTAAACATTCCGTGGCTGGACAGTGTTTTGCCCTTGATGGCGCCCACCCCACTATCTTACAGCGAGTGGGTGGATGGGTGATGAGTGGGCGTTGGGTGGCGAGTGGGTGGTCTACTACAGCCTCTACGACAGACAAGCCTACTCACTGGCCACTACGGATGGAGCCGGGAGCCAGGGGTGAAAAACCGACACAACTTCTAGGTTATGTGAAATAATTTATACATATTATGTTCTTGCAATATTTCGACATCGTTACGAAAACTGCTGCGCCATTGCGGCATAAATAATGCGAAATTGAACGCTTCGTGAATAGATTTGTATCGATTTGGACGCATTTTGCATAACATAAACAATCACTAAATCTTATTATGTTTGTGCGGTAAAAATTTGTTATTAACGATTATGATCAAATAGTGATGAATTAATTAACTTTTTTTGAGATGACATGCGTTTTTTATGTATTAATCATTGTGCGATTGCGCAATGTGAAAGCATGGTTATCTGATTTATAATGCAATTACTTAAATTAAAATAATTTTGATGATTTATATGCAAATATTATTTGAGACTATTCTAATTTCAACTATCTTATGAATTTAAAAACATTAGAACGAACGTGAAATTTCTCTTAATATTTTACTTAGTTTAGTCTGTAATATTTTTAGGCTATATATTTAAGTAGTATTTTTATAGTTTTTTTAAATTAGTTTTTAAAAAATGTGACTATTATTATTAATAAAAATATTCTTTGTTATTCCACGATAATACCAACTACAAATCTTGTTTTTAATTTTTGTGATTCATAACATTTGCTTAAAATATATAGTTTTACACTAATTTTACTAATCAGTCTTTATCGTTTTTCTATAAATTATCAAGTTTTACCAAACTATAATTTATGAGTATTACTAAAATATTAAAAGATTTTCTATTAAATTAAAACGTTATTTTAAAGAACATATTTTATACCATTATTTGACCAATAATTTTTTTTAACTTTGACTTCAGTTTTTACATATTTTTAATTTTAGATCCGCTTTTTTATTATATGGAATATTATTAGTCAAAAGCTATTTTAAATCAGTTGACACAAAAAATATTATATCTAATTATATCGTTTGTAATAAACATCTATTTTATTATCACATCAATGGCATATCATATCAATGGCAATGGTCTTAATTGAAAAACTTTACAGATTTTATCTGCGTATTTCCTATATCATTTTTTGTTTAGAGTTTCATAGAAATATTACAGAGGGTCTTTTTCTAATAAAAATTCAATATGAAAATTTAATTCAGAAAACTGTTTTGAGAATTTTGCTATAGATGCTAAATTTATGCTAAAACTAATATATTTGAATAAATAATAAAATCCTTAAATATGAAAATATTTATATGCTTTAAATGGTAAATCTAAAAAAAGACAATGGAAATTTGCAAATGCTAGCTTTAATTTAGCATGCACAAAATGGTAAATTTTTTAAAAGATGAAATAGATTATTTTGGAAAAGATGCGAAAAATAGATGCTCCAAGTACAAATCTCTAACTATGCCATAGTCATTAGTTTCTTACAAAAGTTTGTTGAAAACTTATTTTTTGTAAATTTATATTCTAAATATCTTGAAGATTGGAAAAACGTAGTCCGCAAAGTATAGAATCATAACCCAGAGGCCACGAGTTCGAGCCACTGCAACAGACTATTATTGCGCTATTATTAAAAACCGGAAACAGATATAAAGTGACAGTTATTGAATATTAATTAAAATGCACATAATTATTTATATAAATGTCACTAATTCCCAGACTTTCGATGTGGTGATTATTATTTACTTTATATTATATTAGTTATTAGTATTCATTAAATCTGATTCACTTGCCCAGTCGGTAAAGATTTATCCCGCTATAACACATTGGACTAACGCCTGTCAAGTTGCAATGAAAGATAAAAAATATTATTCCTGTGTTTTCTCGAGAATCTCTCGTGAAAAATTCAAAATTTAAAATTCTTATTTTTCAAAAAACCAGAAAATTTTTCGAGAATTATTTTAAAGCAATTTTTTGTTAAAAATTAAATTTTTACAAATATTTTAGAATGTTTTTACAAATACTGCATAACAAAAAATAAGACCCAGTTGGTACAGATTAATGCCGTTGTAACACATTGGGCTGACAATGGAAGTTAAAATAAATATTATTTGTGTTTTTTTGAGAAAGATGCAAAATTGAGAATTCTTATTTCTTAAAAAAATATTTTATTTTATTTGTATTTTAATAGCAAAAAATTGTTCGCTTTGGTAATTTTAAATCTACATTGATAATCATATGAAAAAGACCGCACTGCGTGAGAATCTGCAGTTTGCAAAAATGTATGGGGGCTCTCCACAGAGCTTACACTATAAATTCGCCTGACGTCGGCTAGCCAAAATGAGAACTCTCCTTTACATATCTTGATTTTCAAAAAACATTGAGAAACTAGAATGCCTATATATTACATAAAATCCTAATAAAACACATATTTTAAACAATTTGCGATAGATGTTTAGGATCATTTTTATTTAAGCATGCTCAAAATATGCAAAAATATATTTTTAAATGCTCAAGTGTAAAATATATTAAAAAAAATAGAGATCAAAATGCAAAATTTAAAAAAAATATATGCTCAAAATATGTGTCTCAAAATATAACCATAATCACCAGTTCTTAAAAAATTGACAATGTTAGTATCTCGGCTAAGTTCATTGTTCTACTAAATCAAATATGTTTTATAACAGATTAGTGAACCAAAAATAAATAACCAAACCACATTTTTACACAGAAATTATCTTGATTCATATTGCCTTTTGCCGGAAATATTTTTTTACTTGCATAACTGACAGGTTATTGCTTTCAGTGCTTTATTAAACAAATATCATCCAAAAGTAAATTTAAGCAACGTTAAAAATATATTTTTCTAAGTCATGCTTAAGCATACTTAGTATGCAAAGCTTGATCGTTTCCACATAGATATTGTTTTGATTAAGATAAAATTATAATTTACCATAGTAGAATGAGTATATTACGCATTACACAATGTCACATTTCAAGAGACTACACCAATGCTGTTATGTAATGTGACTTTTTCGCAAAAATTGACTACCCCTGGTCCAGACTGTTCCATTCAGCGGTCCGAGCGCGCGTATAGCGGTGTCCAGCTAGTTATACGTGTCCGTCTGATTAGTTGCACTGGGGGAGACTCCAGCTAGACAGATCCCACACCACCACCACACTTCTATATATAGGCCGACTAATGAACGGAGCTCGCATGACGTGTTCTCTGAGCATTCGCAAAAACATAAAATTGACTAGGTTAGTTATGGACGCACAAACACAACGTTTTCTCTCTTGTTTTTACGCACAACCACGCACGAGCGTGTTTTCTTCTCGGGCCAAAGTGGACGTGAACTTTGAAAGCTTGCGAAATACGCAAATTATTGTGTACACGCTTAACTCGCTTAGATAAGAAATACATCGAGGATAGATGAGATTCCAATCATTAAGATATGCAATAAAAATAATGAGTAAGATAAAGATTTTAATTATAAAAGATGCAAATACAAGATATACCTACTAATAATTTGCAATAAATTCATTATAATTAGCTTTAGTGCGACTTAAATTAATTACAATTATGGAAGGGTATATTTATTGAATTGAAAGAGTTACTAACGCAGTGTTATAATAAACTATGCACAAATGCTATCTTATCATCGTTTAAATACTGATATACATTTTAAAACGGATTATGATAATAGATAAAAGTAATAAAATTATGTCGAGCTGTATTAAACCAACACTTAAATCATAAGTTTTGTCCTATTTGTTATTGAATTTTTATCATATAAATTATAATAACTACTTATCCAATCAATATTGAGTCATATTGCAATGTATCTATATATATAGTATGTATATATGTGTCTGGCTTATATGTTTTCTCTATATACACCATTAGAGATCGATTTAAATCAAATTTTGTAAAGTAACATATTTGAACCTTGCTCGAAACATAGCCACCACTTTCTCGATATAAATGTGCATTATGTTAAGTGCGAATCGTTTCAAAGTTTGTTTAAATGCTCTCTGGAATACTGAGAGAAAAATAGTCAACCCTCTCTGGCCCATCTTATCCTCCACGTTTTGAAAATAATATATATATAGTTATTTTCTTTGACGCTTTTGGTAGTTATGAACTCTTTCTGAAAAAGCGCTTTCAAGCCGAGCATGGACCATTAGTTTAAAAATTAATCAAAATTCTACATTAATTATATATTTATATAATAAGCATGATATGCTTTTGCATCAATATGTAATATGATGTATCTATAAAATAAAATATATGAATCATAGAAATCCTACAAACTTCCCATAGTTATCGCCAATGATATTTGTGTGTCTAGCGAGCTTATTAATCTGAATGGTTCTAAAAGCTGTATTTTTACATATTTTTGAACCCCATCTGTGCTATTCAATAATCTATTATTTATTTATTTTTACAGATGGAATGTGGCTGAAAGACGAAGATTGCGACGCGGCCAACATGCCGTGGAGATCTTCGCCGTTGGACGGCCACGACCAGCGGAAAGCGGATCTTCACGCTCGTTTAGGACTCACCTCACCCGGTAAATATGAAACATTTTGAAAACGTGCAAATCCGCTCGCTCTTTTCGTGCATTTGATATGTATCTGATCTGGCCGTATCCGGATCCAGGATATCTGCGGCGGATCAGTTTTGCCCAGAGAGCGGCGATTATCTCGCGATTTGACGGACGTTAATTGCATGCGAGCGCGCAAGAAAAGCGAGTAAATCTAATCATACCTGTTAGGTACATACTGGATACCACTGTCACACGTGTGCCGCTGTGAACTGTCAAATATAATTGGAAGCGTGGCCGTTTTGAACCGACTCGCTAACTGTGCGAAAAGGATGTTGTGTTACTTGAAAATGTACTCCCGTTACTTACGTGTGATATATGATTTTATACACAAAAATCTGATAAACTGATCACAAAAATATATTAGTCTGAGCTTGATAGGGATTTAGGTAAAAGTGTCACTTGGGTAATAAGATATTACAATTGTAAAAATGTCGTATACGTAATTCTAAATTTTTCGATATAAAAAATCGTGAAAAAGCAATGAGCATAATGTAGAGATTGTGTATACTTTTTTTTCCTGAAGTTGCATTTTTATATATAGTTTCAGAAAAAAACATTTTGCGTATTGTGAATATACAAAAAGCAAAGGGTTCTATGTAGCAAAAATCTTTTTTATTTTATTAAAACGAAAGGATAACCTGAATAAAATAAAAATCAAAAATCTGTACCCAGCTTATACAGTTTTTAGTGTACTTTATTTATAATACTTTTAGTAAAATGTAGTCAAAAAATATTTTTATGCGCAATAATGATATTTAAAATGTTTATGAATTGTAGTTCCCTAATTTTTTTCATTATTATATAACAAAATAATTATTAAAAAAATGTTGATGAACAAAGCATACATATTTGACCCAAGATGTAAAAATCAATATTTTGCCTTTTGGAGTCTTTAAAATATAATTAATACTTATCGATATTTTTTTATATAATCATTACCCATGGAATAAATATTTTTTTGATATTAAATATTTTTAAGTCTTATTTAATAAAAAGACAGGTATTTTTAAAATCTACTATAATTATACAATTAAACTAATATTAATTAGCAATAAAAACCCATGTTGATAACATCTAATATTTAAAAGACACTTAGAATATTGTTGTATTTTATAATAAAAAAACAGACAAGTACTTCATAATATTTAAGTCAATATACTATCATTATACAATTAAACTAATGTTTATTTATATAGGTAACATTTTTTTTAAGAAATGTATATTATTTAAAAAATGAAAATAGCTAAGACGAAATATTAAATTTGGAATTATTAAGATTGACGTTTTATATGATAACAGTTTTATGGTTAACAGCTTAACGCCCGAGGACTCATATACGAGTCTTGAAAGAACATTGTTTGGTGGCCGTGAACTCAGGCATAAGTACTGCGTCATGCGTTTTCTTTTATTAAAAAAATACTGGGATACCATCAAGTTTGCTTCTATATGATATTCAAAGATAATAGTATACTATTTCAACGTACTATCAAATAAAAAATAAATTATATTTCACTTCATATTTTTGTAAAAAGAGATTGCGATGCAATGCAATGAGACGTCGCCTTTTTGGGGCCTGTGACTTTTTTATGAAATGTATGAACTATAAGTATTTATTTCATATAAAAAATAATATTTTATATTACACTTATTGAACAAAAATAGATCAGGGTCTACCTGTGTGGCTTGGTAAACATAAAACCAACCCAATCAAAAGAAATCAAAACATCCCGATTGATAGTACATTAATTAACAAAGTTTTTCAACCTAAAATTCTACATGTAAAATTGTTATGGTATATGTATAATAGATAAATTAGATAACACAGTAATCAAAGAAGTTCCAAACAT
The DNA here is from genome assembly GCF_051122295.1 of Plectrocnemia conspersa. Lineage (NCBI taxonomy): Eukaryota > Metazoa > Arthropoda > Insecta > Trichoptera > Polycentropodidae > Plectrocnemia > Plectrocnemia conspersa. The sequence goes on from NW_028277176.1 coordinate 9,816,231, forward strand.
TTTTACCGGTTGTTTGTTATTTTGAAATTTCCTCACCATTTGGGAAACCGCAATGATTCACATATTAAGTAACTAGGGGGAAAAAGCTACAATTCGTATAAATTATCGCCGTAATAATTTCTTGTAAAATAATTAAAAAAATTATATTATTGCCCTCAAAAGAATCTTTAAGAAATAAAATTATGAATGAATAAATATGTATTTTTCATTCCTTATATTTTATGCAAATTTAAAATAGTTGCAATGGTTATTTATAATTTAATAATATGTATGTTTAAATGATTCCATAAATTTTCGTATAAACGATTGATAAAAAATACCCGTTTGTAATATAATATCAAATGCACTCACCAAATATTTCGACGTCCTTTTTCTGCTTACATTTATTTTCACCATTACACTTATGAACCACACTATATCACTATTTATATTTTTTTCGAATTTACACTTTTTTTATTTACACTATTCACATTTTTTGATACGTATAAAAACACTCGTCAATACGAAGAGAAATTTTACTACTTCTGCACATGTATGCTGTATCTTTCCTTATTCCATGTGCAGAACAAACACAACAATTTCTTCTGACATATATCTCACCACTTTTTATTTTTATTGGCAGATGGTTTTTCAGCTTATCCGAAAGCCATTCTAATAGATCCACAGCGCATTCCCGGTAAGATGTGGTAGAAACTGGCGAAATGTCTTTATAATCGATAGATTCCACTGAATTTTGCATGCCTTACTCAAAAGAAAATCTTTGAATTTAATTTTTCTGTTACGATCTAAATTTTGATAGACACTGAACGAATAATGATGGTTTTTAGCTTATCCGAAAGCTTTTCTGGTGGATCTACAACACAGGTACGGCAAGATGTGCTACACTGCACTATGCATCCATTCTTTAGCCTTACTTACAATTTAATTTTACTGTTACGATACAAATTTTGATAGACAATAAAATGAATAAAACAATGCGTATTGAAATAAACGAAAAACAACATTTTTTGTTTATTCCTTTGTTTTTCGAAATATTATGTAACTAGGTAACGGCGTGATCAACACCTCATATATTTATTACAGTCAATTATACATTGAGTCTTATATATTGTAAGGCCGGTTGTTCCGAGTTCTTTCCCCGTGTCTATCATCTGGCTGTTATAAAAAGTAAATATCATTCTGAAATCTCTTTTTATATTAGTTTTCCAAATTTGGATAAGCGTTTTACCTTTTCTACCATATTTCATCTGTAGGCGCCTTAATTTTATATTTTTGAGATTCTAGCAGACCCCTATTTTTCCAGATTGTTACACAAACTTCTGTTTTCCGTAAAAATGAATATTTTGCGAGTAAAACGCTATTTTAAAAATTGTCAGCATAAACACAGTGTCACTTTTCCAGATATGGATTTAATACTTTCATCGCCGTGCTTACTAATCTTTCTGAATTTCCGGTGTATAATTTGAAATTACAAATATTACTGGTATTTAATTCGCAAAGCATTAAATTCAATATTCCATATTTGGTTGAGGACAGAATACCTGAAATCAGGGAAAGGTTTTGCTTTGCCTTGTAAACATTATTGAATTTACCTAAAAAATAATCAACAATTGGTTTCATTTTCACCAGCCTATCTGTACTATTTTTTGAAATGTTTTGAAAGTTAAAATTTGTCTAAATTTATTTCTTGGCATAGTTTTTAGAAATATCGGCGCCTCGATTATGGGGTTTGTTAAACTTATGAACTATACCCAATATAATAAGTAAACTAAACCACTTTTTCAGTTCACTTACTGTTCTATTGTGCAGTTTTTTTCTATATTTTTGTATTTGTGATATTTTTGTCGATGATATAAATTTGTTTCCGAAACTATTATTTCGAACAAATCATCGCTAATAAATAAATTGACCATATAATGAAATAATAAATTAATTTTAGTTTGCCATTTACTTCAAATTTTACTAAAACGACAATTTACCATTATTTATAGTAGATTATAATCCTTCTATATTAAATTTACTATTATTATCATTTCAAAACTGTTTCACATAATAAAGAACAATGAGAAACATAATAACAATAAAGAGTATAACTCAATATAACGCTTACTCCATATTTAAAACATATAATAAGTATGTTACTATTGCAGAAAATAATTTTTAAACAAAAAGGACTATTCCGTTTTTGCGGAGATAGAAGAAGGATGCTGCAACTGAAATAATATATCAATCATTTGAGGATGAAAGCTTGTGTACAAAAATTTCCGACAAGGTACCAAACTTTTAATAAATAAAAACATATGTAATTTTCAACGACCTAGTTATTTTTTTTATGATATGATTCATCACGATCTTACTCCTTAATTCATTTTATATATCTAATATATATATACTCATAAATATGTAATGTTTCGATAAGACTATTATTCTTTATCTTTAAAGTTATACTCCGAAGATGAATAGTAGTATCTCTTTGAATCATTAAATACTCTTCAATCATTTAAATGGCGATCACATCCGGAGAAATATTAAAAAATACATATGTATTTATTTTGTATTTTTATGTTGATGATATATAAAATAAAAATATATTAATAATTAGTAACATGAAATACCCATGAGTTCTCGCTCATTCTCAGGGTGTCCATGAACTATTATATTATCTCATTTGTGAATAGTATTTCCCAATATTCACAAAACTCATAAATTTCACAATCTACCATTGTTATAATTAAATAGCACACATTCGACTCTACACCCCACTTTAACCCCGAGACGCTTCACAGAAATCATATCCCCGAAAGATCAGAATCGTTTTTAGGCGCTCTATAATTGTATATTATTACTTAATAACAGTCATTACACCAATTTTGAATCATTTAAAGAGGAAAATCCGAAAAATATGCAAATTTAATACGTGTGCGGCTGCAGCGTGTATTTATCGTTTATTATTCTATTAGACTGTTGCGTGTTAATAGTCGTTAATTAACTGTAAATTTAAAATATACGTATCACTAATGACGAAACGCATGTTGAGTATTAAAAAAAGCTCAGCAGCTTTGTACAATGATTGCGGAGATATACATATAAATAAACGGCGTTGGATATGTAAATCGTTTAATGAGGGTATTGAGTTTTTCTGTAGTTGTAATAATAATAATAAATGCATAACCTGTTATTAAACTCGAGTTAACGCATCCAGCCAGGTTAAATGAGAGGTGTTATGTTTAATACGCGTGCATATATATTTTTCTAATGCTGCTATTTTAATAGCTACGTAAATGTTTAACAATGTATTTTTATTATATATATTTTCTTAAGTTAGCAATAGTTTTTTTTATATATATTTATTTATTGATGCTTATTATGGTATGTATGTATGCAGGTCCCCTTCTTAATAAGAGTAAGGTTTCAGAGAAATAAAATATATGACGTCTTAAATGGAGTCCACACACACGGAAATGGGGGTGAAAACGGGGAGTGGGATTGGGAAAAAAGAAGTTGGACTTCGTGCAAAAGTGAACCTAACGTCAAAGGAACCCTTTTGTGCTACGCAAATTGAATGCATTTTCCGCTTTCCTATTTACTTAATGTTGCAAACGTGAAAAGCACCCTCGGAATGCCAACAGGATAAACAACGCTTAGAAAAATGTGGAAATAATTTAAAAACATTCCAGATTGACGTTTGTTAAATTTACGACGTGTTTTCACTTCCTTGGTATTATAATAATAAATAGTAAGAGCCCAACTAGTTCCGCGACGTAAATACAATAATAACGCTCGTTTATATATTTATATAATAATCATAACGTATGAGCAAGTCAAACAATATGATATTAAAAATGTTCCATTAAATATATATATAATAGAATTGTTCTTGTGAAATTTTTCGGTGAATTTTACTTTTATATTGTTTTATTATTTAGAAATGGTTTCATTACGATTCGCACTGTGCCCTCACAATTGAATGCGGGGAATGGAGTGTAGAATTGAAATTGTATCAAGCAATAGAGGGTCCGTGGGGGTGAGTGGGTAGAACATGGCCAGCAATCGGATAAAAGATGGCCGATTTGATGGGCCAATCAGTGAGGGGTGAGTAGGGAGATGACCGAAAGGGGAGATGCAAAATGAATTTTACAAAGCAGAGTCCAAGTGCTGTGCCTTTGAGAAACACTATGTATCAGTATTTTAAAAGATTTTTTTAGATTAACTCACAGATTAGTTTTACTTTTACATTTTACCTATCACACAGAGACAGTTTGAATATTAATTGAATAGCTTATTAACATCAAAATTGACAATAACATATATTTGAGTTGTTGTGTTAGATTGTTCATCTTTAAATAAAGATTTTTTTAGAGATTAAAGGCATGGAAATATTATATTTTTAATATATATAATTATATATAATTAACATTTATATTCATGTGATCATAGCCATATCTTTATATATTAAAAACACACAAAATTAACATTATACTTCAAATACCAACATACAATTACTTCAGAACGCTTTTCTTATCTATATATTTATCGACTTTGTTATCCATAAAAAAAACTTCGAGGGGTAACTAAATAGGACGCTATGAAGTGATAACATTTTACGATAAAACTATTGATGTGATTAAAGTTTTAAAAATGACGTAATTAATATATTAAACTACTCATAAAATCCAGCTTTAAAGGATGGTAAATAATTATTCTTACGCATTATTTTATTAAGCTGTTCGTGTTTTAAACTGTTTTCACAATAATTTTGCATTGTATCAACTTATTGTCTACCTTTTTTGATAATTTATATTCATAATAATAGATATTGTCAAGATTAAAATCTTTGGGCCTCTTCTCATATGTCTAATATTTGTATTAGTTTGTATAATAAAAACCAGCCAAGTCTACATCTACTGCATGTTGATTTAACCAATAAATTTTATACTTCAATCAACCCATTTCAAAGTTTCCCCCGGCGCTCCTCCCAAGCCATCTTCCGCTCACCCATAGTTCTTTTCACTCCATTTTACAAGCGTAAATACTTTTCACTCAATTCAGCCTCCCTGAAGCGTGTGAAATAATGGACGAACTCGGCACATTATTGCCCTCTTCACTCCCTTTTATATTACATAAATCGCGAATAAAAGTTTGCCTGAATCGAAAACGCACATTAAATCATCCCTTAAACTCTGCGCGCCTAAGAACACTTTTCCTTTGTTTTTATAATCGAGTTTCAGGCACAAGGGGCCGCTCAAGAATCTACAGGACACCCTTCAACTCCCCTAAAAACTAAATCGGGATAACTCGATTTAAATAGAGAATAAATGCTCCTATTAATAATTTTTGCATTCCGTTTATTGTTTTGTGCATTCGAATGGAGTCCGAAGTCTATTTTATCTCCGGTCAGCCGCCATGTCGTATTTGGTTAAGGGTAGCCGTTGAAAGGCATTCGACTATAAATATTCATTCCCCGTTGGTTGGCTCTTATCACAGGCCGGCAGGAGTCCAATATGCTTGGTTGGCGTCGTCCATCTAGTGAAAGTCTAGCGAACCATCGCTAGGGGTGGATAACGAGATTAAAACCAATTTTGCCTATTTCTTTCGAGATTCGCCCGAAAGCGAGTAAATAAGATTAATGGACTATGATTTCAAAACGATAAATTAATGTACGTACATATCGAACCAATAATTTTTTAATAAATCGACAAGCCCTACAATGGTGATTATTGCGCACAGCGAAAATTCTGATCACAGATGATTCACATGGCAATATATATCAATCAGTCAGTATATATCACATATGTCAATATGATTTTAATTATAAAATATCATTACTTAAAAATATTTTACAATTATATTAGTAATTTACAATAATGATACACTTATAATAACAAAAAAATACTTTAAAAATAAAAAATACAAAGGATTTTAAAATTAAAAAATAATAAATTCTCAATCAAGTCAAAAGTTTAAATTAAGTTTACGTGTGCGCAATTTTCATTTGCGCAATAATCTTGTCATTGATATCACAGACGTCAATATGATTTTAATATAAAAAAATCTTTTAATATAATATTAAATTATATTAATATATCAGCATTTCAAATAAAATTAGGTTTGCTTATCCTCTTAATAAAAATACAGTATAATTAACGTTACTTTAGATAAATTTAAAAATACAAAAAAAAAAATAATACTAGGTCACAATAGCATAGTCTGTAAGGTCTAGACTGGTAACGCAGAGACCACAGGTTCGAACCACGGCAGTAGACTCGAATTTTTATTTATATAAATGCGCTATTAATTAAAACTGGCTTTAGCTGTACTACACATACTGATTTATAATTATTTATAGAGAATTCATTGCTTTCCATCTAGTTGTTAATATTTATTTGAAGGTATTCATTATGTCTGATTGACTTACCCAGTTGGTACAGACTTACTCCGTTAAAACGCGCACGCCTGATAGGTTAAACTGTATACGGGCCACAATTCTCAATATTGTTATAAAATAAATTTATAACAAAAATTCAGTATTTCATTATTTTATAGCTTGGGTTCTACGTTAGCTCTTAATAAAACTACGCGACATAAAATTAAAAATATACGAAAAAAACAGCATTTTTCTTTCAATACAATAAAACTTTATTATGAAAGGCGTTATGTTTATTTGCTTTCAAACATTTTGCTGTGTGCAACAAAATTTAAAATCTGAAGAAAATCTTACGTCTCAAGAACAACTATCTCAAAAAATAACTTCTCATTCATTAGTAAAGGCAAGCTATGTGGTATCAAGTTTAATTTCTAAACAAAGAAAACGATACATGTATTGAAATAATTTATTCTAAAACATACAATTACTTCTAAGTCTCATACTATAGCTTTGGATGAACTCATTGATGTTACAGATATGCCAAATATGAAAATGGTTGATTTAGCCTTTCTATTGCATAGCACTGCTCATTTAAATAAACTAAAAATATATTTTTAAAATAAAAATCAGTGTTTTTAACAGCATCAGGATTTTAAATTAAACTGAAGTATAATAAAAAATAAAGTGGCATTTTTATAAGATTTTCACTGAACGCGGTTGCTAATTTACATATACTTAAGACCATCGATACTTTCATACACAATAATGTTCACTTTATTAATTTCTCATCATGATCAATCCTAGCATCGTTTAACACAACACATTAAGGCAAAATCACATTCACATTTGAATCTCGTGTGTATAATAAGCCAACCAGTTGCTCGGCCATTTATCATTCCGACGCGCGACCCTCGGTAATTTAAAAAATACACACTTCACCCCTATGAGCAGCAGGAAGGGTTGGCACGCGCCTACGACGATTCTAATACATTCTGTCTTCAAATAACCCTTTCCGTTTTGGTGTCCGAACAACGAGCGACGGCTCTTCCGGTCTTTTGTGTTGCCAACAATATTAATTTAATAAGCAAATTTACGACGGGGCTAAAACCGTCGCGATTTCCTCCGAGATGAAAAATTCACCCCCGCTCGCTTTGCTGAGGAAAAGCGCCCCCAATATGTTTTATGATGGCAAGACTTTTTATGACTATTAAGATGTTTAGCGGGGATATTGACACGAGCGACATGTGTTTATGTAATAAAAATGAAGGAGAAAAAATGTACTACACGTGATATTTGATACATGTTGTGTCACGTGATTTGTAGGTTTATATATCAGATGTATGTCGATATATAGAAACATGTATTATATACAGTGTAAATTTAAATCGTATGCAATAAACATAAATTGTTGTTCTATACATTATACATATACCTGTATTTTTTGAAAAAAATTTTTAATTGTCAAAAATATTCACGCTTCACAAATGTCAATTACAAAGTACTTCATGTATTATTGTATTATTTGAAATCATAAAGATTTTATCCAATTTATATAATCCCGAGAATTTAGGTGCTCACTTTAATAAATCACAGAATTCAATATTCTCATGATATATAAGAGCTCTGAATTGACTATGTAATTTTAATAATACAAAATCAAAATATTTCTTAGAATGTTTATATTGGATTCTGTCTTTATACTATTTATATATTTTTTAAATATAAATTTTTATATTTCTTGAGATTTGAGATCGATTTTTTAAATATTCTCTGAAATGTTGATATAAATGAAAGCCTCTTCTTTTCATTATGTAAACAGTATTAAAATAAAAGGTTGATTTTTACATATAGAATAGTTGTGGTCACCATTTACGTGGAATCTAAACCCTTTGTACACTCGAATGACAAGTAGCCGGTAAAAGTTTCAGAGGCGTCTCGTGAGATGATAAATATAACATAATGCACAATTAAGCGGCCGTTGCGTTAAATTAAGAGTTTTATAATCGACGTGAAATATTTTAACGTTTAACTCGTGTCATTAAGATCGACGTTAAGATTTAAAGGTGCGCGAGTTTTAGATAAATTTTCATGTTTTATTATTCAAAAATATTTATTATGGGCGCATTTAAAGAGAACGCGAGATTATAGCTCAGATGTTCCTAAGGGGTTGACGTATGAACTTGTTAGAAAGAATTAAAGCTCGTAAAAGTTAAGCACCGTGTCGACGCCTCTGAATATTTGACTATGCATTTCCGAGGGGAAACTGCTGAGTAAATATTGAGCAACTTTGTCGGATGGAAATGGGAACGTTCAAGAGCGGCATGTTCCATATATGGACCAGCTATCGTCAACCTTGGTCGAGCACTTCTTTACGAGCATGATATGTATCGATAAGTAAATTATAGCGTACAACACTTTTTTGTCACAAAGATAAAATAAATTCAAATATAAAATTACACGTTGATAAAAGTCTAGTCTTAGCTTTTATATATCATAACTTGTTTTAACACATACAACTAAAAATTGATACATACAACTAATTAAATCCGGAAAATAACTATGATTTTAACTATTATTTTATTTAATATATAAAATTTACAATTGCTTTTATAAAATATTAAAAAAAAACAATTCTAAAATTCACAAGTAAAATATTAAAAAAAAACAATTCAAAAAAAACTTTTTTTATAGTCGATTTAGTCGATATAGTCGATTTTAACACTGAGAAACTTTTATTATTATTTTTCACATTTTCATAACAAATTTTCTTTGACACGAAATTAATTTTAATTGCATTTTAATGTCGACTATACATACATAGTTACATTGAATTATTTTTAAATTTTTTAAATCAACACAAAAGCAAAAGCTCAATTCATAATAACCTAAATATTTATTCAACTTTTAACGCACGACATGCTTAGATATTCAAACAAAAAGTAAGGATATTTTAATATTATATAGATTACATGATAGCTTTAATATTAAATTTAACTAATAAGGCAGTTTCAATTATGTTATAATAATTTATAATAATAACAAAAAGCACGTTAGTATTTTTTTTATATGTTTATATATGAGCCTTACATTAAATAAAACTTTTGAAGATATAAGATCTTACGTACACATACATACATATATAAATGGGCATAAAACAATCATATATTCCATCCTTACATACATATGGTGTATATAAAAGTGTGCGTAAGTAATGACCGTCGGGGCAAAAGGAGTTTCAATTATGCGTTCGATTTATTCAAGGGCGCTCAAAGGAGTCCGCTTTTCCACTCGTTCAAAGTAGAAAAAAAAAGCGGTCAAAACTTTTATAGGCAAAAGGTTTCGGGGCGAGGAAAGCGTTTTTTCACCGGCCGAGCTGACCGGCGGCCACAAAGGTCCGAGTGTGTGTTTACTTAAAAGGATCCGCGCGGTGGGCTGCTTTGATATGGAAATCGGGGATGGATGCTGCCGTCTCCTCGTTACCAATGCATCATCCCGCAAAAGTATTTTCGCCATTTGAATCGATGAATTCTAATTCGGATCGCTCCTCAAAAGGCCGTATAATTTCGCTCCAATTTGAAAATGTTTGCTTGACCCTCGCATAATGCGCCCTAGTGCGTTGTGCGGTGGTCCACATGGATAGTAGATAGACGTTAGAAGTATTATCAGAATATTTATTAATATGACAAAATATATGACAAAAAAATATATATTTCATTACAGTGAGTAAAAGTATATTCTTTAAGAAAAGGTCAATGCGACTTGCATAATCACCTTTGAGTAAGACGGTTGCCTAAAACAACTACATGCTTAGTTAAGCTGCGGTAAAAATTATAGACCTAGTGGATAAAATTATCCCTATATGGATGAAAGTCATGAAGTGATAGTTAGCCAAAAAGGGTTTTAGACAAGGGTACTACGAAATATATAACATTAGGTTTAAATAGATGATTCAGATACTATGCTTAAAATGCCTCAATAGTAGATGATTTTTTAAGAAAAAAATCAATCGTTTCTCTCAAAATAAAGCTCTCGCTTTAATCTTCCGTTTAGTTTATTGTATCTAAGAATCGCGCAGGTAACAGATTAAAGGACACGACATATGCCAGGCAGTTTCTGAGGCCTCTATTTAAGTCAGGCAACTTCTATGGCAGGATGTTGCGCGTGTAGCAAGCGAAAGGGATGAATCGAATAATAGAAACGCACACGTGGATGACACGCGATTGTTAAGCAGACTTCTTTCAATCGTCCTTTTCCTTTCGATCGACAAAATCGGAAGTGTTTCAAAGCTCAGCTGTTGCATGGGGGAGTGCATTTTTATTGTGTATAATATATACAGACGGTTAACCCTTCGTCGACCACAACCCAACGACGTGCAAACATCGAATAAATAAATATACTCTCCCGGGGGATGCAAATGACACCCCGGGAGGACTCGTTCGAAATTGATATTTATTTTAAAACGCGTAGGGGTTGAATGTGAATTATCATTGGCTTGCTTTCGTCGGTTTTAAATCGGATGGGGTGGTTTTTTAAAGCGGGCGATTTGCAGAGGGTGGCCTCCATGTTAATCATGGCGGCTTTAACCGGTTCTATATAGTATAATACGGGTGCTATGATTCGTGAAATATAGTTCGATGCATTATCATATTTTTCACATAAAAATGTATATTACTATTGTAATATAGAATAACAATATACACGTACGCGTTTGCCGAAATGAAACCTCATAAATGCTCTAATTTTTTTATTTTTTTATTTAATTTTTATAAAACAATATTTTATGTATATATTACAGCACATCTGTAAAAATATAATTTAATAATTTTAAAACTTGACATCATTTAAATTTATCTTGGTAGCTGTTCACATGGAAATAAAATATTAACAATAGTAGGAAGGTAAATATCATTACGTACTTATAAAGAAAATTATTTTTGATTGGATCAGTGATGGCGAAGAACTGCAAATATCACAAAATTATGACAAGGCACCCGAGTAAAGCTTGGTAATTTCAGAATTTTGACGCACTAAGCTCAAATGATTCTTCATCACTGGTATATATAAATTTCTGATTTACAAAATAATTTTATTTTATACGTTGCTAGTACTTGAAAAAACAATAAATAAATATTTAAGTCGTTTTATTTAACTGAATGTTTTACATAGAAAATATAATTAGCTTCATATACTTTATTTAATTAATTTAATATATACATCCACGCCACTGAAATATTTTTGTATTTTATAAAACTCTAATTTTTAGCTAGGTCTTTTTTATTTTGTTGTGTAGGTAGTGGTGTTTTTTTTTAATTGAGGAAAACTTCCATACTGCTTTGGATTACTTGTTAATAATCGACATTTTTAAATACAATTAGTTTATTAAATTTTCATTTAATTTGTATGTACGCATTATTTTTTTTAATTAATGGGTACATACAAATTTATATCTTAAACTGTATCATTGAGTTTGACTTAGTTAAATCTCTTTAAAAAAAGCCTTTTATATTTTTTTTAATAAATATATTTACTTAAAAAATCAATATTTCTTAATAAATTCAAGCTTTATGAGAATATATCATAATTAATTTATCACCATATTTTTTTTGTATATAATACAATATATTTCAAATTAAACACATTGAAATTTTCATCTAAATAAAAACATCTACATTGTATGAAAAATATTTATTACATATAAAAATATATAGAGAAATAGTACCTTATAGTAAAAAAAATAAGACTTCTAATATACTACCAAGTTTCTGCGGATTTTCCGCGCCAAATAACCACTTAATTAGTTCGCTTCCATAGAGGCGATTCAGCAACAGATTTTAACCCACAACCCTCGCTAGAAAAACGTTTCAATTATAAGATTACGAGTAAATCATGTACAAACCACGCTCAATTAAACGTCGCGTTTTTGTAATTACTATATTAACCATCTCCTTAAGAATTAATATTTTCTTACACAGCATTGCCGATTAGCAAAATCTAGCTAATATGTAATAATTAAAATTTCGCATTCTTAATATTCGACATCTTTAGTGTACCAAAAATATTATTATTATATAAATAATAGAAAGAATATCGTGTAATAAAATTGTTACAAAACAAATCGATAAGAAATTGCAAAGAAGGAAAGTTATGCGTACAGTTGCGTGCTTGCTTGGTTTTCGGGTCCTTGTTTTTGGTAATTAAAGGTCCGATAAATAGTAGCGCGGGTCGTCTATTGCCACAAGCTATTGGTAAGACGTTTTCGATTAACGAATTTGTCATATTTTTGGCCCGAGAGGGGTAGGCTGTTGACGTTTTTAGTGCCACTTTTATCCGTACTTGTGTTTTTCCCTTTTCGGACATCTGTACAAAATATATTATTATTGCAATAAAAGGAAAACAATTAACAAAGGAAACGGAAGCCCCAATATATTGTAAGCAAAAACTTTCCAATACTTTCGTCGAATACATGAAAAGCACACATGGGATAAATAATGTAATGTATATGTTTTTCAGAGCAACACGCAAACAAATAGACAGCGTTTAAATAATAATATACTTAATAATTTAGCTTTGATTATGAGAGCATTATCGAAGCAATTAGGGGTTGTCCTTATGGTATATTTAGTTTCATAGAAAAGGCAATGCGAGCTGGGACTTGAAACTTGGATAAGAGATTCTGGGAATCGTTGACTCAATCTCATGTGTTGAATGCCTTTACAACAAACCGTAGTTTATTGCACAGTTTTAATGGATCTAAATAAATCAACATTGAGAGTCAGTTTGTACTGTGGTAATCAACTTTTCAGAACTTGTTTATATCTATAATATAAATATACTATATATATGTTTTTGATTAAAAACCATTATCATGTTTACAATTTGTTATTAGCTACAATTTGATTAAAAATATATATAAAAAAGGTTGATAGTTATATATATATATATTTGAAGGAAAAAAACTAAAATACAATTTATCTACATATATCTACATTAGAAATTATCAGCAAAACATTTTGTAAAAATACAATTAAATGGCCCATTTGAGAGTATAGTGCGAGACGCAAACGACTCTTTTGAAAAATCTTGAATTCTTGAAAAACATATTGAACCAAGTATTTAGGTACTAAAATATTTTATATTAAGTATTACTTAAATTTTGTTTGGTTAAAAATATAGTCGTGGTTTTAGATAAAATTTTTATTTGATTTACTAAAAGTGATTATCAATACATTTCTTTTCCAAATATTGTTATAATTTGTGTTAAGAATTATATTGTTCGATTACAAAAGCTGTTCAATACATACACACATCCATAAACTCGTGTTACGTCAAAACGCAAAAATGTTTGAAAAGAATGTTCCAAGTTACCCTTTGCCAAACGAGAATTGGAAAAAAATATATTATTATAAAATATATAAAAAATAGAAATCGTGAAGACGAAGGGCAGGTAGGACCCGTCTTGATTTCGCAATAAAAACTACCACTACTACTACTCTTGCCTTGCGAGCGATTCTTCGCGTAAATTTCGTTCGAACGCAATTCTTTGTGTTATTTTCTGCCGGATAATAATAATAATGACCCAGTGGTGGGGGTTGTCCCTTAACAGCACGCCACCAACTGCCGGGGTATGTTTTTTTTCATAGTGGATTTTATGCGTTTTTTCGGCGTCACCTATTATTTTCCCTACCTGGCTGCACGTTTTTTTCGCATTAACTAGATCAACCGAAAAACACATTTAAAAGATGCTTAATTTTATTCGTTTTTTTTACTAAATAATTTTTACTTCACCCCTATTTTTACCTGCCGATTTTTTTCGGTAGAATGCTGAATTTTTAGGGTTTTTTTTGTTGGAAGAACGCATTCGATCGGTTCGCGATAAGCTACACGTCTGTTGGGATCAGACCAAGTGTGAAGCTGCATAATGGAGCTGACAGCAAGATGTTCGATAAAAATTTCAGATGACATAATTATAAATAAATTTATTAGTGTTTCCGTCTGGAAGTCATAAATATTGCCTTCTAATATATCTATCTGATATTGATAGCATAAATATTGCCTAATTTCGATTCCATAGGCAAAATAGAATATGATACACGGAGTCCATATGAGAATCCAACCCAGGTATTTAAGGTATTAGCCATAGACAAATTCGAAAGTAACTAAGTATTTCTTATGCACCAAAACCAACCTTATCTATTTTATTATATATTTCAACATGTTTGTACAAAATTTTTCTTCTAGTGCTCAACTTTACAGATGTTTTTGTTATTTTATAATATTATGGTATTAATTATTTATATAATTTAAAGAAGAAGATTTATATGTGTATATGCTCTTTTCCCTTTTCACTAAACCATTTAAATCATTTTGGTGTTTGTACATATTGATGCATTTTATTTTAATTTATTTATTCCACCTAGTGCTCTTTTTTTTAAAAATAAAGTTAAGAATAATTTGTATCTACTATGTAATCCTTTTTTTAAGAATTTTTTTGTATTATATATTCAAAGAGATTTATAATTTTTAAATCACTATAAATATACACTCCTGAATACTTAACTTAATTAATTTTGATTTAATTGGTAAATAAAATATTCAGTACTTTTATTTTTAATTTTAAAACTAGCTTAAACTTAGCTTTTCTCTACAAAGTATTGTATTAAGTTAATAAGTCTTTCCTTAACAACAATATATGTATGTATGTATACAAATTTCTTTATAACTATATAGTTCTAAGCCTACGAGAAATTTCGAATGCTAAGACGTTATTTTACAATTCCTAAAGATATTTTTCTTCTATATTTCTATTAAAACAAATTATGAAATAATTTAAGGACTTCATAAAATGCTTCTCCTTTGTCACGAGGTATGTGACTTACTAATTAGGTTTTTAACAAAAATTTAATTATATAATGGAGTATAATAATTAAATATATAAGATTAAGAATAAAACTAAAAATGTTCAGATACTCAAATAGTTTATAAAGAATAAAAAAATAATTTTAAGCAATTAAAATAAATCATATTTATTACTCGTTCGTTAAAATCTCTTAAAAAAACTGATCATAAACTGCACATATGTTTTTAATAACACATTTTTTTATTTTTTACATGTTTTATGCTTTTGGTCATCGATAATCTTATTCATATATAAATTAATTTATTTTGCTATTAAAATTACATATATATTACAAAATTATATATTAAAAATAAAACTCATTAAGCATTTAGTATTTTAAATTGGTATTTAACTTTGTTTTGATTGTTCCTACTGTTGAAAACACCCGTTAAGTAGCTTTACTGTTGACTCAATTGTTAGGAGTGTCGCAATAGTACATCCTATGTTTTTAATATTTTTTTTAAATTGTCAAATTATCTAAAATATTTTTCACGAGAAATAAAAACGTGTTTTGCATTTAAAAAAAAATATTAGGTTAATTAGGTTGGAAGTACACCTACAAAAATAACTAATTTTAATTAGTATTCGAACCTACAATTTTTAACCCAATAAGCGTACAGTACTGGAATAGGGCACATTATGTCATTATTAATAAGAATTACACAAGTTTAAACGTTAATTATTATTCCATTCGTTCATTTTTATTATTGACTATCTACATAGACAAAGTATAACATATTTTTCACATAAACCAATAACCTATATTAGATCTATGTTTTTTCATACAGTCAATTCAAGATTTTGTCCCACAAAACTTAATATTTATTATATTTTTGAACAAAAAAAATATTTCAATGATTTTTGGACACTATAAAATCAAAGCATGAATTGGATTTGTAAATTAAATTAATAATCTTTTTCTTATTAGAATGTTACTTATTATATTTAAATAATATTATAATAGGCAAGTATTTTCTTTACATTCATTATATTATCGGTATATGAAATATAATATATATAATTAATAATAAATAATAATATTCTTAGCAAGTACTTAATAAAGAACTCAAAAGGAACTTCTTCGGTGATAATGCCGGCATTTCCAAATAAAAACAAACCCATAGTTTGGTGCGTAATGAGCGTCGAGAGCAACAGCGTCACTTCCGGTCGCGGAGAAAAAGTTTGCGCTCAGCCTTCACGACAGTGGAGGGGTGGAGGCATTAGGAAGGGGTTGCAAGGGGTAGGGGTTCCTAGCGTACAGCCACCCTTTATTCCCTAACGGGGTGTCGGACTGGCAACATTCGCGCCGGGATTCGCTCCAGCCCTACGGCAAACTTTTACGTGAAACATTAAAATATTGTGAAAAATAATATACTTTCGATAGTTTTATTATTTATCTATATGATTTAGATTATTGTATAATTATAAATAAAAAAAATCGGTCGTTAATGTGAAATGGTATCCAAGTGCAAAATTAGGAGCCAACTGAACCTCAAACCGCCCCCTGAAAACAACAACAATCAAATAGACATGAATGTCTTAAATTTGGCGCCCTTCAAGGGATATCGTAAGTTTTATTTTTGGGATTAATTAAAATAATATTTTACGAATTTTTCTTTTTTTACTTATTATTATTATATTTTTTTAATTGCAGCATATATTCTTAGAATATTATTCTTTCCTTAGGAAAGGTATTTTTTTAATTTTTAACAACAAATTTTAAAGTAAAAAATATATTGTAATTCAAATTTATTTATTTGATTTATAATTTATATTATGTTTTTAATTTATATTTTTTAATTATATCATATAAATAAATCGTAAATTAAAGACTTTCAAATAATCATTTTTATTTGCATTTTATATATTTTCAATTAGATTAAATTTAAAATTTAGGCGCGGAAAGAGCCTAATATATTATTATAATTAACTATACATAACCTCCGTCCTTTAAAATAATAGTTTATTTATTATTATACCATTTTTTTGATAAATACTATTTTTGATCTCTTCATTTAATATGATATTTTTTTATATTACACGTTGAATTATATTTTTTTAAATATTAAAAATGCTCTTAAGATTATATATTTTGACGGTAAATATACAAACACAATTTAATAATTTTAATCAATATGTTTTCATTACATTATTTAATTTAACTTTAATAAAATTTTACAACGTGTATTTGCTTTTTATTTATGCATATAATATTTATATATCTGTTGTATTGTCAAAAAATAAATTAACAATGAATTACTGTTTCTATTTTATAGTCAAATATATAATATTCAAACAATTTTTTTTATATGATATTTATAATAATAAAAAATATTTAAATTTGTCAAATATTTTATATGTATTATCTAGTAGTAATTCTAAATCCTTGAATTGCAAATAAACTATCATTTAAATCGAATATCTCAAATCATTATTGATAATTTCGAAGAAGGAAACGGAAAAAATAAAATTAAATCGATAGATGATATCAGATTTAAGCATAGCTTTCCGCTCGTAAGGTTAGGTTTGTGAACTTTACCAGTTTTTTTAAAACAATCTTTATAATTATTTTACCGCACTTACTTGCAGCCGCATAAATGAATAGAAATATATGTGTATAAATAATATTTTATATCGTTTACTAAGAATACCTGCGGCGAGAATTCATTTAATCCGGCCCGCCTTGCAATAATTGTTTTTAATGGCCTAGCGTATAAATTTTCAACGAAATCATCACACAATTTTTCACATTATCCCCGCAACGATTTAATGCCGTGTAATCAATGCTTGAATCATTTTAATCACTTGTCAATGCGACGAGCTTTCATCTCGCCGGCGTTAATGCGAATCATATAGATAGAATAAAGTCGGGGAAAAATCGTTAAAACGCAAAACCGTTAAAACGTTAAACGACGAGTAATGGGCTCTACCGGATTTTCTCACGTGAAATCCGACACAACCGATGATGTCATCGGATTTAATAAATAATATATTTTTTCCATCATTACCCCCTAATTCGTGTAATTCGTAAGTTTATCGGGAGTGACTGTACGATTTTTTATAATGTCTAAATTGTATAAAATTTATTTTATATATGATATTAACAATGATGCGAATCGTAATTGTGAATTTAAAAAATAAATTTTAATGTAGGAAATGGTTTTGGAAGCACTGACTTACATGATTAAATGGCGCCCCCTTTATTATATACTAACGAGGCAGCGCCGCGTGGTGGCGACAGTTGGGACTATTAATTGCTAAAGCTCAGAGGAAAACTTCTTTGCTGTATAAATATATGTATAATATAATGTATATAAGTATCTATTAAATATACATATATAAATATATAAAAAGGTTTTTAAAGTAGCATTTTCAATAAGAATAAATTTCAAGTTATAAAATATATATTTAGCAATATTCGAAATATAATCTCAATTAAGTTTTCTTTTCCAGATTTTATTTCTATGACTAGATGCAAAGCTTAGTTATAAAACTATTTTGTTTGAATATTGTATTATTTATTTTACAATATTAGTTTATAGCCAGTATCTAAAATAGGCAATAAAAGTATATAAATATTAATATTCATCTAAACTATCAGGATTTAGATTCCTCTAATTCTCAACAATTGCTCATATTTGAACACCTTTATAAAAAATTCAAATCATCGCTACTTCTCTGATATTAAATTTAGAATTTAAATATTGTAAATTCTGTTTTCCAACATTTTAAAGAATACAGGAAAATTAATATCCTACTTTAATGATTTTCTGTATTTTTTTTTAGTACTTATTTACTTGAAAAGCTTTTCCTTTTTTGTAATTGTTATTTACTTCATGATCGTTCTTCAGGGGTTGTATTATTTATTTTACCATAAATAGCTACTATCTAAAATATATTTAATAAACATTAAAAATATATATATTAACATTTATCTGAACTACCAGGATTTGGATTCTTAAAAAAATATCATATTTGAACACCTCTGTAGAAAATAATTTCTTTTTACAATATTTTTTTGTGTATTTTTTTAATATTTATTTATTTGGAAACTTCTCTAATTTTATTGTTTTATGTATCATTTGTTTTAAAATTGTATTATTAATTTTACTACATTAGCTTTTAGCTTATATTTTATATCATCGCTCTTCTTTTAAACTACAGTTTATCAGTTTATCGGTAGGCCAATTTCTATGAAATTTTAAGCCCAATATGTATCTACAATTCTAAGAGTATGTTGCAGCTGATCCAAGTAGTTTTAAAAGATATATATGATATTTAAAAACAAAAATAATATAAATAATCTCTAATAGAAATTTTTATACACATATTTACATATTATTTTATTTCTGTGTGTAGCAATTTTATAATTTAATCTAATCATAGATCAAAGGGGCCTTCTAATTGTTCCAGCCCCGAAAGTCACTAGCGGGAGACTATTATGGGTCGAATTTAAATGGTGCTACTTTCTTAAAACCTTTTAATTTTTATTCGCGTCAACACGTGACTCATAAGAACATTAGAATATCTCTGTATTAAAATAAACCATTTCATTAACACGCCGATAAATCTCCCCATCTCAGTTCGTCAATAAACCCTGTTCAATATTGGCCATTCTGAGGAAAATGTCGGGGCAGACACCCTCTACGAAAATATAATAATTGTTATAACAACGTCCGACACAGCGTGGAAACTTAATTATGAGTTATCGCTGCATTAACGGCCGCTGGAGGTGGTGCTAGGCGGCGTGGGTTCGAGGGGTGGCCTCACTTGCAGGCTGTTGAAAGCCGGAAAAAAAGAGATTCACTTACTGACATATTCCGCTTTATTTAAATCCGTATAAAGATATTTTTATTAATTTTAATTAGTGCGATTTCCAGACAATCTGGTGCATGCACCCGCGAACAATATCAAGATGGCGCATTCGGTCCACCCCCACCCACTCCACGTCTCGCCGTTGCCTGGCAACGGAAAACTTCTCTCTTCATTTCGAGCTTTCGTACTTAGTTGCACCCATTATGACATTAGACATTTATGGTATCTAAACGTACTTTTTACTATCTAGCGAGCTTCTCATTTTAACCATGGTAAGACGGGCATTTGTGTTTTATAGATGACGTCATTCAGGTGGAACATTCAATATATTTTTACAACTTATTTTATTTTTAATAAATACATATAACTTTATCGTCATTTGAAAATAAAAAAATACATAGTACACTAATAATTAAAATCTACGGTATCCGAGGATTGGTATCTTATATCATATAAGTAGACTAGCACGATAGACAGTAACTAATCTAGACTTCCCAAATGTGTTTTTTTTTATTGTATCTAAGAGAAATATTAATAAGTATTATATAATTATAATTCCAATCGATTTGGTTTTCCAGCATTGATTTGGTTTTCCTAGATTTTCTTAATCTCACGGATGAATATTGTAATAAATATTTAAAATTTAATAGAGCTAGGTCGTGCATAGAAGCAATTTTTGATTGGCTAACGCCTTTTATATTACAATTAAAAATGTACAATAAAAATATAAAGATATATTCAAGCAATCATTTTGCTACCCTGAAAATTATAACATGTACACAACTGTTTATCAATTCTTAAAATTATATTTTATTATAAGAATGCCTCTATATACCTCACTATATGTACTACATATGTACATATAGCGATAGACAACTTGGAATCCCACGTTTTATTCAACACATGTATGTTCCCAGAAACCCGATAAAATATTGAAAGCTCATCACGAATCACGAAAAATCATAACACTATTTACAATCACGGCCGTGTCTGATATATAATTCTATTACCGGTTTACCGGGAAAAAGTTACTGAAATCATAATAGTACCTAGTAACAGTAACCATAGCATGCAAAGTGTCTGACATTTGCGGTCCAGTGTGTGTTACACAAATGTCAGATATTAATTGAAATCCTGACTATTTCATCGACAAACGAAATTTCACCTGTTATCGCGTCTATTATTCACGTCGCGCACGATTTATATTCGACATGGGGTCAGTCGGACCCCACGAACATCGCGGTTAATACAGTCTGATAGATCATGACTGCTCAATATTGCCTATAAAGTAGAATGTCTGGGATGCAAAGTGCTGTTGAATATTTAAATTCGGACGAAACCTTTCCGGCGCGTGTGTTAGTGCCTTCACACTTGGACCTATACTGCGTGGATATAGTCAAAGAAAATAATTGTAATTCATATATGTATAAAACCATAATATTACAACATTGCGAGTCAATGCATTTTTAAATTGAAGCAAAAAAATGGGTTAAATGTGACTTTAAAAGTTTACTAATTAAATTATAATTTTCCTTCGCTTACGCACACTTTTCACCTAATTATGCACTGAACTTCTTTATGATATTAATACATATACACCTAATAAAAATTGATGAATACGTATGGTCATAATGGGTTTCGGAATATTCAGTGAGGTGTTAGTTGTGTCCTAGGGGTCTGTCCGTAGGATTAGACGACCCTCTTTCTTTCAGAATCCCCCTAGCCCCCCTCTTTTCTCGTCTCGGCCCAACATTGACCAGTGTTTTAGGGTCGTATTACTTTAAACGGCTCCCGTGGGGGTCACTTCTCAACACAGCACTATTATTTTTCAACCCCCGTCCGGCAATGGATACTACCCGTATCTACATATCTCCCCTTTTCGCATTTTAGATACAAACTTTTTTCCAATTTTGCATTATAATTTCACTGGTACGAGTAAGCGATATTCGTATTTAAATTTATTGACAATGGATAATTTTCTGGACATTACAAAAATATATAATATTAATAAAAGACATTTTCTTCTTTTATCCCACGACGCTACAACCGTTAAAATCTTTCACCCTTTCCGATCCGTTGCCTCCCACTTCTAACTTATGTGCAGCGTCCTGCAGTCTCCATCACCTTCTTGATCTTCCATTTGAATGCTTTCTCTGGTTTTCACAGTATTTCCTTAGAGCTCTGCTAGTTGGCTTTCTCATCAGTCCAACCCACCACACTCTTTGAAATTTTCAGAAGCATAATATGACTTTTAACTCGTGGCTCATTTTTTGTTCTGTAAGTACTAATTGCTTCCATGATTAAACCGAATATTTTTTTCAAACACTTTCACTGCCATATGTAATGATGGGGCGAATAATAAATATTATGAGTTTCGTTTTTCTGTGTTCGCAGGACCTTCGAGCATTCATAGTAACATATTTTTCTAGTAAAATACGTTTTCTAATTTCTTCATTCAGTATATTTGGAGCATTTAGTAAAGATTCTAAATAAATTAAGCTATTCACACTCTCAAATGGATGGATATTACGGATATTTTTTTTCAAATCCGAAATCTAATTATAAAAAACTATTTCCTAATAAATTTTACATATCGCTTATCTTCCAATTGAATGCCTAATATACCTGAGTTCGAATCCCATATGAACCTTTGTGGTTTTCAATTTCAATCGTGTCAGGAATATCAAAATTATTGATTATTATGTAACAATAATTCCGATCAATCATCACGGATCTGGTTTTCTTAGATTTTCCCAATCCTATTGATCAATATCGTGAAATATATTTAAAATAAAATCGAGCTAGGTCTTACACATTAACATAAATATTAATTTTAAGCTGTACTAAAAGTTTATAATGAATAAAACAGATGTCATAATTGCATATTAGGTTTTCATAGGTTTTCCTAATCTTACGGATGAATATCGTGATGATTTATTTAAATCGAGCTAAGCCGTGTATATAAAGTATAAAAATTCTAACAATGTGATAATTCAGCTTAAAAAAAATACCATTAAAATATTGCTAATAAATTACTTTGTATGTTGTCCTGTCTCCCACCTCACTATTTGATATGCACTTTCCAGGTCAAGCATCAACGTTAATATGGGTAAATAAAACATAATTTTTGTAAACAGTATCGTTATATTTATTAATCTACCACTGTAGCATAACATACGTATTCGCAACGCGGTGTAGCAATATTCACTTGTTTTTATTGATTTTATATTAATTTTATCATTAATTTAAATATATGGATAGGGAACTGAAGCTTTACGCCAATGAACTCAGAACGGGAAAAAATAATATAAAAATATTTAAAATAATAATAGATATTGGGCATACCAACTGTGAGTACCTCGATGAGAATAAACTATTACTATCCGGCAATTAGTTAAATATTTTATGTTGGCCAATACCCTTGTTCTTGCCTGTAGTACTTCAAAAAGTACTCAAACGCAAGCGCTGGTAATTAGGTGGCACACAGAATCTTCTAGAATTTTTAAATCGTGTATATTCCCTACCAGCAGCTTAAAAAAGTGCTTATCGAATCATATCCCAGCATACCTTGTAAAAAAAATTGTATATAAAAATGGATAATATTTAGGGAAACGATGATTTTTGTGATTGCACTATTTGTCAAGCATACCAGAGAATCATGCTTAATACTACGTATAAGGGAATATACAAAGCACACAGTGCCTTCAAGCTATTATTAAAAAAATAATAATAAAATTAGATATATCAATATCCTATATTTTAAATAGTAAGCTTTGATTCTGCTAAAAATCGAATCTAGTTCTTTTATTAACAAGTCTGTACTTATTTTTGAAATAAAATCTTTTGTGAAACTTAATTTATATACATATGAGAGAAGAGATAGTAGATGTCATTAAGACAATATGAATTCAGAGGTTCAAAACTATATTATTTTTCAATAATTATATAGTGGTACACTTAGCTTTGACTTAATCAAATATGTACAATTTATTTATTTATTATTCACCAAAAACTGAGCATCATTGCAAATCTCTGCCTACTAGCAGAGATTTGCAATGATCCCAATTTGATAATTGGGCCGTAAAAGTGACCTTATAATAAAACAAAAGTTGTTCTGTTTACCTGTTGGGTGTAGTATGGCTAATGTACCGTCCGTGGGAACTGTCTTCGGCGTCGGCCGGAAGGACGAAAGCATAAAGAGCGTCTGGGCGTCTTTTACGAGTCCCGGGAGTCATTTCCGGTGACAGTTGACGGCCGCGTTACGACCACGGCTCGCCAAACTAGCTCCTTCACAACCCCTGCATTATTTAATATTCGATACGAGGGACGCTCGATCATGCATGCACTCCGCCTTTTATTAGCATCACCTTACATTTTATTAATATTCAAATTTCAACTTTCTGTATAGATACAATATTAGATATAAATATGCCTTGATGTTGAATTATATATATACGTATATGCTACATGGAAATATAAATTGAAATTAACACAATAAATAGTATAGTGAAGTTAATGAAAGAAAACCCGAGTAATAATAAAATAGTGGAGTATTGTAATTTAGATATAGTTAATAAATTAGATAATATTGTTTGTCTAAAAATTATATATCACATTAATTGTGCCTTAATTTATAGCTAATATTTCTTATGCAGGAGAATTTTTAAATACTGCAGAACAAGAATAAAAGCATTTAAATAAAAATAAATATGCAAGCAACAAATCAACTTAGGTATATTTATATATTTAAAGAAAATAGAGGATATTTTTTTATAAATATATTCTATGCTTGACTTAAAAAAAATGAAAATAAAGCAAAATTGTTCTACTAATGTATTTTTTTTTCAATTTTACAATTAATTATACAGCAATACAACAATGTGTGAATATTGTAAAATTAATACCAATTTTTAATAGAAACTTAAAATAAAATACTTTAAATATAAACCATATTTATATAATGCTACTAAAATTTTATTTTAAATTCAAAAATAAATAAAATATAATACATGCATAAAATTTATACTAATTATTAATTTATTTATCTTTTCAGACCTTCCCCCGAGTCGATTGGTCAAGTCACCATCATCGCCTCCGTCACACGGTAATTATTTTATTTTATATTATTTATATTTTTTACATATGTTCATCGTCGATACGCTCCCCGTTTCAGTACTATTTTTCAATCATAAATCAGCGAGTAGGGTCCATTATAATATTTTTACATACCCCCAATACTGAATAGGGACATAACAAACGACTTCGGATCGAAGAAATCCACCGTCAGGATATTCAACCATACCCTGGCTGGACTTAAATTCATTTTTATTCGATATTCATATGCAAAGAGCATAGCTGATCTTTGGTTGAGCTATGGCACCCGGGCTCTCGTGTGCAGTCCGCCAAAGTGGTCTTATATAGAGCAAGTACAAATAAATATTTTGACTAAATATAATTTATAAATTTATATCATATATACAAATAGTATATATTTTTTGAGAACAGGAACAATGCAAATTAATTATGATTATCGAATTTTAATTGTATAAATAATACAGATTTTTTAATTTATTTAAATCGATTTAAAAAAATAAATCGTAAAAATATTTTATATTTACATTATTATGATTGAATATACTATACTTTTAAATTACTATAAATAAATTTTAATTTTGACGCTGAGTCAAGACTTATTAAAATCGTATTTCTTCATACTACTATAAATATTTTTCTTGTAAATGCAAATATTTTTTGATTGCAATGTAGCTATCTATATACAATACTAATGTTTAAACTTAAAATCAAAACAAAAAGTAAAAAATCGATCAAGCAAAATCAGCTGCGATGATCCCATTCAATTTAAAATTACAACAAAAATTAAATTTGAAAGAAAAAAATTAAATTGAAAATTCCATTTTTTCTATTATTAAAATAATTAATAAGATCTAAAACTAAATTATTTATTTATTATAACAAAATAAAGAAATATAATATTCATTTTAATAATTTTCTATGCAACGTTCACCACTAACGGAGCCAACTGTACAGTGGTCATCGCCGAGAGTTACATTTTTATTGAGCCGATTTGGCATTCAAAGCACAGGCCGTTATTCAGATTTTCACAAAATATGAAAATCTCAACTGGACCACCGTCTAGCTGCCTGAATATATATTACGTGAGTGTTGCGGGTGCGGGAAAAACTCTACAAAAAAAATCTCGCCCCTACTTTTTCGCGCGTCCGGTTCGGATGGAATCTGGATGCATAGTTTTCTTGCACTGATATACACAAAAGATTTTCGAAGTGTAATTCCTCGCGTTGTGGCCGATTACGGTCGATCGAAAAACGTTATAATTTTTAGTATTCGATCGTAAGAGCGTATTGTTTTGTCGGACGGAATGCGCGAGGGTCCATCGATGGAGTCTCATCATTATTCGCGGCGAGTCTTCCGGCTGCATTATATACGCACCCACCGCAAATACTTTCAAAAAAATCGCCCCTTATGTAAATATCGACGGAACTTCCCTTGAAAAAGGTCGTCAGAATTTAAAGTATTTATCGAAATATAAAAATATATTTTACAATAATAAAATATTTTTTACATTGTCGATTATGTGCTACAATTTATATATTTTTTTATTTTAAACATATATTATATGAGTGGCGCATATTAAAGTAGCCTAAAGTTGCAAAATATAGCTAATTTTGTTTTAAAATAACAATCCATTATCGGTTTAGAAATCACAGTCGGTAGGCAGTATTTAATCAAAGCATTTTATTGGTTTGCTTTCGCCGAATATGCCCGTCAATAGCAACCATCAATTGTTTCTATGTGTATTTTTATTGCTTTCTTTTTGAATTTAAATATAATTTTTAAGATATCTATACAAGAGGGAGTACGGGTTGTATCCGTATTTGCCTTATTACTAAAAGCGTTGGTGTCAACAGTGTCAATGCTCAGCGTTAAAATTCTGTTACGATCCATGGATATACGTTTTTTAAGTCATTAACATAGCTGAAATGAAATTCTTTGTAAAAAATCTGAATAAAACACATCATTATTTTAATGACGTAAAATACTTTAAAATAACTTTATTTATTCAAATTCAATGTGAGGTATGCGCTACAATGAGCTCATGATTTATTACAAGTCCAAATCTGTATTAGAAATCATCAAAAAATACTCATCAGGTTTTGATTGTCCGACAATCAGAGTACGCCATCAGCGTCGCGTCGCTTGGCACTCATTTGGCGGCTATTTGGGCTGTCTTCTATTCGTCCTTATACTCCCATTTGGAATTTAATCTAAATTTTTTTCTCACACAACCATTTTTATTTTTAAGTATCATTATAAAATGATTTATAATTTCTCTATTTTTTTGTTATATTGTTTTAAGCAATATAAAACTATTTTTTTTTATTTGCACTAAATATATTTCACTCACTATAATAAACTTTACTTTTTAAATTTCACCATTTTTATTTAATTTATTTAAATAAAGTAATCTTTAAGATTATTATCCTAACTATTCAACTTAATTTTTTACAATTATATTCACATTGTACTTAAAGCACTTTTCTATTATAATTATTATTTTTTTTTAAATATTCATGCATATTTTATTATATTGCTTATATAAATATTAATGGTCACGACTCAATTTTTGCAGTACACCGTGAAATGTAACTTTCTTCTAGAAATATTGTTGTTTCTTTATTTCATATATATTATCACGAATAAAACTGAACACAAAAATATTTATAAAATGCATACATTACATACCCTAAAAATCGATAGATCAATTTAAATTTATATGGTTTCATTTATAATTGCTTATATATAATATTTTATTATTTTAATAAAAAAAAATATATTAATCTATGTCTTATAATATTCACGCAAAAATAGCAATTCCTGTGTATCAATCAGTAGGGCTTGACAGTAAGGAAATTTGAAGCATTATGCATTCAGCTCGCGTACCACCAACGGAGAGTACAACAGAAAGTTGCAATGAAGCGGAACATTTTATATAGAAAATGTGGTCGTGTGTGTACACTAATACTATATTATACGCACACATGAACTTCCCACGCCGCTATAATATTTGGCCCATGCTATACCGCGAAAGCTTTCGACAATGACTTAGCAAACGCTGGGCGCCACTAAAATTGTTAACAGTATATTTATTTTACCATTAACAAGCTACAAAATCAACCGTAATAATAACTTGAAAAATATTCTCACAGTTACATAATAACTATAAGTATGCCGCAATAATTAAAAAAATATAATACTTGACCATTAACAATTAGTATAATCAATTAACAACAGGAAACATCAAATCAATCAGTTAAAACAGCGCAATGGCCGCTGCTATACCCGTTCCGAAAATCATAGTTATTCACGTATTAAGTAACGCCGAATCCGGTGCTCACGTGATTCTACACGGGCGTAATGATACCTTTGTTTTTTGTCGTATTTTCATATTAAATATACATTAAAAATTCATTTAGATTTTTTTTCACGGCGCATTCGGTGACATCATATGGTAAAATAATCGAGCGGTCACCATTACGCCTCTGATGCGTTGTTGTGTATTTTTATTTATTTTTTACACCACAAAAATCAGTCGAACATACGAGATTTACACAAGCCGTTATGTGAGACTATTTTGTGTTTAATTGCATGTTATCAGATGATTTGGACACGTTATGTTTACCTTGTTTCTTCGATGCTAATTCGTTTTTAATGCGTGGCCAAAAATTTTCCCATGTAAATCATATTTTTTCATATGCACACAATAAAAGAAATTCCATGCGTTGATATATGCTTATGAGTAGAAGATTATCTATTATATTTATCATAAGCGTACTTACAAAAACGAGGGCATAAAAAGAACCCCCTAGAGATTCGGTTACCCCCAAAGTTAACTCTATTAAAATTAAACGACAGTAAGACGCGAGTAGATAAGCATCACTGTACAAGGTTCAACCCTTCTATACATATTCATTACAGGTAAATGAAGGCACGCGTCGCGGCTTTATGCTTTATGCATTTTTTACCTTTACCCCTTTATCGGGGTGTGCTGGAGGCATCCTTGTTTTTTTTTTTAATTTTCGTGGTACCCCTGCCACTAAAAAAAGAATGATCCGTTTTGTACTTTGAATAGTTTTCAACAAAAAGGGTTGGGAGTGTGCCGCACGGGTGTATGAGATCTTATAGTATTATAATGTAATGAGATGATATTTTAATAAAATAGGGTGCTGAGTGCCTTTTCACAGGTATGCCTTGTTGACACGCGATAAAATGTAAATATGGTTTCGAGTATTCAAATC
Organism: Plectrocnemia conspersa; assembly: GCF_051122295.1. Classification (NCBI taxonomy): domain Eukaryota; kingdom Metazoa; phylum Arthropoda; class Insecta; order Trichoptera; family Polycentropodidae; genus Plectrocnemia; species Plectrocnemia conspersa. The sequence goes on from NW_028277176.1 coordinate 9,845,641, forward strand.
GTGAAAGGGGTAAAATCGAGCATAAAAAATATGGGTCTATTATAGGTGCATTATGTTTGATATGCATTGTTAACATGTGTTACAAGCAATATACAGGTGAATTGTATATTATAATCATTACAAAAAAATAGAAAAATAATTAATTATAACAGTAGTGAACTATAACCGTAGTAACAATTACCTATAGAGGTACTGTATAGGAAAATTATATTCTTAGCTTTTTATAATCGCATAGATTAATATTGATAAGTTTACTTATGTTAACTTGTAACTTATATGTTATGTAGTTCAAAGATATAATGTAATAATCAGAACTTTATCGGAGTATTATTACAATTTATTTTTTTATAAAATGCAGGTTAGAATGGTTTAGAATTTTAATTCATTGCAGTTTTCGAATAAGAAATTCGACGTATGAGATATATTTCATATGCTTAGCAAAATACAATAATATATTATTATAAACTTCTATATAAAATTGCAAAAACTTTTTTTTGCTTTATTTAATATTTTTAAATACTGTTCCTTTTTACGTAATAATATGATGATCAGTCAATTTTAAAATAAAATGCAATAGAAATGGAATCTTAATTACCAGATATTTTCTTGTTTTTAATTTACGTTTTTTTTTCAGTTTAAACATTTTGTATTGAGTATTCATTTTTAGATTTTATCTCAATCGTTTTATGCTGACATTCTATAGAAACAAAGAATTAGTGAAGTTTAATTTATATATTTTATTACTTATTAATAAATTTCAATGATAAACTTTTGACCCTTAATTGAAATATTATTTATTTAATATAAATTAAGATCATAGTGTCCTAGCAGGTTACCCCCAACGCGTCAAAAAATAATACATAGTAGAAGGAAACAATAAAAAATATGATATCAATGTGCAATGCCAGCGTTTTAAGGAGCTGGATGGCAACAACCATAGGCGAGTCGGCTAGTACGGACATTTTAGCCCTAACGGGCATTAAATGAGGACTTGGTCTCGAAGACTTAAAACTGGAATTCCTTGATAATAGTTTGATTGCCGACAGCGCTCTATATTATTAGTGTAAAGAAATGCTTAGCGACATAAAACTTTCTGTGAGAACTCAGTGAATCGTATCCCATTATACGTGCAAAAGAAATAGTGTTTTATCGCTTATTTAATAATGTTTTAATTTGTATATAATTAAGGGAAAACCCAACAAAAACTTTATTTTTATTTTTAAATATATTTTGCAACATATGAAACATATGAAAGAAAAACATAGTTAAAATTCGATTTCAGAATAAACGTCTTATGTATAAAATCAACCAAAAAATCACGAAACAGTTTTTTAAACTATATTTTTTTATTAAACTTTACTGGATTTGTTTAATTTTGACAAAACTAACATAAAAAATTTAGACACAAATTTTCCAAAATCTAAAATAATTGTTGCTTTTATTTTTCTGAGCACAACTCAAAAAATATTATTTCATGCTTTGAGAATATTAAAAACTTACTCAATAAAGTGTCATTTTATTATTTTATATTTGAAAAAATATCCAAAATATATTTGGCGAAAAGTCGATTTTAGAATAAACGAAATATCAACTTCAACGAAAAATCATGAAATAAAATACTATACTATAAAGCTAACTACAATTTTTCCATTTTCAACAAAACCAAAATAAAAAACGAAGATATAAATTTGCCATAAAGCAAAAATTGGTAGTTTGTATTTTTCTGTACGTACACGTACAACTTGAAAATTATTTTTTAAAGCTTTTAGAATATTAACCCTTTGCACTGGTATTTTTTTTTGTTAGGATAGTGCCAGCTCGTACTTAATATCAGGATTTTTTTTAAGTTCAATTTTCGAAAGTAAAAATAAAATAAAACATGTTTTGATTATCTTTCGGAAATTGAATCTTAAAACAAAAATGCGAGAAGATTACTATAAATAATACTGCAAGATTTACAATATTTGACAAAATATCCTTTTTATCCATAACTAGCTATGAATATCGCCCCAGTATTTCTAGGCATTATAATTTGGATGATAAAAATATACATAAAATGTTGTGGTTTTTAAAAAAAATAATAAAAATAATCACTAAAATCGAATAATAAAATGTTTTGCAATCAAATAATTACACTTACATAACAGCTGAACAAGCACTACAACATTTTGAAACATTGCTCAATGAAAAGATCAAATCTCTTAAAAAGACTTACCAAACTCCAATTGACAATTATACATTAATTCCAGTGGTAGACAAAAAATGTAATTTCTTATTACAAAACCCGATACCTTGGAAATATGAAAATACTGTTATTCCCTAATGATACTTGAAAATAAAACCATATTTGGATACACTAAAATATTTGGGAATTTATTTAAACAGTTTTTAAAATATAATTAAATTGATCATAAAAAATGATTACATTAAAAGATTATTCTAAAACTTGAAACTTGTACAAGATTTAGAATTGGTAGAAAAAGTCTTAGCATGAACGTGACTAAAGCTGATGTTGAACGTTCGTTCAGGTCGTTCAATCACATTAAATACTTTTTTTAATTTGCTTTCCTATGATGTACTAAATGCCCTTGCTGCACTATCAATCCAGAAAGTGTATAAAATAAATCAAATTAAAAATTAAAATTATATTAAAAAAATTGTAGAATTTACAATTTTAAAAGGGGATCATATGTATATAAACTTGTTTTAGAAACAATATTTTTATTAGCTTACAAATAATAATAATAAACTATTATGCTAATCTCTTTTAGTAAATTGATTAGTGTTTTTATAAATCGATATATTATTCTATAGTTTCGGGTCTCTGGGTATCTGGACAGTAAACGGATCTCTTGGTGCAGAGGTATTATATTATAATAGGTTAACAACATTTACTTGGTGCACAATACCAATTTATTGTCATATTATTTAAGATTATAATAAGATTCGTATTCATTATTTGCATCAAATATTGGCATAATCCATCTTCTTTTAAGTGGTTAGATATCATTCCTACTACTATTACTGTCACAGTAATATTAACACGGTTAATATCAAATTCATCGTCACTTCCTTAAACATCTATTATTATTGTATATCGTCATTCGTAATTATATGTATAATTTCTAAAAGTAAATCAATATATGTATTTATAAATAATTAAATAGAGACTAATATTATTATTTGAGTTGCGACTAAAAATGTCGATAGTTGTCAATCGCTGATATGAATAGTGCGAGCGAGATAGCGAGCTCTGCTTGCATCTCGCTCTTTTTTTCCGTCATACTAAAGTCGTTTTTATTTCATAACAGACACACAATATTAAGTAACAATTATGCACAATTAGAGCATATAATCCCGTTTGATCCCATATCATAAAAATATAGATACCCTTTGAAGGAAAAAATCATTTAAAAGCAATAATTTACACCCTAAAACTGTCAACGCATTTTGCGGCCTTAACGCCACTCGATCCGGCCATGTTCCGATGTAAAATTTTACAATAAGCTAACACTCGTAAATTGAAGATTATTGAGTTATTTGCATGAGTTGAAAATTTAATATTACTAAAATGTGTTTACCGGAACTTTTTTTACCATTAATAAATTGAAATTGGCAAAATTAGCTCCAACACAAAGCCAATAAATGCATTTCAAGTTTTGAGTGCAACGCTTGGAATACGATGTCGAGTTACTAGCACAAAGGGTTACACATAAAATTAGAAAGACATTACCTTGTCAACCGCAAGATGCCTAGAATTGCAAATATCCTTGCGCTTTCGCCGCCAATCGGCATCCCTTCCCCCGCGAGGCCCGCGGGGGTAGGGACGCGTCGGCTGCAAGCCGTAGAAGCACTTGCCTAGTAACAATATATTGTGTGTATAAACACAAATATAAACACTAATTTGAATTATACACTGCTTACTTCTAACACATACACTTAATTACACTATCACTTTATAATTAAAAACATCGAAAGGGATATTATTATAAACGAAAACACTTATTCGACAAAAATGTAACGAAACAGTTCACGCAATCGTTGACGCGTAGCTACTGATTTTTTTTTAAATATTACGAGATGCATAAACAAGTTCAAACGAGTTGAAGGTTATGCAACCATAAGGATTAAAATGTCGTGCATCTCAGATTACAAAAAAAAATATTTTTTATCAAAGATTGACAATTTGTCTATTTTTAAAATATTTATCTCTAATTCGAATTCAATCCATAACAATAAATAAACACAATAGGGCGACCACCCATTTTAAAATATTTATGGGACCAAAATATGTTTTAACCATAAATAAATAAATATACACAAATAACAAAGACATGCCGCTCAGTTTTAGATATCTCTACATGTGAACGAAGAAACCTTACATCGCTTGCAGAAATACAAAATTGTACCGTTTTACAACAATTTAAAAATCCACAAGTTATATCTATGTTTATATAAACTGATGCTAGGTATATTTTTAAAAACTAAAATACATCCCATCGAAGGTCAAATGAAACGTTGCAGTTAATGTCATATTATTTTATATATTTCTTAATTAAAAATAGACAAAACTTTTAATGAGTAGCTTTATGGTACATATTTTTTTGAGATTTTATATATCCAAGCTAATAATGCCTAAATAGCATATTTTTATATAGAAATAAACAAAGTGATGCACGAAAAAGAGCATTACGTTTAATAATATGTGGGATATTGAATTATTATAAATTAAAGAAACAAATATGGAAAAAAAAATTTTTTTTTTTTAAATTAGTATACGAATCCATCAATGTAAAACAATTAAAAATAATCAATAGGTTGTATACAGTTTGTGGGAACTTGGGGCCTAGGACATTTATCATTTGGTAGAAATATTGCTATTTATAAGGTACATTGTCATTACTAGTTATTATTCTCTAATTTTCTGATGTGGTGCGATTTGTTTGAGGTACCGTTTCTTCCTCGCTATTATTTTAATTGCCTGTATTCCACCTTTGATTCAAGGCAACAGGCCTAATTTCGACGTTACTTTCTTTACTATCATCATTGGAAGATGAAAAATCAAACATGAAATCCTCCCCATCACTATCATTACAAAACATATTATCATTACGATCACTATATTTAGCGATAGCACTGTTTTTTTTTACAATACAATTTAAAAAAAAAATCACAATAAAATTTTAAAAAATTAAAAGATTAGTAATTAAAACAAAATTATTAATCCCTATAGTCTTACTTAGACACAAATTATGGACACCCGAGACACTGTCAAAAACCTAATAGGCAATAAAAATGTCACCGACGCGTGTCTACCGAAGGACAATCGCCCACCATTGCCTTCGGGAGAAATCTACGGCACATCCGCATTTAAATTTAGACATAAAAAAAAAACCGACTTATCGCAATAAATGAGCTCTCCCCGGCTTGATTCAAGTTAAAATGATATTTTTTGATAAGATATGCTTCTTGAAATTCTTGTTTACAACACTGTTTAAACGCCATTCAAAACATGTACAGGAAATACCCAAAAATCGACGTTATATTTCATTAATTGAAATGGTGCGCCTGACGCACCCTACGAGTAATAGAAACCAAACGCTGGTGCGTCTCACGAACCTTACGAGCAGAAAGGGTTAATGCAAGTTGTTTCTTTATTTTTAGAATATCTATCTCTCATTCGATTTATTTTAATGCGAGAGTGACACGAAGTTCACCTTTGTAATAATGTTGACTTTCTAAAAGTATAATGTTGATGAATTGAAGTTTATTTTTATGAAAAATATTATTTAAATCTAATTTATATATGCCAAATTTACGAATTTTTCAAATGACATTTTTCCGTTGAAAATAGTGGGAAAAAAATATGTTTTTATTACATATTGATAAGATGGGAATCAGTGACGTGCTATGACTTTGAAACAGGGCATTCGGTTGAGGGGGGGGGGAACAAAACTATATTTTTAAATTTATTTTCTTTATTTTATAAACATATTATGTACCAATTTTTTGAAAATTAATTTTATTCGACGCTCCTTACAAAAGTCAGCAATAACCGCATCATATAATATAATATATTGTCTTTTTAAAAAAGCGAAATAGCGAGCTCTGCTTGCATCTCGCACTTTTTTCCATTTTACTAAATTTTATAATATTTTTATTTCATAATAGACACACAATACAAAGTAACAATTATGCACAATTAGAATATGACCCCGTTTCAACCCATATCATAAAAATATAGATACCCTTTGAAGAAAAAAATCAGTTTAAAAGCAATAATTGACACCGTAAAACCACGGTCTTAACACCATATGGAGTGTCCATGTTCCGATAAAAAATTTTACAATAAACTTACAGTCGTGAATTTAAGATTATTGAGTTATTTGCATAAGTTAAAAATTCATTATTACTGAAATGTGTTTAGCAGAAGTTTTTTTAGCATTAATAAATTTAAATTGGCAAAATTTGCTTGAACACAAGGCTAATAAACGCATTCAAAGTTTTGTCGACATATTGTCGACGTACTATTGCAACGCTTGGAATACGATGTCGATTCATTGTCGACTTACAAGCGCAAAGGGTTAAAACGAACATTTTTTATTTAATATTCGACAAACCTCCAAGAAAAACATAGTAAAAAAAACGATCTCAGAATAAACCTCATACGCATTAAATTTAACGAAAAATCATTAAAATAGCTAACTTTCCTAGATTTGTCTTACTTTGACAAAAGAAAAATTAAGAAATTAACGTTGATTTTCGATGGTTTGAAATGATTTTTTAAATGAAACGATTGTTTTTTCTCATTAGCTGACATTTATTCTAGATTATTTATCAGTTACATACATTTTTGTTGATTTAACAACAATAAAAAATATTGATTTGATACAGTAACCCGATTAGTACGTTATAGCTGTGGGTATAGTCCAGGGACCAATTTTCATAACAGCTTCACTGAAAAAATAAAAATATATAATATTTTATTAGGAGACATGATATAAATTAAGAATAAATCTATTACTATTATCAGTAAAAAAAGAGTTGATAAATGAACTGTTTTTTCTTGTTTCTAAACTCTCCATATCTCAAAATTTTAGACAGTATGATAATTTTAATTTCTATTTTTATAAATAAAGTATTACCCCATATATATACGATCACCCTCTTTGACGAATACCGAAATGACAGAGCCGTTTTTGGGGGCGCAAATATGCATCACTTCTTTTTGAGTTAGATCATACCATTCGAGCAAAGGTTGGCCATCGTAAACCTTCACATGACTCCGCACTAACACTCGAGACACCATACCATAATCCATTTTGGGTGCTGTAATTAACATACTTTCGGTAGATGCGCACTCTCAAAAAGTAAATTAACATTGAATAAATTTAACAAAACTAAATGAATTTAATATTGTATTTTATTTGAATTAGGTTATATGGTCATAAATTTATTTTATATAACCACTTATTTTTTAAATATAGAAACCGGATTGGTAGTGTTATAATAAAAGTTACTAAGATTTGTATTAAATAATAGATTCTGGGAGTTTAACTATTATATGTGTATGTCAATGGCCTCAAGATGGGTCGAAAAAGTAGCGCATGAGCGTGTTCTAGGGCAGAAAATTAGAGCTTGAAATGTATAAAAGGACAATGACTGATGTATATTAGTACATCGTAGAAATGTTTTATTATATAAACATTTGAACGTTATTTTTCTAATGTGGAGATGTTTATAGACATTTTATAATGTTGTTTTCAAAGAATATGTAATAGAGATTTTTTTCTGATTACTTGTTATTTTACACCATATGTATCATAATAACAATAGCCAAACGTGAGTATTCAATAATTTTTACTTAAAAGTGGAGTAAATTTACAATATAGCTGATATATAAAATTTAATATACTATGTAAGTACTATTGAGATTTTTATTTTCTGTCCAATCCTACACCCGTGTAAATTTTGCATAGTTACTGTTTAATCCATAAACACCCTTTCAGATAACCATTAACAGTTCTTAATATTCAGTATTTAGATTGAAAATTGTTTAAAATGTTGCTCAGTTGCACTCTAGGACCATAGCTAAAACTAAGATACTTAATCCGGAGAATGTCGAGTATAAACAGTCAGTAGTATTATAAACAACAACGCAAATATTCAAGATTTTAGAAGCTTCGTTCATATACGTTTATTAAAAAATTGCATTATCCGCAGAGATAATCTACGCCACATAAATCATCATTTATAGATAACTGACGGATCTTTTGCGTCGTCTAATCGCATTATGGCCGTGCAGAATGTATTGTGTTTTATATTATACAATATTTTTTGTCTGCCTAATTTCGGCGTCCATATTAAAAAGTGGGCAGTGTTATTTTTTGGGGTCCGTTAGCTTAATGCGAGTCATATATCACCCGAATCTGAAGGGAAATCGTGTAATTTCTGTTTTGATTATCGGCCACGCGATGGCGAATTGTTGCATTTTTGTCTGGGGAGTCGCAAAGGGTTGGGGCAGGATTGAAACGGGGATGGGCACCAAAGGGGTGACTTCATTGGCTGCTAATGCGCGATAAACGTGCCGTCGTCGCAACCCCTTTTTTCGGAAATCATTACGATATTAAAATTATTATACTGAACTTTAAGGGTGACATTTTTCTTTAAAATATATACTCTGAAACTGATCAGAAATTGACAGCACGGACTGGACTATAAAATTGTTCAACGACTCATCATGTGTGTTTTTTCTAGATGGCGATTCTGGCGGTGATAGCGGAGATGAACGAAGCAACAGTAGCGATCGCCTTCAAGGAATTCGCAGACTCCAGAACCACGATGATAATTCCTTGGATTCTGAACGAGGAGGAGCACTCAACCTTGTAAGTATTCTATGACATACAATTTTTAATTGGCATATATTACTCTACAAGTTGTTTGTACATTTGCCTGCGTATTTTTCAAGCGTGTAGACGTACCTTTATATGAATGTGTACACGTCGTCCGATCCCGTCGCGAATTCCTCGTTGTTTGCCCAATTGCTCATTTGACAGGACCGCCCGGGGGATGTTTGAACTGCTTTCTGCTTTTCGGGAAGGAATTGGGTATTTATTCCCTCCTCAAGTTTGATTTGCTTTATTGTATTACTTCTTCCGAATCCCACGGGTAACTTGCTATATTTAGATAAAAACATATTTCATATATGCCGCTCGAATATGTACAAGGGAAGTTCTATAATCTTTCGTCATTGAACAGAAATATACATACAAATACTTTTCTAAAGTTTAATAACAAGTAATTAAATTAAATAAGTTATAATAATAAAACGCGAATTATTTACTCAGTAACATGTTCCAATATTCGTCAAGCAACTTAGTTGTTCCTTTACTTCGTCTGCAAATAAATGTTTTGTTTCTAGTTATATTCTAACCATGGACGATATGTGTTTTAATGCTTCGCTAGTGAAATTAAGGCAACGGCACAATTTTATTGCTTTTGACTCAAATTATAAATAGGGAAATACTAATAATCTAAATGAAATAGAAATAATAAAAAAACGATCACTGACTGGCCAACTTTTGACTCCTTGAAATAAACTGAAATGACATCCCTGCTTTGTTTGCGCTGTAATAATCCAGCTGATTGTATTACTTATCCTTCGTCAATTGTGTAAAATAAACGTGTTAAAACTGGCATATATTAAAATAACATCGCTAGTGTTTTAACTATACAATTTTTTGTATAAAATGTTCACAATGCCCTCAATATATCTTGAAGAATGTATAGTTTTGCTCTAAAAATATTGAAAATTTATTTCAACAGTATTCCTATTATTAAATAAAAGCGTACTGATAAGATTACATTCCGTTGAAATTTCCCACAACTCACTATAAAGATATAAACGCCCCTTCACTTTGTTTTAATATTCAAATCCCATTTTTACATAAGCTCAACGCACTCGAAAACTGAAATCTTATTTACATCGCCCCCTCTCTAGTGGCAAAATTCATACGCTCTCCTACTGGAATTTCCACGCCCTATGCCCTTTGGTTATACTTCGAAAATATAAAAATGCACAAAGAGGGGAAGACGTACTGGGATTTATATAAAGTGTTTTAAACTCTTCGGGGAGAACATGTGTTACACTGATATAACATATGATGTCCGACCCCCAAAGTACAACACGCAAGCTGCTAAACAAATATTTTTCGCGTCGCCTACTGAGGGTGATATTTGGATTACAATCGTAATAATACTTTTTTTGCTTCTGTTTAACAGGTGACTGATGTCTCCCAAAGAAATAGCGGACTTGGTGGTAGCATATCTCCAGAAAGTGGATCTCCCAGAGGTGGATCAGTGGGGGCGAACGCTTCTGTGCAAGCCGCGCTTGCTGCTGCCATCCAGGCGAATCAACTGTCTCTTATATCCCAAGTAAGTATCGGTTTGAAGTGATTTAAAAAAAAAAAGTTTATAAAAGTCTAACGCTAACTTTCACCCAACAGAATCCACAAATGTTCCTGCAGAACCAAGGAATACCTGGTTTATCGGCTCTTTCTCCGCCAGATTTGCAAGCACTCCAAAGAACGTTGCAGCATCAAGCTGTTCGACAGTTGCAAGGGTTTGCAATGCTGCAATCACCGGGCGTTCAGGGTGCTCAATCAAACTATTTCCTACAAAATCAGGTATATACAATATAACCTTACTCACATACACACTGTATAAAATACTCTATCTACATGAAAGGACGCTAAAAGTTAGATAGTATACACACTTAGAGAAACTTTTAAAATCACCGATCCATATTATGACAGTACAAAATTGAATTATTTTTATATACCTATTTACCTATAAGCAGACATCTATGATCTTTGAGGAAAAAAGTAATTGGTAAATAATTTAAGCTCAGCTTTAAACCATTAGTATAAAATTTATTTCTTTACTTACGACTAACTTCATGCGCTCCAAGTACTATTGTATTATATTAATGAAGAAGAGTACTTTAAGTAAGATGTGTCGATTTTATTAGAATTTATTATTTTTTTAACCATTAATTTTAATTGTAATAGGTACAGCAAGCTGTAGCACAAGCGGCACAGCAGCTCCAGCAGCTTCAACAGCAACAATCTCAGACTCCACACTCTCCCAATGGATCAAACAATGGATCAGGTCTAGGAGGACCGGGAACAAATCCGCACGGTCTATTGCAAACTACACCACCGAGCCTACCGTCAGGATTACCACCTGCAGGCTTATTGACACCATCCACGCCAAGTTCTGGAGGACTCACACCTCACCATCATAAAACACCACCGAACAGAGTCTTAGAACCATCGCCGGAAGAAACGACTGACTTAGAAGAGCTCGAGCAATTTGCCAAGACATTCAAACAAAGAAGAATCAAATTAGGTATTGTAATATAATCTTATTATTTAATTTGGAGGAAAACTTAAATGAGCAATATATAAAATAATTGTTCCGTACAGCGAATTGTTTGTGCATTAATGTAGGAAAGATTAGGTGCGAGCGAGCGAGTATTGGTCTGAACAGTGAACAACAAACGAATCCTTTTCCAAAGAAAAAAACAAGATTTACCTTACATAAATGCACAAGCAATTCATTTTATAGAACAAAGTATTTATTTAAATGCACATATCTCTTAAAATAATTCACTGTTAAATTTCATATTTTACTTTGTTTAATAATTCAAGATTATAATGTGTTGATATTTATGTGCAGGGTTCACCCAAGGAGATGTCGGTTTAGCAATGGGAAAGCTGTACGGCAACGACTTTTCACAAACGACAATATCAAGATTCGAAGCTTTAAACCTTAGTTTCAAAAACATGTGCAAACTCAAGCCGCTGCTGCAAAAGTGGCTTGAGGATGCGGACAATACGTTAAATAACCCAAGTTCACTTAGTAACCCGTTAACTACACCAGAGGCAATCGGACGCAGGCGGAAAAAGAGGACGTCGATTGAGACCAGTGTGAGAGTGGCGTTAGAAAAAGCGTTCCTCATGAATCCAAAGCCTACTTCTGAAGAGATAACGTCGCTAGCAGATGGACTATGCATGGAAAAGGAAGTGGTGAGGGTGTGGTTCTGCAACAGACGACAGAAGGAGAAGAGAATCAATCCTCCGTCGTCGGCTATGGGCAGTCCGAACTCCATGTCCAACGGGAACGGAGCAATGTTCGCGGCTGCCTTGGCAAACTCCTTTGCCGGTGGACCTTTAGCTTTGGTGACTGCTCCCCAGCATTATGGTCACCCTCCCCTAGCAAACATGAAGCAAGAATGACGGCACGACTGGGACTTGTCTGTACTCCTCGCTCCTGACAATCGATTTATCGATTAGTGAACGGGTTACTTACTAGTGACACACTGATCAAACTATAACATATAATATACATAACGTATAATGTGTAGATATACATATAAACTGTATCGTGCAATCGACAGATGTATGTCTGAAGTTTAGTGAGTGTTCATATGTCCCATTCAAGAACAAATATTTTATAATACATATATAATTAAACACACATAAAACAATAAGTGAAATATCACTTTCCGTCGAATGATAAATAATATAGTAGTTAATAATATACACATTATGTAAAATTACAGTATTTCGTCTATCCAAAGATACATATACAATGGCTGGATTACCGTTAAAGCAATCAACGGAAAAGACTCTTGACGATTTTAATCTTGATTTTAATATTTCCAAATGCTACTTTATTACTAACCCAGTCTTCCACGGACTATAGTTCCTATATGATAAATATATATGTATACTAAACCTACATATGTATTCATAAGATTAAATATTTCCAAAATAATTCTTCAGTATTTGACTGTATCTGTGTGTTACATATCTTAACATCATAAATAACTGAGTCGACTTGATCGATCAACTTGACGCAGTTATTTATGATTATAATTATGATAAATCGTTAAAGTCGCCCATCATTCAATAATTGAAAGCCGCTTCTATTTCAACACTACGGACGATAAAAACTATATTTTTTGCAAATGTCGTCTGCAAAAGCTGTGCGAAATCGACGTGGCTTTCAAAAACTTTTTAAACGTTGTCTGTTCCTATTGCAGTTATATGATTTGCGGCACCGCTTGCTCGAAAATAATGCAGGGTCTTTATAAAAAAATATATACATACGTGTAAATACATATATTTTGAGAACGGTGCCGCTGATGAATTTTCATTAAGTGTCAAGCAGAAAAATGTATACATTAATGAGGACCAACGTGATGATGAGTTCCTATTACATTCTTCTTAAATGAATAAAAAAATCGTATCAGTTCTTATTAAGTGAGTAACTATCTTAGACGTTAAGTAATTTTATAAATATATTATATATAAAAATGTAAAAGGAATGATAAATTAAGAATTGTCTGTTAATTGTTTTATTATTATTATTATTTTTTCTTGTTTTATTTTTTTAGAGATGTTATATTAGCTGAGAAAAACATATAATCCTTGTAAATTTTCCCTTCTCATCTGTAAATATATGTATAATGATAATAGATTTAATATTAACGATTAATAAATAAAGGATTCATTTTCACTTAAGCGGTAAAGATGTATATTTTTTATTTTAGTAACGCAAATACATAATTATTTACATATCTACATATCTATTACATATATACAAATATGTATTGTATAAATTTAATTCAGTTAACGAATATACTCGTCCAATTTGATTTTATTTTTTATTAATACGTAGGCTCGTAAGTGAATACGCATTCATAAAAGTGAGCTAAGTTTCTATTTTTTATTTATTAATATTGTTGTAAAATGTTAACTAGATATCCAAATTTTGCATGATAGTCCACTTCACATAATACGATGTCTCTTCGAAGACGATCATTTTATTTTATTATATCAAAGTACATTGATTTATTATAAACATATTTTTCATACATACTGCATATAAAAACGCAATAATTATACTTTTTAATACATAAATTTAAGGCAATGTTTTTTAGTCAGAAAATGTTTGTTTGATTGATTTTAATATATATCAACAAATATTTTGGTGCTGGCCACTAAAAATGTTGAGAAACATTGCTCTAAACTCATTATCGCATAATGCAACAGAGGATTAAACAATGTATGTATAAAAAATACAATTATAAATATTTATATATTTACATACTTTACGTGGATATCCCGACTGAATAATGTATACTGAAAAATACTCCTTTCAGTTTCAATAATGTATTAGATACTTTTAGCCTATTTTTTTTAATGATTAATTAAAATCGGATCACGGTCATTTCAAACTATTTTTATTAGTTAATATTAAATAAAAACGCAATTTTATTATATACTCCAAACGATTGTAAAAATTATCCATAACAATGGTAAATAAGCTTTATTTTGTGAGAATAAAATTATAAATAAAAACGTTTATTTATTATTGTTTTTGTATTCTTTAGTTACCGTTTGGTTGCATTTTATGTAAAGCTTGTTTCAGAATGAGCATATTTTAATTATTTTATTTATGCCTAAGAAAGGCTTAACTGCATAATTATATTAAACATAAAATGCAACTGAACTGTATGTATTTAAAAAAAATGTAAAATACTGTCAATAATAATGAAAACCATATCAATCTATTATATTATATGTTAGAATGACAAAACTTATGTATATCAAGAAATAATTATTAACACTAAGAAACAATGCAACAAGGTTTCTCCTCGCAAAATTTGCAACAAAGTTATCTTTACACACATATAATTATATAAAATTTATTTAATATTTTGCAGATTATTAAGTGATATCTTTGTTGCTAATGCTATAATTATAAACATGAGTGTTTTACTTAAAAAAATACATTTTTGTATACAACTTTTATACAAATATTAGATTCTATACTTGTGTATTATATCAGAGAATATTCACTCTTGGTAACGATTTTATAAATGACAGTATTATCAAAAATGTGATTCTTTCCGCTGCGAGGTTTGTTTCATTTTGTACATTTTAGACATACGAGTCATTATTGTTATATTTTCAACACAAAAGACAGTTTTTCATCTTATGGATGATAAAGACTTCACACAGTTTAAAGTAATAATTAAATAAAATGTAATAAATGTATGTGTGTAGATTAATTAAATTAAATAGAAACAATGTTTGTTGGACTATCAAAACAAATAAAAAATGATAATAGGAACACTTTTTTTATTTATCACAATCCCACAAATATATTTAGATGAAAATTTACAAATCTGAGGATCATCCGCGAGCATCATCACTTGCGACAGCTTCACTACCGCTTGGAGGAAACGTCTCGCCGATAATCGTCCGTCGCACTCATGTAAATATATCAATAAAAAGTCTTATTAGATTCACATTAAGTCTCATTGGCCGCGAAGTCAACCACCCCTAGGGCCATTACTCCTAAAGATAATTCAAGCAACGCTTAATAAATATAAAAATAATACCTAATAATTACTAGTTTTCAGTCAGTATTGTATCATATATTCGAATCTAGTAATTTTAAAATATAATACTGAAGAAATATTAGCATTGTTGCTTTCTTAAATAATATAAAAGTAGAAATATATTTGAACTTTACATGAGATTTATAAAATTAACTTAATCATTAAAATAAATAGATTTTTGTCCCATGAATTTTAAAAGGAACGGTGTTTAAGCGGCCTGGTTAAAATACTTTTTAATCCAATAGAATACATTTCATACATCAGTTATGAATCTTCTTGCCGAAAGCAATTAACGTAAAAAATTAGATCTATTGTGAACGACACAAATAAGGAATGAATATGGATGCTTTTAATATCGTTTTTTGAACAGGCACTGAACCTAAAAATTTCATTGTTGCTGGATTATGCAACAGAACGAAAGCACCCGTTAAAACAGCTAGCTAGTTTAATAATACTAGGTTATTTGGAAAGTAATATCGTTTTTAAAATGAAACAAAAATATGCTTTTTTTATTCTTGATAAACTCTGCCACTTACGAAGATCAAATACGTCTCCCAATGCATCATAAATGTTTTTTGTTGCAGTAGATGCAGATATTAAAAAAACTCGAATAGCGTGCAATTTCGTAAGAAATCTTCGGAATAAATTCTTCCATCGAGAATCGGTGGTTTTTATTTTTCTTGTTAAAATTGATGCCCCGAATGTTGATGAACCGAAACAAGGCACGTGTTGACACAATAACAGACTAATTAAAAAACGATTCGGCGAAGGATGGCAATTTGACACAGATTGAGCCACTGAAATAATATTTTAATGAAATATAGTTACATGTTTAGAATATAAAAATGAGTGTACGGTGCACGAGGCAGTACCGGTCGTTACGAGTCCGCCAAAGCTCGCCAAGGGAAAGTGCTCGTCACATCAGTGCTACCAGAATACCGCCATGTTTTGGCCATAGTAAAACTTAAATAAATAAATAGGCCTCTACAATGACATTAATTTCCGAATAACCTAATATATTTGGAAGATAAAATAGATACTCCAGTTTCGGATCAAATTATTCAGATTGGGTAAGGTGTCCAGAGAGAAAGATCGTTTATTTCTTACCCTTTTCCAGATCGAATATAAGCCAGAAAATCATTTTTTCTGAATCTTCCCACATCACGCCCGACAGTACGCCCGGCCCAAGAATATTCAGCGCACCGGGCAGAAAAGGTCACCTCTGTGATTTTAGTTTAAATTTTAAGTATCCAGATTTCTCCTAGTGTTGAAAACTCATATTAGCTTCTATGCATAAGAAATTTTAATCTACTTGAAAATTCTAGAATATTCCTATCAGAATAGCAAGTTCATGATGTTTTCGAATAACTGTTGAGTGATAAAGTATTTTTCACCTATGCGAGAATTTGTCATTGATTATAGTTCTTACTTTTAACTTTAAAAATCTGATTTATTTAAAATATTCATATGAAATAGGTACCTCGAAAAATTAACGTATAGGGATTCCAGATTGCTAAAAAATGTTTAAAATTGCCTGTTCCAAACGAAAATTTTATTTCCATGGCAACGTTACAGCTTGTGGAAAAGGGAGGAGATCAAGTCTCTACTTAGCCTCAATCAATCTGGATTATTTGCGATAGAACTGGAATCTGACTGATAAATATTATATTCTACTATTCCAGCTGTTTTTAAATAAAAATCCAAACTAATTGCAACAGAAGAATGGTCCTAAAAAATAAATAAATAAAAGGTAGAACGAATTAATAGTTACCTAGGTGGATGGCTTTGGCCAGGAACTGGAAAAAGAAATATTAGACTGTAAGAATGGTCCAAACTTTTTAAATTACCATTTTCACAAACGGTAAAAAAAATATTTTTTTACCATACTTTAATTTGCAACAACAAAAATAATAATTCAGAAATATACAGGTTGAATTATTGAAACTATAATACCAGAAAAACGATATTGAAAGTCTTAACTACAATTATTATAAATGTGGCTCCATAACAAGATTTTTTCCGGTTTTCTACGAATTCTTTGTTTGTTTTATCAAAATACCAATATTATACATGTTTATGATGGTTTGATACTGTCAGATTCCTGTTTCAAAATCAGTGTTTATTTTGTTTTACTGTAATATTAGCAAATCCATAATCGTCGCCAACGTGTACAGCTATGAGGAAATTTCTGTTCGGATCTTCATAATATACATCAATATCATCAGCAAATGCAAAGGTTATATATATATATATCTGTTAAATATAATCATACCTCTATATAAGTTATAGTATGTATTAATTCATTATACATTCAAGAGTACAGGACTTAAATTTTTGAAAAAAATTCTTCAATGTGATATAAAAAAAATACAATTTAAAAAATTGAAAGAAAATTTTTATTATTATTAATAAATGCTTATTTATAGAACAAACATATTTAAATAGAAAAAAGAAACAATAATATTTTGTACACATAGCTAAAAAATAATACATGAACATAAAATATTTTTTAGAAGATGTTTATTTTGCTTAATGTTTACAAAAATAGATTAAAAATAAATGCATATGTAATAAACTTAAAATTGGTTCATAAGTTAATAATTTGAGGAACTAAAGCAATAATTTATAACAAAAAATCCTGAGCCTGTATAAAATATACAAAATAACACAAAAATATTCACAAGTAAATATTTTTTGTTATATTGTTACTGTTGTATTTACATATTAATTTTTATATACATATAAGAATATTATTTAACAAGTATTATAATTTATTTTATAAATATCTCATATAATAATAAATTGCTTTCACATAGATTTATTGTATAATAAGTTAAATATGATGATAAGGCACAAGAGATAAATTATTAATAGTATTTGTCATGAAATATCAGGATTCGCAATCATTTTTACTTTGAGTTGATATATAATCTTTTGGAGTGTACAACTTCCGTATTTTTTTCTTTTTAACACTTTTTTTAATGAACTCTTTATAAGGACTATGTATAGTTTCATCATTTGATACATCATCACGTTTGTAATTATCCAAGTTATGTTTTTCTAATTTCGTTTTAGGTTTTTTTACTTTATGCTCAACTTGTAATTTTGTACTATGTGTATTCTTACGTGGTGAAATATCTGTTCGATTCTTGGCTAAAACAAAAATTAGAGTTACTAAAGGTAAATTTAACTTTAACACATACACTTAAACTTGAACTCGAAACATTTGAGCATTAAACAAATATTTTTTTTATTTGATTTCATAAAAATTGTACCAATTACTGGTATAAATAGAAAATTTATTTTAATAAAGAATATATTTCCATCTGTATAAAAATACACTAAGACTCCAAGAACCATTAAAAGTAAAAACATTTAAAAATATACTGTTAATATTCAGTTATAATATTCAGGGCTGTGGAGTCGTAGTGTTTTAGCCGGAGTTGGAGTCGTGAAAAATGAGCGACTCCAACCATTTTTTAAATTATGAAATTTATGAATGTTTAATTGCGTAATAATGAATGTGTATAGCGTATGAATATTAAACGTGTAGAAGAACACCAAAAATACCTGATAAAATTAAAATTTTTTGAGTTGGAGTGGAGTCGTGTTGTTGGTAAATATCGGAAACGGAGTCGTGTTTTTTTTAACGACTCCAGAGCCCTGATAATTTTTTTTAATAAAAAATGATAAATGTTTTTAAAGCAGAAAATATACTACAATAATATTCTTAAATATGTATATACATATGTCTATAGATGTATACAGGCGTGGAAAAAATCAGCTTTTTTTGATGATGAATATAAAAATTTACATACTTATTACCTTTAATATGAAAAAATAGAATATAAGTTTAATCTAGTTATTTATAATTTTTAATTTTCTTTGCATGATACATGCATTTATATTTATAAATCTAAAATCTCTTTTTGATAAATTTTAGTTATTATAAATTTTTTTATAATATAGAAATTTATAAAAGTGTATAATAGTATATTGTATAGTATGTACTTTGATGAAACAATAATTTTGACACATAAAGAATATCAATAACCATATTTTGTACCTTTTATAAAAATAAAATGTATATTACATTTAATAAGTTATAACGAATCTGACCACAAAATTTCAAGAAATTTATACCGCTTCATATTATACATGAGGTAAAACATTTTTTTAATTATTTGTCTGAACAAATAGGCATTCTAATCTTTAATTGTGTACAATATCATTAAAAAATACATCTGATTAGGTAATATAAAAATATATTTGTCATTGACAATCACATTTGTATCGAATTATAATAAAATATAATCGTATATTTATGTAATATGTATACAATAATCAATAAACACATAACTCTTTTAATGTTCCTTAAGAAGCCTTATTACTGGTGTCTAAACCATAATTGTTATTAAATTTCTTCTTCGTATTCAGTAATCCTAATAAAATTAAAATAAATAAATACATATGAAAATATAAGTATAGTATGACTATTAAAAATTAACATATTTGGAATATAAGTAGAATAAGTTTAGTTAATAGCCAAACCTCGTAATTTGTTAACCTTGTATCAACTAACCTCTTTGTGCTCCAATCTTAAGCTTCATTTCATCCTCCTGGGATAGTGCATAGTCTCTGAGTTTGAATAATATTGTTTTAACGAATCTTGATCGTAAGCTTTGCCATGATCTCACTAAAATTTAGATAAATGTTAGGCTGAAATTGTCTTCATACAAAACCCTAATGTATATGTTATATTTAAATAAATATTATGTTACTTAATCTATGAAGGTGAGTTAAATAGGAACATTTAAGTATCGTAAAAAATTGAAAACACGGAATAGAAGAAATTCCATACAACCATCTGCGGAAAAGACTATACTGACTCTTCTTTGGAATGAACATGAGTAATTTGGAAGAGTCACAAGTATGATGGTTATGTAACAACATAGCAATAATTGGCTCCATACACCATAACAGTTATAATGATTCAAACTGTGTATGTGTATAAAAAAATTATTAAGAGTGCCATTTCACAGAATTGAGTGCAGTACTGAATGTGGCAACACTGCACTTATTGAATTGCCGTTTCGTATTTTTTAAAGATTATTATTGAAAATCATGTATTAGCTTTCATAAAATATTTATTTATTTATTACAAATTAATTTTATACTATTTATTAATTAATTTGATGAATTTTTATATTATACAATTCTAAATTGGGGCATTATTTTTCGCATTTATTACACCGTAATCGTTGTGACGAAATTTATCACAAAAGACTTGCTAAAAGGACTCGTAAATTATTCGTTTTGTGTCTCTTGAATCTTTAAAGGAATTAAGTTTTATTCTTAACATTATTTTTCAATATAAACGAAATTGTGAATCTGAGAATACTTAAATACAAAAAATAGGGCTGGTGCATATTTGCTTAGTTGAAAAGCATCCCCGGTTTGCCAATTTTTACCGTTACAGTTATATATATGTAAAATATTTATAAAAAAAAAATTCCGAATGGAGGTTAGAGCTCCTCGATTCAGAAGGGTATATAAACCAGAACACTGCTGTTCTATTTCATCGGTCAGACACATCAGTTATGAATTGGAGTAAACGAGAGTTCAACTGTTCTAGTACCAAGCAGAGCTACTGGGGGAGGGCAAATTTGATTTCTGAACCGATTCCAAGTGACTGCACTCAGCTGAAATAATTTTCAGATTTTCATGGATTTACAAAATGTTGGAAAATTTATATTGAAAGTCGTTATGATTATTATGACCTTTTGTACCTTTTTTGTTTTATAAATTACGTAAAAATATTTAGGATTTTCAATTGGCTCACACTTGTATGTGTTAGTGAAGAAATTAAAAAAACATAACTTTTTTAAATAGTTAATTAGCAAACAATCCATGGATAAAATAATAAAACCAATAACTAAAGTATGTTGTCCATGCTAAGCTCATGTTTGTCAATTTATCATTCAAATTTACTTTCTTTCTCATTTGGCTTCTGTGTATGCGAATATAAGTGCCTGTTGGAGATCCCAGAAAATGTTTCAGCAATAAGCACTTTTGGGAAAAACGTATTACCTCAGAGGTGACAAGATCTCAAAGCAAACAGGTAAGAAAATAAGCTTGAATAACAAAAATGAAAAATTAAAGATAAATCATTCTTAAAATTAGTGATTATTTTATTAAATAGTTTTATCAATATTTCAATTGAAGTACGTACCTTTTGGCATTAAATCTTTACTTTCCAATTCTTTCCATATGGTATTACCGTTAACTTTCAACATATTGTTCCCCTTCAGAACCCAATTTATAATGATTCTATCTTCCGAAGGAGTATATAGAGATTTATTCAACGGGTACCTTAAATAAAAACAATATTAATAATAATAATACAAATATAAATAAATAGACATAAAAAATGCGAGATTAAAATCTAACTTTTTGCTACTAGTTGAATTATTTTTAACAATTTTGTTAGTGTACGAATCGGATTTATGTTCACTGGGTTGATCAATTTTCGATAAACGCAAATCGTTTCTCTGCGGCGAAAACAATAATTTTAAATTCGACGAATCGTGGTTGGGGTCGCTGGTCCTGTTTTTAACGACGGGTGAACTATGGTACAACTAAAATATAAAAAAAGAAAAATTAAAGCATACTATGAGTCTCAATGCATATGAGAACATATATTTTATACGTTAGTCTTGTTGCTCGTGTTGGCGCCGTTACCGGCCGTTATCTGCAATAATCCCAAAGTATTTGCAAAATCCTCTTTTGAAATGTGATTATCATGAGCGGTTGTTTTAGCGAGCAAATTTAACCTTCGTATCGATATTAAGGGATTCAACGCAAACAACACGTCCCTAAGATATTTTATGTTGCTGGTGAAATTACTAGGCAAAACTCTATTATCTTTAAGCAAATTATGTCTAGGATTTCGACACAGCCAATTTTTGATAATTTTCATTGTACTTCCGTCAACATCTATCATTTTCGTCGAACTAGTCTGTTTTGTATCTTTTTGCAATGATTCGTTCGGATGCATTTTCATATAATTCAAAAACACACTCTCATCGCAAACGGAACTGTCACTACTTTCATTCGGTAAAGAAACAGAATGCGAACGATGCTTGTTTTCAACTTTGCTCGGGTTAATTTTGGGATACGACGGGACAAAGTAGTCCTCTAGGTTACTCTCGGAAAATATATCAGAACTGTGGTTGTTCACCTCATTATACGTTTTCTCGATACAGGTTTGGTGATGAGTAATCAGACGATCCTTGTATACAGTATTCCTTTGGAAAAATAGAAACAATTACAATTAGATAATATTCTGATTTAAATTTAGCAGTACATATTACAATAAGACCATGAATCGAGTCAGTCCATATATTTTGTGTGTATTTTTGTACGATTTTACATACTTCTCCTTCATCTTACGAGTGACATCTGTTGGAAAGTCGCAAACTAATTGTGTTGAACAGATTAAATCAAATAGACAACTCGCCAAGAGTAAACCTTTTATATATGGAATTTTGTCATTAATTCAAAATACAACTTTTTCAGATGCAACTAGCCAGAAATAGTGACAGATCACAGAGGTTTCCTTTCTGGAGAAAAGTTTGAAATAAGGGGCCACTCACCTCAAAAAAGCTATTAAATTTAGCAATTTTTAAGACATAAAACGAGTAGCAGCCAAATTTTTTAATTTACAACAAAAACAGCATTGTAAAGAAATTGCTGAGAAAATGTCTAATTAATTCATTGACATTCATAGTCACAAAATTTCTCCAATACATCATAGAGGTAACAAATAATGCGTATTATTACCAAGACCGGCTCAGAATTCAGGATATTTCCAAACGCCTTGCGCATAAATTTTACGTTATTTATTAATTTATTTAAATTAAATTAAGATCATCGAGACCTAACAAGTTACCCAAGTTGCGTAACGATAACCAAAAAAATACATAGTATTATTTCAATACGCAAACAAATAAAGATAATAAAAATAATACACAATAATTAGAAAGAGACAATAAAATAAATCATAAAATATTAAAATTTAATGATACAAACCGGAGCAGCTCCTCGTAGTTAAACAGATCAATGTGCAATGCTAGCGTATTAAGGAGTCGGATGGCGACAGCCATAGGCAAGTGCGGACGTCCTAGTCCTAACAGACATCAAGAAGACGCAATCGTGATTCTCGAAAATGTTCTGGAATCCAAATCTGGAATTCCTCGAAAATAGTTTGATTGTCGACAGCGTCTTTCAGTAGTTTGAAAAAATGCTTAGCGACATAAAACTTTCTGCGAATTTTATTCCAATGCTCCTAAAAAAAAGGGCACTGGGATATAAAAACAGATAATAACCAAATATCCTCCTCGAGACCCTTTAATCAAGAACCTTTTTGACTAAAAGGTAGTATTTGGTTATTTGGAGATTCCAAATTATAAATCTCAATTCAAGAATGCTACGAATTAGTGTCATAGAGGACACGAATAATCCGACAAAATAAAATGCATTGCGTTGAAATGTTTGCGAAAAACAAGGCCAACCATCTTGGAAGATTTATCGCAGATGTCGTTTATGTATAGAGAACCTCCACTTGCCCTCAAACGTGATTCCAAGATCTTTAGTGGAAGTTTCTCTAGCCAAAATGTTCCCACCGAGATCGTATGAATAAACTGATAGCGAATGGGATCAAAAAATTGACACAGTATGACATTCTCCGACACTAAAGGGCAGACGGTTAACCGAAGCTTATCTTCATAGAGAATCTAAATCACTCCGTAGAGAGAAACAGTCCATCACAGATCAAATGCACTTATACAATTTTAAATAATCTGCATACAGAAGAAAATTTGTATTTATAACTGTCATATTTATATCATTAATAAATAACTTGGGGAACCCCCGAAGGGATGAAATACTGTTTCGACAATTGGCCGCCAAATTACAAACTGTCTACGATCGCTTAATTGATTCAAGAATAGCCAAGTTAAATGATCCTAGCAACCGAGGTCGGACAATTTTTTTCAGACAACAATAACCCATGACAAACCTTGTTGAATGCCTTCTCAAAATCATTTTATGTATATGATGTCTACTTGTATTCCCACATCAAGATATTTTGTCACTGTTTTGATTAAAAACAGTTAAGACAAAACCAACACTGAAGGTCCAACAAAATTTAGCGAAAGCGATTGAAGACGTATCTATGAACAATTATTTTAAATAATTTAACAGCAGCTGACAACACTTGGACTAGTCTATAGTTATTGATCACAAATTATCGCCCCATTTTAATTAGAAGTGGCAGTAAGAAGGAAATAATGACGTCTTGAGAATCAGATCAAAAATACACTTAAAGTGATTATTATTCACACGAACATTGGTCGCAGGAAGATTGGTCACATGGATAATTGCGCACACAAATATTGGCCACAAAGCAAGTTGCTCACATGAAATATCACTCATACGGTTTAAGGAAAGTTATTTAATTTCAATTTAACAGGACACAGTATGCCACTTTCCGTCATTAACCACTTAACATGCGGGTGTTTTTTTGCAGTGTTCCAAAAAAATCATATTTTTTTATTGGAAATTATAATAGTAAATAATTATATTTAAATAGGAAAAAATAATTTTTTTTTTTTAAATTATAGTTTTTGCAAAATTCATGTTTTAAAATTATATAATGGGTATTTTTTGCATTGTTTTAAAAAAATTGTGAATATTATTTTTACCGTTTCTTAAAAATCGCAAACAATAATTAAATAATGGAATAAACTCAATAATAAACAATGGACGTAAGGAAATTTAGATATCTTTATTTTTAAAACACATTCCATATGAAAACATATTGTGGTTTATAAATTCTAAGAAATATGGGGCAAAATAGTAATAAAAGTGTGTCAAATTATTGGAAAGATAAAGCAACCCCAATTAGTCAAGGATGATATACTTGAATATGTTTTGCTGGCTTTGCTACATACCTATTCATTCGTTTTTTTTATTGTCTCTATCCCATCTAATAAAATTGAGAAAAACTTCAAGTGACAAAAATTTAAGTGACACACTCTTTTTTTTTACTTGAAACGAAATGCGATTGAGTCCCACATATGCTCAGCAGCCGAGTATAATGACAAATATAATCGCGTTTATTTGTGGGACTGCTTTTAACTCCGATTTTCAGACATTTCTAAAATCACACACCCATGCGGGACCGCATGTAAAGTGGTTAAATGTTAGACGGTTAACGGACGCCCATCTCCATAGAGTCTAAATCGCTCTGTAGAGAGGAGTCCGCAACAGATCAAATGTATAATATTTATACAATTTTAAATGGTATGCATATAGAGAAGAAAAGTTGAATTTGTAACTGCCGTATTTATATCATTAATAAATATCAAAAAGAGCAGAGGGCCCAGGTTGAACCCTTGAGGAACCCCCAAATCTTTATCAATCATTTATACTAAGATGGTGATGGCATGATTTTTTATTTTATTTTAAGTATTGATCGAAGTATATTTAAACCGTATTTTGGTCAATAGGAATTATCATTTCTCAGAAAAAATCACATTATAAGCAATAAAATCGTGTCGATTTAATTGATTTTGAAGTATATTTTTGACTTCTGAGAAGTGATAAGTGTTTTTTGCGCTCTTCTATTGGTCAAGATGTACTTTTTAAAAATCATAATATGCTATCGTCGCCGTCATAATGTGATTGTATTACTTTTGATAAGTTTCATTTGGAATATTTAAAAAATGTTTTTTCTTAATCGCGTAAATCGAGGGATAAGTATAAATAAATACGAGTACCGGAACTCTACTCCTCTTTAGGGTAACAAAAAAATTTTGGTTTATGTGAATCCAGAGATGATTACCGTAGATATTTTAGAAGAAACAGATTTTTTAACAAATCGTTGGTAATGTTTATTCTTTTGTAAGAAGAATTTTTTGATCTTATCAAATCTACTAAGGAGGGAAAAAAGTAGCGGAACGACGTTCCGGTACTTTACAAGCAAAAATATATTTTTATCGTGATGCCGAAGCTAGTATTTACCAGATACGGCTCCGTGACTTATTAACACTTTTTGATAAAATTGAAAATTAACGTTATTTTTTTTCACATCTTAAATGATCAATTTCCAAAAATTGGTTCCAAATCATTCAAGGCTTGGAACGTTTAGATCGTTGATTAATTAATATTGAGTATATTTTTTGTTTGAAAATTACACACAAATTTATCGACCGACCTAAGAAAAATACTCGTGTTACAATAGATACATAATATAGCACAAAGTTTTAACTAAATAAACTCGAAACTCACGAGGTCAACTTGAATGCTGTACTTTCCCGTTTCGTCCTTCGCTTCAACGATTTTAGGAATACGAGTGCGTCGTCGAAGTCTATGAAAATGAACTTTCCCTCAGAATTGCGGTAGCAAAAGTCAATTTTTCTTTTCCCGCCGCATGAGCGTCGTATATAGCCGTTCGACACACGTTTCAATTCATTTTTAGTTTTAATGAAAAAGTCCGAGTTCAGGCCGGGATCGTACAGTGTCATTTTGTTCGATCGCTCGTGAAAAACAAACAAAATACGGCTCAACTATGACAAGTGGCCATAGAAACGATGCACAATCGTGCGTCACACTTCGAACCTGAGGCTTCCGAGAACTAAAGGCAAAAACAAACGGCCATAATCTTAATATAAATTTCAATTATGTTATTATAATTTACCTATAACAATATCTTTTTATTTATCAATATTAAAAATTAAATGAATTTTGTTAATGTAACATTTTTAGATTTAACAATTTTAATGTGTACAAATATATACAAATATGCCGAGGGTCTTTTTTATATGTATGAAATTAAAAAATAAATATAAAGCAAATATATTATTTAACAAAATAGTACATAATCATGTAGTATCTTATACACGAGTATCTTAGCATAAAAATATTATTTTTGCTAATAAAAAACCGGTTGTTTCTATCTATAAATAAAGATGAACTTGGCATTTTGTACACATCCATCTAGACCAGCGATACTCAACTTGCAGCACACCAAGCTTTAAACTGTATGAGGCATACACATATCTATATATTTTCATTGGGTTCGTTAATACCAAAATATGGCGGCACTTGGGTAAAACTGGCGTGACGATTTTTTCTCTCAAATAATTTAATAAAACACTACTGTGGCGGCTCAATCTGTGTCTAATGGCCACCCGTCACCATTCCGTCGCCAAAAAGCTTTAACACATATCGTTAATAATATTTTTAAACATTTAGAAATATTTTCAAAATTTTGCGTTGCACTGGTTCACAATCGTTCGCATAGACGAGTAGGGATAACTCCTTATCACCGTTAGTTTTTACCTCTTACCTTACTTATTTTCAACAATCCCACTGCATTGTCGTGTCTAGCTCATTAACTGAATCACTCCTACATCTATAATTGAACGGAAAAATATCGCTATAATTATAGAAAAGGGCAAGTTCCACTTGCGATAAAAGCTTTTTTTACCGTGAAAAAAACCGGTTTCTGGGTCTTAAAATAAACACCGTTAGAAGACCATTTAAAGAATTATATACGTCCCATGAACCAAAATTAAGATTAATCGCCTTGAGAGTAGATAGCGCGCTTAGCCGCTTCTAATTTGCTTTATCGACCAAAAGAAATTTAAATTCTTAGAAATTCGTCATCCTTCTTAGATTGGTCGTCCCACCGAAAAGGAGCGAACCACTATGGAGGGGCTGGGAGCATAAATACCGGAACCCTGGAAATCAGGAAACTCTTCAACTATCATCAATAATACTATTTTGTTGTGCCAAATAAACATGGTTCGGTGACTTGATTGATTTGCTGTGAAATGTTACATTAAAAAAATATTTTTTTTTTCGTTACTATACCACAAAATATAATTCATTTATTGACGTTTATTCTCGTGAGTCATTAAGATGTAAAATATTATCTACCTTTGAGTAGTTATGGGGGCCGATTTAGATTGGTTATGGCCAAAACTGGTCGACACTTGAGTAGCACTGGCGTGATAATCATTCTCTACACTGGCAATCGCGCTTCCGCCCTTATGTAAATAACTCGTATCATCAATAAAATACTACTGCAGCGGCTCAATCTGTGTATAATTGCCACCCGTCACCATCAACCGTCCTTAAATAGTCATTGCAACTTCAACAAAATATGATGTCAGTAGCGATATCACAATATGTAATATGTAAAGCCATTTACTAACGTAGAAATTGTGATGAGGCAAAGAATGTTTTATTAATCCGTTCAAAATATTGTTTGAAAAATTTAGCAATGTGAATAAAATAATATCGAA
Organism: Plectrocnemia conspersa; assembly: GCF_051122295.1. Lineage (NCBI taxonomy): Eukaryota > Metazoa > Arthropoda > Insecta > Trichoptera > Polycentropodidae > Plectrocnemia > Plectrocnemia conspersa. The sequence goes on from NW_028277176.1 coordinate 9,874,489, forward strand.
AATTTAGAAAGTGTAGTTTTCGGATTCTACACGCGTTAGATGCATTGGAAATATTGTAAAATACATTTTTGATCGCAACGTAGAAGACTTGCGACATTAAAAATATTTTAGTCTTGCTTTGGTTTCAACTATCGACGTTTCAGCACAACATCATAGTGTTCCGTTCTCGTTAAATATTTCAATGAACATATGGGAGCCGAATTTAGATTTGTTATGGCCAAAACTGGTCGGCGCTGGAGTAGCATCCCGTGACCGTTTTCTCTCTCTCTACCGGTAAGCCCGCAAGGGTTCGGACGCGTGCCGTCGCGCGCGCGCTCCTTATAATGTAAACACCGTTAATCTTCAATAAATATATTACTGCAGCGGCTCAATCTGTGTATCATTGCCACCCGCCATCATCACCGTACCTAAACTGGTAACCTGCGACGTGATCCTGAGCACGCAAATGGAGTCAGACGCAAAATGGCAGACACAGACGCCACTGCAGTACAAAAAGCCGAGCCGCTGCAAACCCACTTGCTGCCACCCCGCCGGAGTTTCCCTGGTTCCGGACTCGAGCTGGCGGACTACCAAGACGATGGGCCTGCGACTCCGACCATGAGCCGCCATTGTCAGCCACCGTCGCCGCTGACAGCCGCCGCCGCCGACCACGTGACCCAGGAAGCACCCGGTGCCACCACGCGCCTCCAGCGAGAAGCCACCGAAGTGCTGCCGTAGACCAGGATCGAGTGGACCACGCGTGACCCGTCACGCATCCGTAGGGCTACGGCCCTGCGACTCCGAGCTCCAACCGCATGTCCTCAGCCCGTCGCGCGCGCGCCCTGTGTAGCTGCACCGACGCACCACAGGCCCCCGATAGGTGCTCCCGGACATGCCCGTTATTCTCGCGCTCCCTGGAGCCCTACGCGCCGCCCGGGTCTACACGTGTTCCACTCGGCTTGGAGCGAAGCACGCCGCGCGTTACTGGAGACCGCGCCGCCGCACCATACGTAACGACTTTGCTACTTTTGTGCCGCCAGCATTTATTCATCAGCAGTGCCAAGGCTCCCATTCTCTCGCTCTAGTTGAATATCGCGATTGTAAATCGCTAGGGCGGGAGTTATATGGGAGCCGAATTTAGATTTGTTATGGCCAAAACTAGTGGGCACTGGAGTAGCATCGGCGTGACGGTTTTTTCTCTCTCTCTACCGGTAAGTCCGCAAGGGTTCGGACGCGTGCCGTCGCGCGCCCCTTATAATGTAAACATCGTTAATCTTCAATAAATATATTACTGCAGCGGCTCAATCTGTGTCTCATTGCCACCCACCATCATCACCGTACCTAAACTCTAATAAAATTTGCAACCACGTATTTCTTTTATTTAAGTTTTCTTCGGACATTTTTGTCCGAGGAGGACAAAAAATGATAAAAGGAGGGCAAAAGAGGATAACATTTTTGAGGAAAATATTCCTTCTTAAAGGAGGACAATCCTCTTCAAAGGATGACAAATCTCCTCAAAAGAGGATGTCTGGTCATCTTACCTATAACCAATTCTTCTAAATCTTCTAGTAAAGACAACATATCATCAGCAGCTAGACTATCAAGCCTTTTGTTTCGTGTAGGGATACACGTGTTGGTTAGTTCTTAGGTCTGAATACAAAAACGAGGGTTTGTGTGTAAACCTTTATTGAGATCGGCGTGGTCTTCCCGAACGCTGTAAGACGGCGTTCGCGAACGCATACACTAGGCGTAACGGGCGTCAACACCTTTGGTAAACTGAAAAATAATAAATGAATATTAGATGAAACATTAAGTTGTGAAGTTGCTGTGTACAATTATGTATAAAGTGAACAACAGGGTAAAAGTCATGATTTCTTTACTTATTTTGGATAAATAACTATATAAAAATAAAAACTCAACTGTTTGAAATTAGTAATAATTTATTATTTTAATCGGCGATGCTATGTACTGTTTTTTCCACGGACCCTGCTATTACAAAATTTTATTTCCATATAAAATTTAATGCGGAATGCAAACGCTGGTAATTAAGTGGCGTAAAAAATAAGTTTTTTTAGAATTTCCGGATTGTGTATATTCTCTACCAACAGTTTAAAGAAGGGCTACCAAGTACACTCGTCTACGTTGAAGAAATTTTGTGAGAAATAAATATGGATAATATTTTTTATTTTCGCATGTACAGGTATCTGACAAAACATATTTAAATATTTTCTATTAAAAGTGAGTCGTTTTATTCTTTTGGTAACCAGACGAGAAAAGCATGCTGCTTATTGCGCACTATTGCATATATAAGACATAAACAACGACCTAAAAAGTTTGGCGACGGGTTGGTGACGGGTGGCAATTAGAAACATCGATATAGTATTGGTAAGAAATATTTTAGGATGACCATGTGAAATTACACGTTCAAATAATTTTTCCTCTTTTAATTTAATTTGTTGAGAAAAATGTAAAATATCACTTTGTTGCTTATTTTGTTTATTTACATACAGAAACATAAGAGCAGTTTTGCAATCACTCTCCAGATTGAATATTTGTTTGATATAATATTAAAAAAAAAGCAATTGAATATTACAGGAATTGTTTTATTAATTACAAAATACCACAACATGACAATAATTTATAATAAAAATAAAACACATTATAATTTTAAATTTAATTTCTAACGTATGGTCTTCCTACCCTTAAAACAGCTCTGATTTAGTATTGATAACGTTCCCCTATCGGTGTAAACAAATTCGCAGGAAAACTGTATATGTATACATGCATGCGTACACGCACTTTTATTTCCAACACAACGATGATGAGCGTTAACATCTTGGATGGACTATAAGAATATACGAATTAGGTAGTCCAATACTTATATATTAAAAAATATTCGGCGTCCAAGTGATTTGAAAAGAAATATAAAAAATATGCGGTCGCGGCCGGCTCTTAATATGCTAGTAGTAAATTTGTTTTTTGCATAGCACCGTCTAGCGGCGTATCCAAGAATTATCGAAAGCCGCTAAGCGAGTTTGTGCAGAGCGTTCGGTGTGCGATGGCTCTGTGCGCCAGAGCGTTTTCGGCGAGATTACGGGTGGCATCTGTATCGGTTGCGCGACAACTACACAGCTCCTCACAGATAATGGCGCCCATCAAGGTAACCGTTCGATCGGAGTATAACTCATTATGCAATCTGACCCGGCAACCCGGCGAGCGACGTGTCAACGATAACTTATTCAAACGCGCCGGATCGATTGCGAACGAAAGCTTCTAGATTTTCTATAATGACGTGACAAAAAAACGCTTCAATTATTTATTCAATCCGAACTCGTCGATTGATTCAAATTAGGGTTATATTATTTTTTTAATAATATTTTTTGGCTATAATAATACATATGGCGACTCGTTAGGTTATTATTTGGCCATAAAAAATTACGTTTCTAAAATATATTTCCTACCACTGAATCCATTTGTTCTCGAAGACTGGAATTAATGTTTTTGAGAATTGCGTTCCATGTTCTGCATAATGCATATGTCTGAGACAGACTTATTAGTATAAATAAAAAAGAAAGCAAAATTACTTAAAAACTTCCCTCTGCGACTAATTAATAAATATGCTACCTGTTTCTTCGATATTGTCCACAAGTATGTATTCTCGATTCTGATATATCATTTTCAATAGCAAAAATATAAGTTTCAAAAAATTTCCTTTGCCAGGCGAGATGGAAACTGGCAGTGTTAAAATAATTTTCATGACTAGAAATATAATAAATAACACTATCCCAATGTCGTAATTTTCTTGATATTTATATGATATTTTATTTCCGAACATTATGTATGAACTTTGAACTGATTCTAAAACTTGCTATTCAAATTATCATAATTCTTAATGCATCTTCATGGATGAATATAAACCCAAAATGGCTTGTAATATTTTTTCTTAACATAAATAATAGTTTATTGCGAGAGAGAAAAAAGTTTCGCGCAGCACTAGCGTCGTGATCACATGGAGCGACAAAATCATTGCGTGCCATTAAAAAAGTTAAATTTAAATAACTAATTTAAATTGTTAACATTCATTTAAACAAACTGGCCTGTATGCTAAAATAAGTTGGATAGCACTGTTTTAGATGGGAGATAAGCAAATCTGTTTGAATTGCATTAATAACTCATTTTTGTCATAATTGTTACATGTTATAAATCATATTTAATTTGCGGCAATAATCTGTAAATATGTAAGGAAGTCTTTCCAGGTTTTATATTTTTTTATCAGTAGATACAGTGTAATGATATTGTTTTTCTATTTGTTAATTATAATATTTTAAACTTCAGGTTGGAGATAAAATCCCAAGCGTCGATCTTTATGAAGAATCTCCAGCGAACAAAGTAAACATTGCCGATTTATGCAACGGCAAAAAAATAGTTTTGTTCGCTGTTCCTGGAGCTTTCACACCCGGTTGCTCCAAGACTCACTTGCCAGGCTACATCAACACAGCCGATGATCTGAAAAAGGAAGGCATCTCAGAAATCGTATGCGTTTCCGTCAACGATCCATACGTGATGGCAGCTTGGGGAAAGGCCCACGATGCGACTGGAAAGGTATTACATATTTTATAATTATACGTTAAAGACTTGTATTAAACAATGTACATTTTGTAGGTTCGCATGTTGGCCGATCCTCAAGGTGTGTTCGCCGATGCTGTCGAATTATCCATGGACTTGCCGCCTTTGGGAGGAAAGCGTTCTAAGCGTTACTCCATGGTGTTGGACAACGGAACAGTTCAAGCCATAAACGTCGAACCGGACAATACGGGACTTTCTTGTTCATTAGCCGACAAATTAAAATTAAAATAATTTTTTATTAGTCACCCCTCGAGTTTATCCTGAACTTTTTTGAAAAGTTGCGTTCAGGCCTAGATTATCGTACTAGAATTCATCTAGCTTTTCATTTACGTTCCATTAATTGTGATTTGCTTAGTAGGATAATATAAATCTACTAATGCCCTGGAACGAGTTTTAGCCCCTCTTTTCAATTTATATAAGAATGTAGTCATTACATTTATCAAAATGTAATAAACTGTTATTTCAATAATATTTGAGTTATAGAAGTGTTTGCACAACTATAATAATGATAAAAATATATTTTTTACCCTATTTTTAGTCAATAGCTTTTTATTCTAGATATTCACGATTTCACAGTTTAATCTATGCGCTTCCAATGTATATACACACACTTCGATTTTGGCGATAACGCCTTAACGGTTACCTGATGTTACTATTATGAAATAAATTTGATTTTTTAGTAAAAATTTTCTTTCATTAGTATCCTTGTGAATAAGTTTTTTATTATATATTTAAAAAAAATATTATCATTGTTGATTTGATGAAACTGATGGTTATTTATATATATTATATGTTGTATAAGAGATAATATCATTGGTTTGATTCTCAGATTCAGAGTAAGAGCATCAAATTTTAGTTGTTTCACGACTGTTGTAAACAAAGAGTTGCTCTTTATATGGTATAGTGTCTCTTAATAAATTACGGTTCATGCGTTTTCATGTGTTAGCGAAATTTTGCGGTCAGTCCATTTACGCTTTTTTGAGTGTTAAAAACAATGGAACTTAGGCTTATAAAAATATCGTGGCTATGTGAAGAAGATTTAAACCTTTATCCAGAGATGGTAAAAAATATATATTTATAGTTATTTTGATAAAAGTCAGACTTTGTCAAAACATTTAAAATTTCGCAAAAAATAGATGGTAATGTGTTAATATTGTATTTTTAGTACTAAAAGAGAAGTCTTGCGCTTATTATATGAAAAGTGAAGATGGAAAGATATGATAAACAATTCAAAGAAATAGGAGCTTTCAAGCATGGAGAAATTATAGCATATAGCTTTAAACAAAAAAGTTGCCTTCCATGATTTACAAGCAGTGGGGGGAATATATCATCTTACTATGATGTATCAATATACTAGCAAGAGTATTGGTGGTATTGATTGGTGACAAACCTGAAAAACCTGGTTTTGAATTTCTATTGTGTTGGAATTAGTGATTATCATGCAATAATGATTTCGATCGATCATTACAGAGTAGGTTTTACCAGACTTTTCTAATTTCACGGATGAATATTGTTATGAATAATTAAAATTTAATTGAGTTAGTTCGTGCATAATGACATCTATTGATTGTAAGCTGTAATAATAGTTTATGATAAGATAGATGTCACTGATTTACAGATTTGATTTCAGTCTGGTGTCTCGCTATTTACTTAGTAGTTGTAGATTGTGTTAAACCTGTTGTAATGCAATTGGTCTGTCATCTTGCAACGGAAGATTTACAATAAATAAATCAGAATTGAATGTTTTCAATATAACTATTATACCAGCTGCAAAGTAACGAAGATGGTTGCTATGTTTGATATTGAAGGACAAGAAAAAAATAAGATAATGAAATCGATTAATTTTGTGTTGTGATAGTTTTCTTCCAACCTATCGATATTGTATCAGTATTTTTACAAAATTGTCCATAAATCACTGAAAGATTATTATTTTCTATTATCTGTATATCAATAATAATCAAATATTTATTGTAATAAATTGTAATAAAATAATATTAAATAAGAAAGAAATCTGAATCTCAATATCAATTTAATACGATGGTTTAAAATAAAAGATCAGGCCTCAGGGTATATAAGTATATTAAAAAGTAGTTTATTCCTGTTTCAAATGAAAAGGGGGAAGTATTTAAAATAATGTTTATTTGAGTTACAGAGATTAAATCACAGATCTAACATCAGATGACTTGGATTTTCTACGTAAGCCTTCCATTCATTTGAGAATCTTGCCATAGTAACACCGTCAATCACTCTGTGATCGGCTGACCAGCTAATGCAGATTATATGAGCTTTGACAACGTTACCATCTTTATCAAAACGGGGTAAAACCTGAAATAAAAAAATTATCATTAACAGCATTATTTATAACAAATATTTCAACATAGGAAAATATGAAATTTTGCATATGGGTATAAATATATAGTAAAATGAAAACCTTAAATGTGCGATACAAATTCAAAATATCTTTTTTTTAAGATTGTTAGCAGTGCGTTCGCTCGATTTCGGCTTCAGTGACTTTTTAACTTTGGATCGCTCAAAGAAGCAAAAGAGGAAAGAGGTTCGGGTCTAACGAAGAGGTGCAGCAGGCGGTGCATGAGTAGCGGTGCTCTTAGTCATATTATTTTTTAAAGAGGTACTGTATTTTAAATATTAAAAGATTAAGGAATATCATTTTTAATATAAGGGTTATTGCTAAACTGACAATGTTTTGTATTTAATTCCTGTTAAAACGTATGTTTATTATTATTATTTACTGGTTATATAGACTATTAAAATGATATATTTATGTAATTAGTTAAAACAAGGAAAGCAGTGTTACCACCGGTTCAATGAAATACAATATATTAGAGAAATATTGATATTTTGTATTTACTTGTATTTTTCCTAATGCTCCAATTGACACTTGAGGAGCTAAAATGACAGGCTTTGTGTAAGTTCCACCGATCTAAAACACAAAAAATATATATTAATAATTTACAAATAAATATTTTAAGGAAATATGAATATAATGTAATTACATTTCCAATGTTTGATATAGTAAATGTTCCTCCCATCAGATCATCTGGTTTAAAAACTCCTTTAACGCCATCCTTCTGCAATCTATTGAGTTCTGCAGCTATTTGCATGATGCTCTTGTTTTGTACTTCCTGTATATATAACAATTGATTAAGAGACACGATTAAGTATAATATTATTATTGCTGCATAGTGACTTATATAAATATATTTTTCTGCACACACTCTATCACTCTGTTTCTGTACCACTACGTTTTTATAATGTAGCTATATAAGAAAATTATTTCAAGTGAAGGTATGATAAAAATTAATGATGATTTAATTTTTTATCAAAGAGTATTTGTTTATTTTTCAATATTGATATTGCCCTCTTCTAAGTGGTCCCTATCACAAAACTTTTGTGAAGTACATTATTTGCCCTAATCTTCAGCTCGCTTAGTGATTTTGCATTTATCTGCTCTATGGTCGCAAAATCAAAGAGTTGTTTGTCCACGATTTTTATGTTTAGATTGCAAAGTCACTGTGCGAGCTGGTGGTAAAAGTCCTAAGTGGACTACGTTGTTATAATAAAAGAAACCCGTAAGGAAAATTTTGATATTGTTAAAAAATTCAGTGACTTTATTCACGTCTTTTATTTTAATTTTGTTTTAGTTGACATGTTGTTTGTTAATCATTTCATGACAAAAAAGTCAGTAAAAATTAGGAGTACTTCCCATGAACCGTATGAGTTCTTCTTTAGCAATCTCTCTAATAGTGATTCGGGGTTTATTAAAACACAATGTCCTTCTTTTTTCACATTTTCATGTGTGATTCTAATCATCTTTAATGTCCCGGCCTTCTTAAAAACGTTAATATAATTTATATACCCTTGATTTGGTCATAGCATTAACGCCAAAAGTGTTTTATAACATTTTCATCACTTCACTACACTTTATGTAATTCAATTATTTAATGAAAAATTAAATGACAATTCTTCGGTCTGTCATTTTTAAAATAAAAAAATTACCAAACATGACAAATACGTCTGTAAAATGTACTTAACTGACAAACGCAAAAGAGGCGTCACATACGAAGGCCCAAAACAAATTGCGTGCGAAGTCCAAAAATTTTCGTTTTTTTTATATAATATATAATACATCTCGTATGTATGGTTCATTGTTAATTGGGTTAGCTATCTGTTGATTTTTCAACGGGTCTTATATTATTTATTCTGTTTATATAACTTTTTATACATATGTTTAATTATATTTTGATTCTTAATTTTTATAAGAGCAAATCAAATTAAAATATAGCACAATATATTTTTTTGTCGCAGTCCCGGAATTTTTTAGCTGCACATATCTGCATATTATATTATGTAGCATTATGTCTTTCTTCCTAGAAGCTACCGGTGCCTTATAATGCGTACTTTCTTAGGTCCTATATCGATCCTATTGCGCTCTCCCAAAACCCATTTGCGTTAAGGGCAAGGTTCAAAGTACACATGCGAAATGTATGTATACGCTGCGCGTTCGTTTAGCAAAATTTAATAATATTATAATAGGATACATAATTTTACATACCTTTATGTTGGGGACCACAAGGCCGCTGGGTGTGTCCATAGCTACACCGATGTTGTGGGAAGCTTTGTACGTGATATTTTCGCAATTTTCATCCACGCTGCTGTTGATGATGGGATATTTCTTCAGGGCCAGGGAGGCGGATTTGATAAAGAATGGCATAAATGTTAATTTAACACCTGCCCTGGCCGACGCCTCCTTTGTGGATTCTCTCACGGACACTAATTGGGTTACGTCAACCTCATCGCTGTAGACAAAGTGGGGTATTTTCTGAAACATAACAAATATTTAAAAAAAGCGTTGTAGGTTTAAGCTATCTTAACTTGTATAAAATAATTTGTTTGCTGTAGTAGCAATAACTCGTATGGATCATTAAATTTGCTCATATTATTATTGCTGGAATTTTTAGCTCAATATAATTACAAGACAAGACTATATAATTTGTAAAAATACGATAGCAAAATCCTTTAATAGTATGTTGTATAATATAATATTTTGTGAATCTATTTGCATAGTTATACTGAAATCGATTGAGTGATATTAATGAAATTAAGGACACAACATTTGTGAAATATGCACACACATAATTAGTCATTTTCAGGATTATATTTTGACCTAAATCATAAGTCGATCACAATAATAAATTATACAAATTTATGCGACAAGACAAGTCTGTCAAGGAAGTAATAAATGCTAATGCATTTTTTATCTACGCACGTATATAATAAATTACGAGTTACGTATGCGCAATTGATATTAAAAGTGCAGATAAAATAAATTATTTTAATGGAAAATTGTTGCAATTTGTCAAAAACACAGATAAGGATCACGAATGATACTCAAAAGCAGCCGCCACGAAAATCCGTAAATAAAAAAAGAAATGTCCTTAGGAGCAGGTAGCAAAACCAACCCAAATTTATTCTCGACCATTACGATGCTTATGCAAACATATGCAAATAAAAAGACGGACATCCTAAAATTGAAAAGATTTTGTTTTAAAACATTTCTCTTTAGAAGAGAACAGAGATTTCAATTACTACACGATTCAACTGTCATTGATTGAAAAAAGCGGAAAAGAGGACATTTTATCTTCTCCCATTCTACAATGATACACAAGCAAGTACTATACAGTCTCAGAATAATAACTCCCGGCTTGAGAACTCTTATCGGTGCTACATACCCAGTTCTGATTTGGAACTGCACTGCAGTTTAGATCTTGGACTCACGCCCATTAAAATATTAGGGATAACAGTACTACTCAGATCACTAATGATGATCAATAGTCCTTCCATTTCTCCGATAATATATGGCCGAAACGCTGCCGTAGAAAAGCCAAACTCCACTCATTACTACTTTATTAGAACTACAGTACAGTTCAGACTTTGAGCTAATGACTAGTTGACACTGAAGATCCAAGATTAGCTTTGTATGAATTTGTGTTATGCACATCACCATAGATACTTAAAGCGGTTGCTACAATGAATAATAAAGAAAGAAAGTGATGTGAAGCATCTCTCCCTAGGAGGAAGTAGCGGAATTATGACAAATTTATTCCCGACCGTTACAATGTTTATGCAAACATTCAGGACGACAACATCGAAGAATGGAGAAAAGTAGCCATGTAGACTTTCCACTTCAATCATCAGATTTTCGATACAGCCAAGCTTCCCAGATCGCTTCTGCGTCACTAGCTTAGAGATTTACCACGCAGGGCCTCAGTGCAATACATTTATATCTTTGTAATTTGAACTTAAATACACCAAGCGTTGGTATCGCACAATGCCAATATACAAAAGTTCTTCTCGTCTTTCGTCATTCTCAAACACAGTATATGTAATATACAACTTTTAATAATTAAACTATTTGAATTATATACAAATATATTTACCAAAGAAGTCGTCATAGTTTTCACCATAGCTTTAGTGAATCCTCTAATTGGTACAGTGCTGTCGTGGTCTATCAACGGTTTTTCTGGATATTTCTTAGCAAAAGGCTGTTGAGCAGATGACCGATTGATTTCCATCCTCTTCATTTTTTCAACGTCATTTGAATCTTCAGATGAAATGTTCAAATATCTCAGTATATCTTCCTTCAAAATTCTTCTTCCTTTTCCAGTTCCAGCAATAGTTGCAAGATTGAGCTGTTGAAAATTATAACATACATTAAATCGAAATTAAATGTAGCAATCTTATTACTAATCCATACGTTATTTTGCATGGCTATTCTTCTCACAGCTGGAGTAGCCAATACTTTAATTGACCTCGAATCTGATTCATCATCGCTGGAATCTGTAAATAAGATTATTATTAAAAAAACTTTTATTTATTGTGTAGGTAGAAGATACTAACCAGAAGATTCGTTATCATCACTATCTTCACCTTCTTCTGGCGGTCCGACAATACCGATTCTAGAGAAAATTTTAGTGTCTGTCTTAGGGAGCTTCTCATCGTCTTCCAGCACATCTATGTCGATTAGCGGATTACCAACGTAAGCCACTTCGTCAATTTTATGGTGTAACTTAACTATTTTACCATCGTATCTACTAGTGATAGTGACTGAAGCCTTGTCGCTTTGAACTTCGCAAATGTTGTCAAATTGTTTAACATCGTCGCCCACTTTCACGAACCTAAACACGCGGAATCTGACATAAATAATAATATATTTTTTTAGTGCGTCAGAACACACATTTGCAGTTAAGTGATGATATTTTTTACCATTCCTTGACGTTGACTTCTCTTATGCCTTCGCCAATGTCGGATAAATTGAACGGAATTACTTTTGCGAGTGCAGGAGATGTATGAAATTCTCCGAGGGAGAATTGTAAATAGTTTTTATTTCTACGTAAATACTGCTTTGAACTGTGGTAATTCTGTAAAAAAATATTTTCAATATTACAAGGAACCAGCAGTTAGATTATATACATTTTTATCATAAAAATAAAGAAATGGATTGGGAGCAATATTTTTATTACATAATATATTATATTGAATACTTTTTCGTCCTTTTCTTTTCTATGATTGGTCAATGGTTTATAATTTTGGTAATGAAAGTATAATTATATAATTATTATATAATTATACTACACTATAATTAAATTTATATACATAAATTAATATGTATATAAATTTATAATGAAGACCAAAGTTATGAGATGTTTGGACATTTGTAAATTTATTTTATATATTTTCATCATTAATATATAATACATTTTTCAATTCTCGTATAAGGTAATAGTTAATTAAAAAAAATTATATTTAAATTAATTATATTCTGAAATTTCTACGTGTTTATTGAACAATAAAAAATCTGTTTCCGCCTAGATTTCTCGCACTAACCAGACGATTGAGAACAGGAAAGGCGAAGGACTTCTCCTAACTTCGTATATAAACTTAAAACACGTCGTTCCGTATTCCCTTTCTTCAGGAACTTTCAGTCAGTATTTGGCATTTGAACCACTTCACTTCATGATTATCGATCGACACGATATCGATCGGGACTAACTTATGGGAGTTCTTGATGAAGGTTCCTGTCGGAAGTGGAACTGGAATGGAAGTGAATATTATGCACTATGCACTTATATACGCTTAGTCGAGATAGAGGAAGTTTCTTTGTTTTTGTTCCTATCAGCGTGGAATTAGATTTGTTTATTTTCGTCGCCTTTCTTATAAGAGTCGTTGCGTGACCGTTAAAGTTTGAGCAGGTAGAGATTCGGCAACACTGTAAGCACATTCTATGGTCATCTGTCAGTGCCATACATTATTTTGTGTTTGCAAAGGCACTGAATTACCATTGTTGATGCATTTCAAAATGCTAATTCATTGGAATCTCTACTCGTCATATACAAATGTAGTTGTTGACGAGTCGTATAGACTAATAGCATCGCTGACCGCTGCACAAATTCAAATACTATTTTTTCATACATTAAAACTGGTCTTTATGATGAACAATTAATTTTATTCTATGTTTAATAATTGACGTCCAAAAATTTTCTTTTCTACATTACACAATCACTAATAGTAAATGAGTTTCAGTAATGATATCAAAACCAGTTCGAATGGCTTAGTTCTCTTCAGCCGTCTTTTCAAGTTGTTCATATTGAGGAGCTTACTGCCTCGATGTTGCCGTGCTGTTGGAGCCTCGTTTCATGTTTAGCAGCAAAACATTTTATAGCACTGTATATTTCAATTGCGAACATACATATGTTTCATAACACTTTATTTTATTTTAATCATTTTAACTCGGCACTGGTTTCAGGATTTGATTGTATATCTATGTTTTATATATCTTTGTATATCTTTGTTTTGCTATGTTTTAATAGTTTGGAGTTTCTTCCTATAAGGCAATATAGCTTTCCATATTTTATTTCAAGTTCTTATTTTTTATATGCTCCTTCTACCGTAGCTTGGTGTCCAGGGTATTTAGCTGTATTTTCAAATAAGATAGTGTTGCTGTTTATGAAAATTTATAATTAAAAAGTTATATTTTTATTCGAGAGGTATATAACATATATACCTTCCAGATTGCTGCATCATCAGTGAATGTTGCAATCGTGACATCATTTATTTGTGGCTAATCATACGTGTACAACAAATAGAGTATCGGCCCTAGGATTCTACCTTGTGGGACTCCAGCTCTTATTTATTTAAATTTAGAATAATCGTTATTTTGTTTAATTCTGAATAATCTGTTAAAAATGTACGATTAAATCTGTGGAAAATGAAGATGAATTTTCGGAGATAAATTCCCTGGTTGTTTTAAGAATGTATTACTAGCCTAATGTTGGATAGTTTTGTTCCAGGCGATATATTATTAGATTTACCATGTCGTATTTTTGACTAAAAATAATTTTAATATACTTAAACCACTTTGACTATAAAATAATGAATTATTTTATTATTTTCCTTTGATTTAAACCTTTTTTTTTAGAAAGGCAATACAAATGTTTAATTTGAAACATAAAATCGTTATAAAAAAAAAAAACGTAAAAATATATTTGTTTGTATTATTAAAAGAAAACTTGAATGTGGTTATTGTCATGGGAGTGTCAAACTTTATTTATTATAAATTTAAGAATCGATTAGAAATATATTAATAAAATCGGTAGAAATATATTAATACAAACCTTAAAATTTTCTATTATTAAATTGTGTATTTATTTCAAGTGATTGGTTAGTTTATACGTGTTAATGTATTTTATAGTTTTAGTAATAACTTATATTTTTAGGGGCAATAATATTTTCTTTTATATATTTCAAGGTACGTTGTTGTACTTTGGAATATAATTTCAATTTATATTTTAAATCAATATTTTTATTTTTATTTATTTTTCAATAAATAATAATAAATTTGTTTACGTAATAATATTAAAAAGCTATCGAGTTTATTGCTTTTTTAATGCAATACATGCATGCATGCTATTTAGTTTTTACGATGGTTATGCGAACAATAGAGTTATTTTTTTGAATTGACCTCAGTGCTTACGTACATGATAACCTTTTCTTGCGTAGTATAATTTAAATGCACGAATTGTGGACAATTGACTACAACCAAACCATATATATAGATATTTAACTTAATTTATATAATACACGATTACGATTACATTCACGTTTCGCTGACATAATACACAACACTTACCAGCTATGTAAATATTACTCATTTCTTACTTATTTAAAATCATATAATATGTGTTTAGATTAATGTTACTACGCTATGTACTGAATTATTTTAATAATTTATGAGACGGTTCTGACAAGTACATGATTGTGGATATACGTACATAGATAAGAACTTACGCAAATTATCATCTACGTGTTGTTATGCAAATTAAGTTGATTGAAATCAATCATTCACTAACCACTGTCTTTGAGTTCGCCAATATAGTAACATTTCGCCTTCCTGCCAGCTTCAATGGTATGGTGTTAGCGGCCTTGAACCATCCAGTTTTTAATATAGATGCCATTATTTCGCTCAGAAGATAACCTCAACTCACATCACAGTCAGATTGAACTCGAGTTGTTTCAGTGTGATTTTGGCATAATTCCAGGTCGACACTCAACTGATAAGAGTGATAAGGATTGCCAAATAAAAAACAGTGGCTCTCAAACGCGTGGCGCACTAGCACTGGAATTGGTTTAAATTTCGTTCAATGCGAAACCTGTTAACGGATTTAATGGTAGGGGAACTACGTATGTAATATGTTAAAAAAACACGAGGCGAACTTATTTTTTCACTAATAAATTCACTATCTCACCGACAGATGGTATAGTATTAAATGAAACAATATGAAGTAATATCGATTTATGTAATTCAAAAATCATTATAGGTATAAAAAAGGAAATCAAAACGTAAAACAATATATAAATCAACGTTGATGATAGTAATTTATATGTATATAAATACAATTATATGTATATAATATGATAACAATACAAATCACAGCAAATATCTATTTACAATTTATTTAAACACAAAATCATTATTACACACTGAAATGTTACTAAGATCACACACGGATTTTTTTATGCGGGACGAGGTTCTAAAAAGTAACTTTGCTACATTTTTTTTATATTTTTTGCTTTAATCAACAACGAATTTAACATTTATCACAGCAATCATTCTCAATGAAATAATCGATACAGATAAATTGGGGTGAGATGATACATTAGTATAGCTATCTATAAACAGGTTGAGCAAAAACTGTATTTAAAACCAAATGTTTGTAGAAATTTTATATTAAAAATGTTTCATTCGTTATTGCAAACCTTAATAAACGACGTTCTTAACTCAAGAATAACTTTTTATAATTATTTTAAGAATATGTATTTAAAAAAATCACTTCACAAATGTTTGTAATAGAAAGAAAATTAAGCAAATTTACACGAATAAGCAAATATAAATATTGTACTATACCAATTCTTAAAGATCAATATTTTAATACTACAGTATTAATGGATAGAATTTTTACTATTTTGATTACAAAAGTAAGTTTCGCACAATATTTATATTAAAAAAATCAGATGTTAATAAGGCTGAAATAATTTTGGTTTTCTGGGTTTCTGATTGTTTTCTGGAATAACAACATATAATTGTATTATCATCAATGATAAAAGCATAAAAAAGTCTATAGAATTTTTTTTTTTTTTTTACTAGTTAAAAAAAATATATTATTAGGTCATTCCGAAATTAATGTCGTTTTTAGATTTAAGTTTGACAATTTAGTCGTGATCTGAGTAAGTCTTTGTTTATTAATCTGGACTTCTCATTCCAATATTTGAAGTAAAACGGGCCGCAAAATTTACGAAGACAAAATTTTTTCCGAGTGAAATTAAATTATACTACTTAAATTATCCATCAGATGGCAGAGAAACTATAACAGTCCGATTCAAAAATGCAAAAACAAAAAATATGTGCACCAACGAATTATTCCACCTCTGCTCTCGACCTAAGCCGTCACAATCGACGACTGCGGCTGGATTCCCGGTTACGATTTGAGTTGATGGCATCACAGGGAACAAGGTGTATGGGTTCCACACGAAAAAATAAATCGGCGCGTATCCGCATATTTTAAGAGCTTATGGATTTGAAGCTGATTTGCCCTTTCTTTATCATTTGATAACCGATGAAGAGAAATGAGTGTTGTTTGACAACAATCGTCGTAGAAAACAGTTGTTATTCAAAGGTTAAGTAGCAAAAGGCTCACTTTTTAATTTAATTTAATTTTGTGTATATGGTAAGATTGCTAAGGATCGAATAATTCTACAACACGACAATGCACGCCCATTGAAATTGAATCTCTTCCCCTCTATTCTTAAGATCTTGTTCCGTCCAAGTATTTATTTCACATTCTAGATGAAAAAAAATAACATATACAATCAGAATATTTTGAATCAAAGCCTCCAAGATTTTATGCTAAAAGAATTAAAAAAATGACCGAGATATGCGAAAAGCTTTCTTTAGTGGGAGATTATATTTTGAAACATTAAAATTAAAATAATCATTACGGAATTACCTATTTTTTAATTTTTTTTGCGATATACTTTTTCAATTGAAAATATCTTATTGCTTTTTTGGAGTATTTAATGTTAAATATTTATAGATTTTATTATACACAATTTAAGAATATGTGTCAGTATTAAAATATATAGCATTTTTAACGAGAGAACCCAGATTTTTCGAAAAAATCAATATTCACTACCAATGATCATAAAAATATATTTTTTTGTAAATTACTCTAAAATATGTTCTTCTTTGCTATGTTTGCAATAACGACGTTAAATATTTATATTTGTGTTCATTAACAACAACATATCTTTGCTTTTAAATCTGAAAATATTTTGCTCAATCTGTATATAGCATATAATACAATACAATATAATGTTTGACAAAGATCCTGAAAAAGCTTTTATTGTTAGCCATAATAAATTCTTTCTGGCTATACAATATTCTTCAGTGTTATTTTCCAGTCATTATCCACAAAATCCGTTTAAATTTAACAACGCAATAAACATACACATGTATTTGTAAAATATGATGTATAAACGTGAAAGAATCGGAGCTATGGAAGTACAAAAATGCGAATATCGCCGAATAGTCGAAAGTACTAATTCGCTAGGTATTAAAAGAGTTTCAGGTACGATAAACTCTCATCTAAACTGCTTAACGATACATACACGTATATAAAGTTTAAGTGCAAATAAACATTAGTAAATATGTATATATAGGGAACGTTCACTTATATTTATACGCATATAAAAAATAGATAGGATAGAATAGAAACTTCAATGATGTGAATCAATATTAAATTTAATTGACCGAATATCCTAAACGTCCTTTTACCAAGATCAGAGGCTATCAACGTTTAGATACAATAGCGAATATTTTATAAAAATTTATTAATCATAATGATGATTTACTAACGCTCGAAATTAAGAGAGATAATCGTGAATGCGGTTTCAATGGGTATGCAATTATATTCAGTATCAAAATAATTTTATAATTATATATTTTTTTAAATATAACCAACGTTAGCTTTAATTTTTTATGTTACGATAAAATTAATAAGGCGTTTTAGGGTTTGTTTTTTTGCGAATGCTTTAAATTTAAATTTTGTATATCTTATAATCGAAATTTTTTATCATGTAATATTTTTTTTTATATATATATATATATAATTTAATTATACTTTGGAGCGTTGAATGTTTTTTAAATTAATGGCTATCAATCGGATAACTTAAAAGAGCAGATTTAATTTATGATCTTTAGGCGGAAACATAACATAAGTAAGGTCAAAATTATTTTGCGTTCATTTTGACCATTTAATAGTAAAAATATTCTTTCATCACACACAATAGAGACGATATACAGACAAAGGGCTCTTTTTCTACATACACCATTACTAATTCAGCTGAAGGGATATCACTAGTTACACATTTCTCACCGCACGCCCAGATATGTATCTTTTAGATTTTCCAAAATTTCCTTCATTGAAAATTAGCAGACTGGGCATAGGTGCCTAAAATACAAATTGTATAGCATTTCTAGACAGTGATATTAACATACATATATTTTTTATATAATAAAAAAAAACACGAACGGGAATGATAATACTGTGAAAGTGTGATTTTAGTGATTTTTTAATCAAAAAATGGTAACCCAAATATATATAAATATATATATTTTTAATGCAGTTGCCATTTTATGATAATATTCCACATCCATTATAAATAAGACACAGATAAATCGCACATATAAATCTATTGGGTATACAAATATAGAAACATCACAACATCGAATCACTTATATGCTAATGTAAATATATTACGTAAGTATGTATACAATTGTTTCCCGCTTCAAATGCCAAATTCTAAATTTTTCATCATCATGTTCTGATGAAAATGTCATATTATGTACTTTTATATTTCCAATTTAACGTTTTAAATTGGATACAATATATTTTTATTAAAAAATCATGATGTAAAATTCAGCCTTAGTACGATCTTGGAAGAGGGAAACACTGTTTATTAGATGAAGTTAAAAGTTTTGCTCCTAATATAAAATCATAATAAACATATTAATGTGTATATAACATAATTTTAAGTACAATTAAAATTCGGTGTTTTATATAATAATTAGATAATAAATTATAATCAATCGTCAATAAGTTAATTTTTTTAGATCAGATATGTATTACTATTTTAAAAACTGAATATAAATTTATAGGACAAAACTTTTAGCTTTATTAATTTACTATCTTAAAAAATATTTTTCCGATGTACATACATATATGTAGAGATATCATAAGACAGTTTTCCCGACATTTTTCCATTGAATATCATCGATAAATTGAATTAAATAGCAATCTATTTAATTTTTGTTATATTTAGGAATTGATTTAACTTAAAATATTTTTAATAATCATAAAATAAAAGTCTATTAAATCTTTAAAGGCACAATAAAACATGTCTTTCATTACATGATAAGCTTTTATAAAGTTAGTCCTCATGATATTCAACAATGTCTTTTGTAATAGTTGATCGGAAAATCATCCTATTGCAATTAATCTAGACTTTTTGCGATGAGACTAATTGAAAAAAACAAACAGTTATGTTTAATAAGATATCTATAAATAAGCATTGGAATTTGGAACACGTTGATGGTACGCACTTAACGCTATTTTAATATTATAAAATATTTTTTTGTGAAATTGGGAAAATATTTATTAAAAAATTATATTACAAGCTTTAAGAAAAATATATTGAGCTCAGCACCTTCTCGTCGTGCCCTTAACATTCCATTCGATAAATTTAAAGTGCAATAGTTTATATAACAATAACAAATTTATATAAATTGCATTATTTATTATATTAATTGTAATATTTTATATATAAATTATTTCGTCGTCATGCAATGCGTTGATACGTTTGAAGTGTGTATTTGCGTATTAAACTTATTAGGCAACATTTAATATAAAAAAAATTGGCTATCAGTGAACATTTTTTTAATGACATCACTGTTATTTAATCATTATTTGTTTAATGATAATAAAAATATAAATAAATAAATATAGTACAAGCACAAAAAGTATAATATAAGGTGTTTTGTTAAAATAAAAATATTAATGTGGGGTTTTTTAGACATATCAAATATCTTTGACAAGTTTATACATTTAATAGTAACTTATAAAATTAAAAAAATACTAGTTTTTCCACATTATTATCATTTTATTAAGCTTTAAGGAAGGCTTTGTTTTAATCCATAAAGTATGAAGCAAATTACAAATATTGTCATATGACAAACTAAACAGAAAAAAAATTCTATTGCTTGTTTATGTTCTGCAATTAAGCTTTAAATAACAATAACTAGAGCATAGCAATTCAATATTGTCTTAAGTGCAAATGATTTTGAATATAAATAATATAGTACACTGAAAAATCCGCTTTGATTTGACTTAATAATTTTGTTAAAGTATCCTACAAACGAACAACACTTACAGGATTTGCACCATTTTCGAAATAGCACAGCACACGTATCAATCAGCTCACTAGTTTTATTATTTTATTAAATAAATTAACATGATTTTTATTACGCATATATATCAATAATATATATCGGTATATCTGTTTTATACATTTGGCAGTTACGTCATGCTCTTAATTATCTATTACTTAAAATAAATGTTTTTTTGTTGTTATTGTAATATTTACACATATTTGCGTTAAGTTCGTTTTGTTCGCATTTTAAAAATATTTATTATTATGATTAATAAATAATGATCACTTTTTGTATTAATATTAATTAATAAAAATTCAGGCATGTAAAATTTCGCATAAGATAATCACGTGACACTATTATATTTATAATGTAAGAAAAACGACGCGTCATGTCAGACGAAAAAATATCGTTTCGTAATATAATTTTAATATTTTTTATATGTAAGTTTTTTTTTATATTTTTCATAATAGTATAAAGTGTCATTCAATTTATCAATATATTATTAAATTTCAGTAAGAAAACGGCGTCGGTCGGCAAAACGCGACTTTTACTTATTCGATCTATTTATCCATGTTTCATGAGTGATATCTGGATGACGACAGTGACGTCAGTGGCACTTCTTCGGGAAGAAGCCTACGGCGGGAGAGAGGTGTCCCTTTGAGGGAAGACCGCTCCCCGCCGTCTGGACGTCACAAAGTGGACTCGTGAGGCTCCATGAACTTGACTTCCCTGTTCTTTCTGAACGAGGCATTCTTCCTGATGGACCTCTTCGGCGGCGGTGACAGGAGAGGTGTAGTCACCGCCGGGAACGGTAGACTAGAAGAAGATGCCTGAGCCGTTAGCTGTGAGTGCGAAGGCAGTCTAGGTATAGAAGGATGAGCCCTGGATGCGAATGGTGATTGTGGAGAAAACTGACTAGCCACCGGGCGCCACGGCTGTTGGTTATTCTTGCCGGGAGAACTCTCTGTAAAATTATGTATACATCAATAACAATAAAAAAGCATACAATTACACAAATTAATTAATCTAGGTAACAGGTTAACAACATTCAAAAGTCCTGTTCCAAATTAAATATTGTTCGAAAAAATTTAAGATTACAAAAGTTTGATTGTTATAATTTATTCCACCGAACAAAGATTGTGACATCCTTTACTTGGCTTTTAATCCGAAGGTTGAAGCTCAAGTGTTTGTGGTCCATTCGGTAAAGACCAGATAAGCTGACTCTTGGGCCGGTCGACAAAAACATTATACTCTCATCGACCTACTAATCCGGATTCAAAAGTACACCGAATGAGTGATTTTTTATTTTAAAAATGAACTATTCTATATTGGAAGATTTACATTTTATATTTTATAGTGTACTTAGGACTTAAGCTCTAAAACTGTTTCTAGTAGAATACTTGACTCTATTTATGGTCGATCATATAATTATATGTATCTGACTGTCCGAATTGGAATAAACGTTTTAAGTTAGAGCTTTCATCTTGAAGTTTTAAGGATGGCGCTGAAGACACAGACTTTAAGAAATCTTCAGTAAACTCAAAATATTGGACGGCTTTTCATCTTTTTTAATGCTTTTCACAATTATAAAAAATAAAAAATTTAAAACTAATTTAAGCATTATGTATTTAAAGATGTACGTAATCGCTTTCTTTTCTGAAAAATGTATTTTATGCAATTATTTGTGCTCATTCCTTGAAGTTTCAAAAGAACATTATGATGTTTAGTCAATATTGCATTAATTTATAAATATTTCTGAAGTTCACAATTTTTGGTTAAGCACGTTAATACAAAGAGATATATACCATATATTGTAGTGGAGTATGTGTATATTATAATTTATTTATTCAGTTTCATGTTCGTCTTTAAGTTGAAGACTAGAGATAAAATGAATTTGACCACAGTCTTAGTAACACATCATTTTAAACTATGAAAGAAAAAATCTTAAATCTCGTGAGCAGCAAATTTTAAAAATATTAGCTATGAAAATCTGTTTACATTAAGTAAAATGTAAACAGTAAAAAATTTACTAGGTGTATGAAAAGCACTCTTTTGGCGAAGGTATGTTGCTACATCAAGGGTATCAAGAACCCATATCTAATTTTAACACAATATCTTACTATCTGACGTGGTGACCCCTTTTTTCTCCCTCGCCCTCCAAACCAACGATCTCATCTTTCCTCTAGCGCCCATATCCACAGCATCCGCCGATAGAGATCTGAGTATCACGCTCGGCTCTCTAGTTTCCATGACCTCGGTTCCGGATAACGACAGTGTTTCGTTTAACGAATATAACTTATGAGTGATGTCTTTACCTACATAAAAACAAATAATATGTTAGTAAAATCAATTATAATATAAGAGATTAATTAATATTCTTACCAATGATGCTATCTAATACAACTTTTAACATCGGTCTATGCCTTAAAACTCGTTCTAATCGCATTCTAGGCCAACACAAGCAAGTGCTTCCTTCTTCGGCTACTACACTAACTTGGAACACGTCGTCAGACTGTTCGTGATTCGCCTCCCATTCGGGTGAATCTACGAATTGATGAGGTTGTATCATGTGCAAGTGTGTTCGTTCACATGACACTTTCAATCTGAAAGGATTTATGAAAGGTATTATTTTGTTTTTAATAAGCATAAAAATAGTTTTTTGTGACAGTTATTATTATTGATTGTAAATGATTTTTATATGCAAATGTGTATTTTGTTACGATTTAATTAGAAATTTATCGATATGTGGTTAGTATTTTTCTTATAAAAACAGGAAAAGCGTTTTTTTCAAATCTATTATTAAGAGTTTAATATTTCAAAAACAAAGCATTATAATTATGTTTATAATTAGTTCTATAAAAATATTTTTAAAAATACACAAAGATCGCACGTCACAAGAAGAGTGATATAAGCCCATTTGAGGCGTAAAAACGACGAACATATTTTTTACGTTTTTAGCTAGTAATGTTCGTCATTTTATCCGGGGTGAATATTTATAAAATATTGTTATAGATGATGGCTGCCTATCATATAAATGCATAAGATATATTAAATCTCCAGCAAAAATGCATAACATTATTTTGGCTAGAGCTTATACACTATTTTATATATTAAAACAAACATTTAAATAAAACTGGTATTATGTACATACACATTAAATCTATCTTGTACGTTAAAATAGCTGATGATAATATGTAGATAACAAGAAATTTTTATTTTACAAATATATACAGTTGATGATATCAGTATCATTAAATTAATTGATGATTGTTTATATTATTTCTAAATAAGTACATTAATAATAATTTGTAACATTAATGTATATACTATTAAAGATAAGTACGTTCCTAAAATTAGATTAATCTATTATTATAAATATCTATCATATTTATGTAATTTCTTCTGAGTCTAAAATTGTATTTAATTGTAGTAATTTAAAAATATAAATATATGTTAACTAAATAAAAATCTACATATATAGGTGTGCTAAAACTATTTAAATTCTACATATCCCATGAAATAATTTCTAATTTATAAAATGCACATTAATAACTATTTTTTTTATTCAAACTTGCAATTTATATATTTTAATATAAACGTACTATTAAAAATATTGCTTTGCTTACAAGAGTGCATTTTTGGCGCGTCGTCAGCAATATTGAATATGCACTTTGATTCGTCACGCGTTAAACTATTAATGTATCAGTTAAAATGATGAAAAGTTATTTATTTAAAAAAAAATGGTAAATAGAAAATAGTCAATTTTTTAGATATTATTTAGGAAATATATAGGAAATTATTTGTATTTAAATATAAAATAAATAAAATTAACGTAATAGTTAATATTTATAAAAATTGATGTAACTATAAATTTTCTGAATTAAACAGTATTTACTATATGTATTTTTAAGCTTTAAACTTTATTGCCAATGTAACGTTTTTATTACCAATTCAAGTATATAAAAATAATCTTTAGTGACATCTGTTATCAATTAAATAGTTAAAAAAATGGTTTGCGAATTGTTCACTTATATAACGCCTTATATAAACGTAAATTTAAGAAATATTATTATTACATTACAATAAAGCCAATAATCATTACAAATAAAAATTAAGTGGTAGAAACCATTAGTATCAAATCCAGGACACATTTTGAATCTTATATTTTAAATCATTTTTGATATCCATCTGAAATTTACAATCCACATTAACAACACATACAGAATAATTTGGATCAATTACCTGCAATTTATATATTATTTTTGTTTCAGCCTTGTACCGAATATTTCCTAATTATTAAATATTCACCACATGTAAAAATAATTAGGAATAAACATATAAATAAAAAAATAAAAATTATGTATAAACATAGATTCACTGTACAAAAATATTTTTGCCACAAAGATAAGATCGAACTACATTTATAACCACTGTCATTGTTTTAATTTTTTAACAAGACTAGTCTTTTATTTTATATTCATTTTTTTTGAAAATCTTTTTGCTTCGCATTGAAAAATAATTTTAATTGCGTAGTGAGTCTATAAAACTCTGAATTTTTAAAGTAATACGTATTTATTTTTTGATCCCGTATATTCCCTAGACTTTAAGAACGTCTTGCATACCAAAAAGAGGTAAACTTATCGAGACACAGATTCAAGGATGAAATTTGTACGTACTTTCCCTTGAGGAGAATAGAAAGCCTCTCGTCAGCCGGCGTGACACCTTCAACCGCGTAAGGCTCTCCCGGCTCCAACCTCAACAGTCTAGCCTCCCTGGCCAATTCCTTGAAGTGTTTCTTGCTCACTTTGAACGGCTTGAATAACCTCAGATACAGCTCGGTCAGTTCCAGCGACAAAGCCGGCGGAAGGAATCTGAAAACATGGTCATTAATCATTCGTAAATCGTGACGGTCGTCGACGCTTCTGGCAAATTGAAAATTACACGTGTTGCTCCACGAGTTAGTACACGTGTTTGTATTGTATAGTAGTGACCATTACGAAAATCGACGTTAAATATTAAAATGGGCAACAATCAAAGTGTCGTTAGTTCGGCGTCGATCATTCGGCAAATCGAGCGGCATCAACAGGTTTTCTATTAAGTCGTCGTGTTTAGTTACATAATTGACGTTGGCAATTTTGAACAATTTAACCTGTTAATATATTGATTTAATTAATTAATTTATATTTTTTTTACTTATCCGGACATCAGTCCGTTTCCTTTTGGTACATTAGATAGATATAAATGATAGCCATTAAGTACGTACATGAAAGTGGCAGCAATGAACAGGGTACCATAACTATAAAATTTATGACAAGGGTTTCGTAATTATTTTCGTTAATGATCCGGGAGGAAAATTATCTGTGGTGGACAGTGATCGTTGTGATAAGCTTTTATTTTTTTATTTCTTAGTTAGGGATAGAAGAATAAGACGCTGTGATCGAAAATTCACTGCTTCTGTTGTATCGTTATGTGGTTTAATAAATTTTGATTTTTAACACAGTAACCCACGGAATATTAGCCATTAATTCGTCGCTATTCTTTGGGACTAAGATTACCTATAACTTTTCTGCTCTTTTTAATTTTTAAATCAATATTTTATTATACGAAAATAGTATCACGTAACGTAAGTTATGTACCGTACCACATACATATAGCAGTTAAGTTAACAATGCACGTAGTACTACCAATATTATTGTTTTTGTTTCGAAATTATCAGTTAAACAAGTTTCGCAGTAAAATAAGCCCTATTGTGTTTTTTTGCTAACGTGAAGGAAAGCTGGAGATATAAGAAAAATACTCGCATAAACTAATATAAATTTGAGTGAAAGTGTAACAATATCTAACTAGATCCAAAGAAATTGCAGTTATTTCAGGTATAAGTTCCTTCAGTCCTTTTTATATATACAATAAATAAATAAAGCGGAACATTGCCTTCAAAAACACCCACTTTCTAGATAGTACTTTCACAATAAACATTATTATTCAAAGGGACAGATTGTAGTTTTTTCACGCGGCTCAATTTGTATTAAAATTTGTTTCCAAATTATCATTGACTTTATTGCTTTTTGAACGTTAAAAAAATTTTAGACATTAGAGGAAATATTCATCGAATGTAAATTAATAGCAGTAACTTTAGGTATTCAATTTGAAAATTCAGATAAAATATTTAAGAAGCAAATAAATAACGAAAAATCAACAACACCCGCTGAATTATATAAATTTAATATTTTTATAGATTGTATTAACACTAATTTGACAACTAGATTTAATGCTACAAAACAAATAAATAATACATTCAGTTTCATGTGGTTATTCCTAGAAGAAAATCTATAAAAAACAGTCTCGAAAATATTTTTTAAAATATGCTATTTCAGTGAAGTCATATTTGAATACATTTTCACCGGTAGTTATATATATATTTTTACCAGTGAAAATATAAATTATCTGGTAGGTGCTATTAAAGATATTTGATTTCAAATTTTTTATATGTTGTAAAATATATTTATTTATTTATTAAAATTATAACCATCGTGACCTGACAGGCAAACCCAATGCGTCACGATAGTCAAAAGTACAAATACATCATAATACATACAAATATAAACAAGACAAAACAACAGACACAAATCACCTCAACAGGTGTGCATTGTCCCATACGAACTGAACCAAAACTCCATATGTGCAAGAGAAAATGTTAATATTTCTATGGACAGAATTGAGCAGATAAATAGCCTTGGCCAGAGAAGAGTTGGCAAGTGCTCCAGTTCTAGACTTAACAGGCAAGAATAGTGGACGCGACCGAGAACTATAACCACCTTCAGGAGCCCACATTTGAAGCTGCTCGAGCACTGAAGGATTGTCTACGATGCCCTTGAGCAATTTCCAGAAGTGTTTAATTACATAAACACTTCTGCGAGTCGACAAAGAAACGTATCCCAGGGCTCCCAAAATAAAAGCACTGGGAAACAAGAACGGATAATACCCGTATTCCTTCAAGTATAAATATCGAAGAAATTTACGCTGTACTTTTTCCAGCGTCAATTCATTACATTGATTCATTACGCCTGGGATCCAAATGATCGAGCTAGTTTCTAGTATGCTGCGGACTAGAGTATCATAAAGAGTGCGCAATACTAAAGTATTCCTGAAGTAACGCGCATTTCTCAAGATAAAACCGAACATTTTTAAGGATTTGCTATGAGTCTCTGCAATGTGCTGGCTACATTGCCAACGTTCTTCAAAAGTCACTCCTAAATCCTTAGTTGAAGAAAATCTTTCCAGAAAATATCCGCCTAGATGGTATGATTATTATTATTATTATATATTATATTGACATACATACGATTTATTTATTTACATCCGATGTATAAATGTTACAGTTATATTTTTACTAGTAAAGTCTATATAAATTTTTACCAGTAGATATATATTTCTACTAGCAAAAATTTAATTTAACTAAAAGGCGCTCTAAAATGTCTATGAAGCTCAATTTAACAGTTGCAAATTTTGTTACGTGTTTTGATTTTATTTATTACTTTTGTACACACTGTAATTATGATCTGATATGATCCACAGGTGATAATAAATGGATTGTTTATTCACAATAACGATACTAGAGAAGAACCATTTTCTAATCTCAATTAAGAATTGCACCAAAAAAGTTGTAGTGTATAAATGGGAATTAACGAGATAAACAATGTCAATTAATTAATGGATGAATTGATTAGAATCATTTAGTAGATAGTAAGCGTTTTTATTGTTTATCACGATAATGATAGATCACATGTGGCATTCATCACATAAAAAATGTTTGACCTTAAATGAAAAGTTTTACAATATTGTATACATGATTTTTTTACAGTAAAACCTAAAGATTTTATATGTAGGATATATATCTAAATCATGTAATTGCTGTAGATGCTCTTATTATTATTATAGAAATGCAAGTACTTTTACATTAAGCTAATATATACTTATTCAAATTACGAACTAACCTGATTATGAGAAGAATGGTGTGTATCGAGTTGACTACAACCAGAACAATGTTCCAAGCGAGCACGTCCGGCGAGCAAAGCTCCGTACCGGCCCAAGCGGCCAGGAGCAGAAAGCCCGCGGCCGCCAAAGCTCTCACAATCAATATGCTCTGTTTGAAGCTTTTCGGTATGAGAAAAGCGACCGCGAAGCACAAGTTGGCCGCCTGAAAGAGATCTTGCTGGGCCTCTACCCACTTGGCACAAAACCAAAATCCATACTGCACACTGCTGTTGTTCACGTTGAGCAATTCGAAATCACTTATGTTCAGAGCGGTGTAGTTGGTGCCGTTGGATGTAAAGTACGACCCGTTCCACGACAGGCCCTCGTCACTGTTGGTCCAGTAGTTCGGAAAGTAGTCGCCGGTGGTGTTCTCCGCGTATGCTGTGCTGAAGTTGGCATCCGCGGCGAAGGAGTCTTCGCGGGGTTTTATCGTCGTTTGGTTGTGATCCATCGTATGCCTGACGATGGGGCTCGCCTTCGTCGTTGGGGTGAGGCCCCCTGCCTCCGTGGTCGGCGGGGGCGCCGTGGGGGTCACAGCATCCCCGGCCTGGCGGGGTTCTGCCCCCGGGCTCGTGAACTCGACTCTGCCGCTCGGCTCGGTCTCCTTTCTTCTCTCGTGCTTCGTTGACGGCGTGCTTATGTTTAACGACTGAAGGAAATGTTGAAAGGAGGATTTCGACTTGATCATTAGAGTCTCCATTACAACATTTGCTTGCACGAGGAGTGGATGGTATCAATCTGTAACGACAAGAGAAAAACGCATTAATGACATTGGAAAGACAAACATACAGATACTAGGAAACGCATTTGTTCGTGGCTGATGTTTTTATTCTTCTTAGGGTCCCATTACATTTTACAAGACCAATTTTATTTTTGGTAGAGATAACGAAGACAACCACAAAAAGCAAATGTACAAGTGATATCCAACATTCGCGCTTGTCACGTATATAAATTAAAGATCTCCTTAGGTAGTAGAATAAGTTGTATAATATGGTTCCTGGACGATTGGTCCCCCGACAATTGATCCACCGACAGTCGATCCTCGTCAATTGCTCTCCCAGACAGTTGATCCCCCAGACAATTAATCCTATAAGTATTTTATATTTGTAAATATCAGCATCAGTGAAGGTAATACATATATAATATTATATTTAAATAGATTGCAAGTTTTGGGGGATCAACTGTCTGGGGGGTCAATTGACGGGGATCAATTGTCGAGAGACATATAGAAAGCTAAAAGCTGTTTCCATTAGTCCAGTTTCGATATATTAAACGAAAATATTATTTTGCAATATTATTATTTATCACTGTTTTAAATCTTTCACCATTAAAATGGTAACAATTACGAGTTTATTATCCACATTTTTCGGTCTTACCTGAAGAATCAAAGCTATATTGTTTCGAATTTTCGATACCGCGTAAAATACCAGCTGGTGTACCGCAGGGAAGTACACTTGGACCGTCTCTCTTCATTCTATACACTAATGATTTTCCAAATTTAAAAAATACTAAACTATCAATGTCAAACATAGCAATCACTACATTATTTTTAAACATACTATCATGGTATTTTATATTTTAGGATCTTGAATTATAAATTATAACAAGAAAGCAATTTATATGATGTGTGAACACAAAGCAATATAAAAAAACTATGGAACAACTTCGTGTTTTTGACTTTCCCGTACGATTGAATTGTTATATTAGAGATTATTTTAAAAAGGTTAAACATTAATTGGTTGTATTTACCAGTACGCATTAAGCTAATATAATAACCACGTTACATTTTAATTTGCAGTAATAGTACTGGTTACAAATAATTAAAAATAAAATTGGAGTGCTTTAAAAAAATCAAAAGTGAATCTAACATCTAAGTTGAATGATTATTGGTAGACTTAAAATTTTTCTTAAACTCAATAAAACCTAAGAATTTATGGTTAAATTTCAGTGATAATATATAAAAATAGCATGTGAAAACATATACAGAACTTTTAATTAAAGTATCAAAATACATATCAGGAATACAAAGGTAGTTCTATAACATAAAAATCGCTTTAAACATTCCCTTTTTCTCAGAAATAGACGATATATTAGATTTAGGTGTAGAACGATCTAAATCTTACGAGAGCTCATGAATAAATTTGGCGTTTATCATGTAACTCTTATATCATCCAACTTTACAAACAAAAGCCTATTTTTTTATCATATCTTTTAACGATAAGTACTTTCATATTATATCTACAAATAAGAATAGAGTAAATTATATGAAAAAAACTTACTATATTGTTTAGGACTATTGTGTACTTTTGGCCTTTAATAAATATATAATATATTACAAGAAAGAAGAGCGCATTTATTTGTAATTTTAGCTTCAATTTATCAATTTAATTTTGTTTGCCGGAACGTCAAACATATAAAAAGTAAACATCTGTAAAAATGTTTAATAGGATTGGGATTTTACAACCTGAATATGTTTTGTGGAAAAAGTAAACAACAAACATAATATTTAGACCAAACCAGTCTTAATGTATTAACGCACAATATTACAAAAACACAATACGGTAATTCGCCTTCAAATAATGCTTTCTAAAAATTTTTGCAGTGTTTTTACGAATGATTTGTATTGCTCAAAATATTAGGAAAACTTGGTCTGAAATTGAAAAACATTAGGGTGTGATTTAAGCTTAGGTTTGAGGTATTAGTCACCGTTTTATACCACTGGGCTAATGTGCTGGTCGTTCTGGCTTATGCATATTTTTAATTGGGCCTTATCGGTATATAAAATAGATTTTTCGTATGAATATTTAAACATAGCAATTAAAAACATCCAATCAGATTTACAACCGTTTTTGCATCGCGTCCGCTCTTACAATGGTTTTTAACCATAAACCCATGGGTATAGTAGGTGGCTTATCCGCAACATTTATTGTCGGCTAACACGTGATTCGTTATCGATTGCGGTCATTTTCGGGGCTACGAACAACAATAACAACATGCACCGGATGATGTCGTGAAAGCTCATGGGGCAAAACTCGTTGCGAAAAAAGGGCAACCCAATTAAAAAAGCGACATTTAATTACTCTCAATTCCCGCGACGCCCGCTTTTTAAACACTGGAATATCCCCCGCGTTTTGGCGGTGATTTAATCACCGGAACAATTTGCGCAGCGCACGTTTTGCCATTTGCAGCCAAATTATTAGAGTGCCACTTCACAAGTAATACATAAATCACAATGATGATTATTGTGATCTCATTTACCTTTCCGCTAATTTAATATTGATAAACCCGAGTGAAATTTATTTAGCCTATTCTACTACGGCAAAGCTCAACCACGTTTTATTTCCTATTAACTAAATTATATATAGTTGGGCAGCTTATTCATTACATATTTTTTTCACGTAATGAGATTTTGTTGAATAATTGGAGATGAAATTTGTATTTCAGACTACTCTCGGCAATTTGTAATGCTGTTAAATAATGGTGTTAAATATTATTTTTGCTTCGTTCTGATTTTTTTGAATATATTTTTAGATTTAATGGTTCAAATGATTTTCTATGATAGTCAAAATGGTTCAGTCTATGAAAAACCACTTCACATTTTAAATTCATTTGAAAATAGGTTTACAACTTAGCTAATTATTTTTAAAAGAAAACATTTTATACTATTTAAAGTTTGAATTTAAACTAAGATATTTAATGATAAAACTAAATATTCATTTAAGATAAGATTTAACAATAAAACTAAACACTGTACAATGCAATCTACAACGTAGAATTGGTACATATAAACAAAAAGTGAATCTTTTCATGTTAAAGTCACTGTCAGCAAGTATTATTTTTTTATAAAGAACATACTACATAAGTTTGATGTAACTGAATATCTTGAATATGGCTATTACGAAAGAGGAATGATGGCACAGAACAAAAATTGATTGAAAAACCATGACGTATACATATTTTGCCACATCAGAATTAAAAATAACCAACTCTTAGATATTATTGCTATCGATTATTCCAGGTATGCAATCACATATTTATTTTCGTCTATTAGATAACATCCAAGAAACTACACATACATATATTGCGAGTCGTCGCTCGGAACGGAACGATTTTGGTATTTTTTTTTGCTGCAATAATGGCTTTAATTTATTTTGCTGTAAGCAAACTTCTACATAACCGATTGCATCACTATTATCGTCACGCGATTGTCGTGAAAAATAGTATCTCCAAATATCAATAGATAAAAAATACGTTTTATTAGCATATCGACATTAACCTCAATATTCATACGTATAAGTATATATTACATGTTCACGTTTAAAACGTAACAGATTCAGTCAAATTTAATTTATATGTGCATTAAATCGGAAGCAATGATAATGTTTATGTATTATAAAAGGAAAAACTCACTTTTCGGCCTCGGAGCCTGTCGACGGGAATTCAAAATTTGAAGATTTTATTACAAAGACTGTTTATCTAGTCTAATCAATGTATTCTTCTAATCCGCAACACATTATGTATATATTTAATTTTCATAGTTATAACACACCTAGTTAATTTGCAATCCGATTATTTATATTCAGTCAAATGACGAATTAATGAAAATTATTGTCGCGTAGCAAAATTTTATTAATAAATAACAATTATTTATAACAGTTGTCATGTTACTGTCGACCATTTTGTTTTATATTTAAATGCTTATTTTTCATTGGTCGAAACAACAGAATGCATTACCGGCGGCTCGAAAATTCAATTTTTATTATTACATATTATTATAATTAAATATATTTCCTTTGTTTATGTGTATTATTATATACACCGTTCATACAAAGAGATACAATTCGCAGAGAAAAAAATTAAATGGAGAATGTTTTATTTTTAAATGTGCGCGTCCGGAAGCGGAAGCAGCTTAGAACAATTATATGTAAGATAATAAATATTAATTTCTGTGCAAAACATCTGATTGACACATAGCTTTTTCAATCCTATGCATGTGTTTTATTTGCTGTGTTTATACTATTAGGTAGCATATTTCAGTATTTCTGTATTGAAATTTTAAGGGAAATTTAAGAAATAATTTAGTCGCAAAAATCGGGAAATACCTCAAGATTTGAGATTTTACGTTTAATTAATAAATATTGCTATTTAAAGAAATATTTTAAAATACATTTGAAGCATTAAGTCGAATATATACTAAGTAGTTAGGAACTCATATATTATTGAATACAGGACCATAAAATACAAATTTAATTACTTACTTATAAAAGTTTTTTAATAAAAATTCCGCATTTTATTATTAATGATGACATTTTCCCTAGATTAAAAACACTTTCATGCATTGATTCATTGTTTAGTGATAAAATTTCTAATAAAAAAATATAACGTTACAAGTTTTTCCGAAAAATAGCTACATTTTGGGTAGAAAAAATATTTAAAAATTGAGAAAATAAATGGATTATGTACATAAAATAAATATCGCTTTCATTACTAAACTCATACATTTTTGCGTTTCATATTACATAAGACGAAAAAATAGTAGTTATTTGAAAAATCTGTACATCTCATTTTTATGTAAAACTTTAAATAGTTTTTTTCATAGCATGTATAGTTGTTTTGCTATAGTTGATTCTATAATTTATGAGCTGACCAGTTAATATTATTGTTGTTGTTTAAAAAATAACATAAGCAAAAATAAAACATTTAAAATAAGCATAACTTGTAAAGAAAAAATAAAAAAATCTGTAAATGTCAGTAAAAAAAATTTACAAAAATCGTTACATTAGGGCTTACTAAAAAGCAATCAAACGATTTCTTTTTAGTAGTGATTTTTAGTACACAAAAATAGTTAAAACATATATTGAAATTGTAGCAATATGTAACAGTCATTAGGAAAAACCTCGATTTATTAACAAATTGAATTGCCAAACTGCAGGAATGAGTGTTATTAAAATGTAGACTATTGATAATACTTATAACTTTAAAATATATATTTATATTATCTATGCTACATATATGATATGCACATGTATAAAAACTAAAAAAGAAAGATATTAACAGTCGTTTTATTATTTATTAATTGTTACACAAGATACTACAAACACAGTAATTAAACTTAGAAAGTTTATTTGGTTTGAATATAAATAGATTTTTTTATATGTGTGTTCCAACTTATATTATATCGTATATATATATACATTTGAAATAGCGAGCGAAGTTTATTAAAACTTTCTTATTTAGTACTTGAGTACTTGTTTAAAATAGTTAAACTTGCAAAATGTACTTTGAAATACTTTCTTGACGTGTTTGCAGCTTTTTTGCGAGAGTTAATTAAGTTTGAAATTAAATTAAGGCAATATCGATGTAATTTAATAGCGCGTTAGATTGTTAATTTGTATTAAGTTTCGTTTAAATCATAATGAGTGTTGCGTAATAATAATAGTATCAATTTACCTTAACAATTGTAATCAATTTGATTACGCTCTGGGTTTATTGAGTTGCAAAACTGTCTAATGTACAAATTTAACCTGTATTTTGGTACGAATTGGGTATAAAAGGTCGTGTTAATTTATCAAATGTCATCAGTTTCTGTTGATTGACTTGCAGCAACAACATCAACCAAAAATGAAATTCGTAAGTTATTCTTGATTTTGATTTATTTGACTTTATTTTTGTGGTTTTAATGATTTTTTATTTTGTATCAGATCATCGCCTTTGCTCTCTTGGCCGTCGCAGCTATCGCTGCCGCCGATACCATCAAGTTCATTCCAGTGTTGGAAAGGACTGAGAAGCATGATGAGAGAGGTCAATTCGCCTTGAGGTACTTGAGCGCTGATGGAACATCAGTAAGCGAACAAGGAGCTCTGACCCCTACTGCTAATGGAAAGGACTACGTTCTCGTCAAGGAAGGAGAATACTCTTTCACCGCTCCCGATGGACAAGTCTTCCGTACCAAATACGTAGCTGATATCAACGGATTTCAGGTTACCGGAGACCATTTGCCCAAAAGTGTCGTTGCCTAAATATATTGACTTCAAATGCAGACGTATCATTACACTTCTAACTAGAGAATCTCGTAGTTACATATACGGATTTCACTATGAGACCAAAACTACACATACACACAGAAAAACCAGCAAAAGAAACTAACGAAGTCGATCTTCGATCGATTGATGTACTTTTTAGTTAAATAAAAAAATCAGATTAAAAAAAATATTTTATTTTTCAATCAATTTAACCATAAGTCTTCAGTATATTTATAGAGAAATCTTCGGTTAACTCCAATACCATATTATTTTATGACTCCCTAATATTTTTATATTATCGTATTTTAATCTTTGCAAAGAAAAATATAAATTTATTTTAATAATATGATTTGAATGAATGAACATTGATTTTAATTTGTAATTAATCATATTTTTATTACTAAAAAAGCGTAATTACTACTTCCAATAATATACATGTCACTAGAATATATGAAATAAATAAAGCAATAAAATTATATTGAACGACAAACGGTCACGAACGTCGATTGGCCAATTACCATTTAAAACGATTAAATTATATGTGTATACATTTAAAATAATTAACAAAGATTCGATTTGCTATTGAACATGTGAATAATTACAATGTAAATATTTTTTTATACACATGTGTATATATAACAAACAAAATAATCTATTTAAATTACTTTAAAGCTTAATTGTTATTTATTTTATCTATTTTTAGTGCATTACCTAATGTCTCAAACGAGCAATGTAAATTGTCACATCCAGCGACACTGACAGACACCAGCAGTGGCTAATCAATTAGAGAGACAGCAAAGAACCATCCAGGAAGCATCATGAGAACATCACGACGACAATCCCAGGTACTCCACCAGCATTCAGTCACCAAATACAAATCGACCCATAAGCAAAGACACTATCATCTTTTCCGGCGCCTATTTGACTGCAGACACACTTATTCTGCTCCAAACCCCGAAAGTGGTGACATCCGACGTGATCTAAAACCCGAATTGTACACTTATAAATTTTGTTTTTAAACGTTAAATTCACAGACTATTTTTATTATTCCATTTGATTTCAATAGTGATGTGTCAAAAATATTTTAAAGAATAATTGTTGTAAATCATATGTTATAAATATAGGGTGGGCCAAAAATATAAGCGGTTTTAAAATCATCATTGACTGTAAATAATATGTAGGGATAGTAGGTGGGTCATTGGAAAATCAGTCATAATGAATCGTTTCACGAGAGCACACCGAGCGTTCTGTGTAAAATATTTTTATGAAATTGGCGATTCATGCACGTTTGTTAGACATTTATTTCAAGCTGAGTTCGGATTGCGTGACATAAATCAGTGTCCCAGTGATTGTGCGATTAGATTGTTGGTCAGAAGCCTGCGGGACGTCCAAGTGAAGCGAGGAACAGGTTAAGGAAACAATAATGGATTTCTAAAATTACTTGGTGTATATTTAGTTGAAGTAAACTTAAATCCTAGGCAAAGCTAGATTCAGTAAGTCAGTAATAAATAATTATTAAAAAAAAAATGAAAAACATATTGCTGCTGATATATAATGATATCAAGATAAGTCTAAATTCCTAATTTATGTAGGCAGAGCTGAGTAAATATCGGGTTTCTTCTTAGAATAATGTTACGTAACTATTACAAAGTTGCGTACCAATTGTAACAGGTGTTAGGCAGAATTAGACATTTTAGTAATAATTTGTTGCATGATTACTTTCGGTTAAGTGTACAATGGTGGTTTTATGTGAAACATTATTAATATTATCTTTCATTTTATCTTGCCATTTCTTTCGTATTCCGTTCGTAATCTTAACCAAATCATAAAAGAGGTGTCGCCGCTCGAGGGGGCGACTCTCATTATTCATAATATTTACATGTTCCGGCGAAAAGCTTCCGCGCTGCGCGTAAGCTAACTGAATTTTCGTCCAGGGCCGGAAAACGCGGAGGAGCGGGCTAAAATAATAAAATTAAATCGCCCGTGAAATCCGCGGCGTATAATGGCGCAGATTATGACACTTTATCGTTATCGTTAAGCATTAATAATTGATTATTGCGTTATTATCATGCTAATGCTCGATTAATCCGAAATGAACAGAATATTTATATTATTTGTGTACAGGTGGGTACAAAAATACAAGACGCGAATTCATATTTATCTGTATATTACTTATGAAAAAGAACGATTAAGTCATATTATTGATTAAGTATTAGTATTATGTTAAAAATGTTACTAGTGAGTATCCGCGATATAGGAAGAAGAAACCGTTTGGATTTCTCCTATGGAGTTTACATTATTCGATACAAGCTCTTTTGTGTCTCTTTAAATCATTGTCGTTCCGAATAATTAAATAATAACTTAAACCATAGACATTCATAGATATGTAGAATATATGGGTAGCAATCGTACACGCTCGGGAGCGTGTGTTGAGTCAGCGCATTCTGGAACAGAGGTAAAAGCGTTCCTGTGTTTCTAAAATTTCAATATTTATTTTAATAAATTAGATAATAATTTCATTTATTTTTAGACGAAAATTGTTGTTAAGAAAATAACAAAATAAAATACTTGTTGCCACAAAGCTAAGATATCTCGATTTATATGTAAGCTCGCAACTTAACTGTATCATTAGTGTTTCCATACAGGTTTCCTTTTGTAGATTTTTGCCAATTTTTTTCTTCCATTTTTAATATTTTGCTTTGATCATAATATTAAAAATAATTTATTAAATAATAAAAATTTACATTAAGCTAAGTTTTTTTTATCATAATAATTATTTTTAAAAATAGATATGCGATACGTTTGAAAATATTTACGTAAAAAATAATATTTTTCGATACAAAAATTCCGATTGTACAAATTTGTGCAATAAATTGATAATTAAATTTAGATATATATTTTCTTTTTCATTTGTTTTTATTAAAAATCTGACTATGATGACTCAACAATTTTTCTCAATTCAGTATTATAATATATATACTATAATTATACCATTGAATATTAAAAAAAATATAATGCACATTTAACATAGATGAGCACCGTCCCATATATGTATATATTTTTAACTCCTCATAGCTATCGCCGAAAACAGAAAATATCGTGTTTGGAAAGCTCGTTGGGAAGCTGGATGTTTAGTAAAAGAGGAGCGTTCTCAAGCGCTGATGTCCTGCCCGCGACGGGAAAGAATAAGGGACGCGATTGTGACTAGAGTCTCCAATTCGAGTAATCGAGTACTCGATACTTGAGTATACTTGTCTATTTTTCAAGTACTTGATAATCGAGTATTTTGAAAATTACTCGATTAATACTCGAAATTAAAAAATTTTGAAATATTTCAGAAACAAAAATAACTTTAACTCGGTCCGGTAAAGGTTAACGTCTTGCTTTTATTTGGCGTTTATGCCCGAAGTCCCGAGTTAGAGCGTTTACTATCAGGTATACTTTTTTCATAGTTCTATAGTTGCATAGTTCCGGTCGTCGGCTATGTTAGTGGGTACGACGGAGAAATTTCTTTTGTGTTTTCTGTTCGACAGTCCCGACTTATCTAATTTATGGCAATGAACAATATGAAATATCAACAAAAATTTTTTTTAGATTTTATGACTATGCAGTTGTAGCGTAAAGTGTTGTAAATTGTTTATACTGATCCCTCAGCTTAAAATATAAATCAAAACAATTGTGTGTTTTAAAGGCATTTAAAGTAAAGTCAGTTCTTTGCGAACCGTTTAGCTCTAGAGTGAAAGGGATTCACCCAAATACATCTTCGAAGGATATAGATTTAAATTCTTCGCATTAATCAGAAGGAGTAGAATATTGTATATTGTTAAGAAAAAAAATCTATTCAAGAAGAATTACAAAATGCTATTTTGTCAATAGTCGAAGGAAATAAGAGAAAAGCAGAGAAGGGATGAAAGAAGAGAACATAAAAAGAGAGTTCAAAAAATTTTATATCTATAAAAAGCGAACAGATATAAATTAGAAGCCTTATCCAACGCGTAAATGACAATAAGACCAACATCAACAGCAACGGAAAGGGATTTTTCCATAACGGGAATAATAAAACCAAAGGTTAGCAGTAATATTAAATTCGAGACACTTTTTGCATTATTGTTTTTAAAAAGTATGTTCGTGAAGTTAAAATAATTGTAAAAATTAACATACTAAGTATTTTATTCATTTATTTATATGTGCACGAATTTGAATAATAGCTATTTTGGTACATTTGTTAAATACTCGAAAGTACTCGAGTACTCGAGTATTTTAAAATTTTAATATTCGATACTCGAGTAGTTGATGGTTCGAGTAATTCGAGACTCTAATTGTGACTCTAAAGTTCGCAGCTAAAAATCGCCGAACATTGCTTGATTTTTGACACCACCCCATAGCAATTTAAAAAAAATCCATTGAGTAAATGCTACGCTGAAAGCGCAATGATACTCCCATTTTTCGCAGCAAAATAGATTATGATACAAAGTATATATATCTTAGAAAGTTTAACAACTATGAATACTTTGCTACTCTTGGATTTCAGACAATGGACTTTACTTAAATATGTTTAGCTGCAATTAATTTTGCAGCTAAACATTTAAACTATATTTGTGGTAAAAGAGTAAGTTAACCTTTCAAAATACTTTTTTATTTATATTCAAAATTGAACTGTGTCTTTCATCATAATATCAATTAAATAATATTAGTAGATTTCGTACCTTTAAATTTTAATAATAATATAGTAATACTGCATTATAATAAATTATGATAAAATACAGAATTTAAATTTGGTCTTTAAAATATAACCAGCTGTTACTTAGTTAGGCCTGGATCAAATTTTAATGCCTAACATAGGTTAGAAACACAATATAGATGAAACTAGTATTTCATTGATTCATATGCATTTGTATTTTCGTATCATAAGGGAGTAACCATAATAACTAAAATTATAAAACCTTTGCTTTGAATTATTTCTGTATCACACCGTACATGCGTAATTTGAAATTACTGATGTCGTACATCACTGTAGCTATTAACCTTTTCGAATAAAATGAAGAATACTGTATTAAATTAGAACAATACGTTCTCGAAATTTCAACCATATGATTTCGCCATAGTGCGATCCTTACACGTTTATAACGTACGCAAAAATGATTGCGCTATAAAACGATAACATAATACAGAAATTCAAGACATATATGCATGGTCTATTTAAATTTAAATTTATACAAGAATAACGATGTTTTATACAGTCGAGTTTTAAGCCACGTTGAAGAAATAAACGTCAAATGTTCTTTATGACCAGCGTAGATTAAAAGTATTCGCGAATACGATAATAAATTCGCGGGAGTAGAAATAAAAATCCCAATGTAGTCCGGAGTTTTTTCAAAGACAATTAAGGTGGTTATTTCTGAAAAAAGCAGTTCACGTTTAAGCAGACACGCTTGTTCATTAGCATACTTAACAGCTTGGAAGGTGAGCCCTTTGGTAAGTTACTTTACATTATTAGCTTTAATAATTACGTGCCGAGAGGCGTGTCGCGGAATATTTTTGCAGTTGAGTGCAATATGGTGTAGACTTTATACAAAATATAAATTTAAAATATTCTCCATCATAAATAAATATATAAAAAATGATGTTTTCTGGCAGTTGAGTAGATATTATGTTATATAAATGGGGAATAAAATTATTCCTTCGAAGAGTGTGTTGGAACTTTTACAAGGGGGTGCCAGGAAAATGGGAAATACGTGACTCCGTTCCGGTAGTCTGGATTATACACGTCTTTCTTCTTCCGTGATGAAAATTCAATCACATGTATAAGTTCGTAAATTGTGAGAGCTTTGAATTATTAATAAGTTTAATACACACACATAGTACGTTCGTATTCATAATATACGGGGCTTTCGAGAGAATCGATCGATTTTGAAAAATCCGTCACACGGTTTCATTAAATGTTAAATATAATATTACAATGTAATTTAGTTCAAAATATAATAAAATATATTTAAGATTCAGTTGGTTAGTCAAGCAAGTATCTCTTATCGTAGTTTTTTTTTTCTTTTTATGTATAAGAGTCACTTTTGTCGGGAAAAATATTTGTTTTCAATGAAAGGATAACAATTAGTATCTTACGATTATTAGTTTTAAAATAAATAAAGCTACACGTTGAAGTAGATTTGACCTGAATTTAAATTAAAGTAGACTGTTGGGATCAATTTTAAATAAAATACTATAATTAAAAATTATTAAATGTTTAAGCAAATTATTAAAATATTAATTATGTAACTTAAGCCGTTGCTGTTGAGTACAAAAAAATATACTTGGGTGCATATATACGTTTTCATTAAAAGTACAACGTGTAACTGAATCCGTTTAAATGCAAAATTATTCGCGTTTTCACCGAGCTAATATCAGTTTCCGTCGTATTAGCGCAGCTTTTCCCGTCGGATAACGGCGGGGAAAACACCTGTTGTGGTTTTGCCGGATTTCCGCGTCGTCATACGATACGTCTTGTTGGCCAGGCGAAGTGGCGTGATGATACCGCTTTCGCGTGTAAACAAACGTTAGCAGAAAAAGCGGCAAATATGCAGAAAATTCGCGTCTTTTGTTAAGGCGGAGCTTTTTGGATAAAAGCTCCGCTACATACCATTGTCCATTGGCGAGTTCGTTGCTGTAACTTTTTTTGTGCTTTCCACCGAATTATATTTATAATATACGTTAGGTTTTGTTTTGGTTAAACTAAAAAATAATATTTTATACATAGTCAACTTTTTAATATTATATATAAAAAATCTACATTTTAACATCCACTAGATTTTAGTTTCGTGTGATTTTTAAAATTAGCATGCTTGCATTTCAATAAAATGGCTAGAATATATAAAACTATCAAGTGAAGAACATAAAATTGGTATGTGTATGAAGATTTATACCGTTATGAAATATAGTGGCAAAAACTTGAACGGATTTATGATTATTGTTGACAGATTCACGCAATATTTTCGATCTGTTTTTGATTAATCTCATCCGATTTTCTCTGTCTTTTTATCATTGCTCTTCCGTATTGACTAGCAAACAAGTCTTCGAATTTGATATATGGTATTAGTAAATTATAGCCCGTATGATTTTTTTCACCAGATATGGTTCCACATTTAATTTTGAAAGATTGTGTATTAAATATTTAATAAATCTATGCAAATATACTAAAGTCACATTGCTTCATAAAAGGGGTAAAACCAGTAGCAGTTGAAATAATTCTTTACTGTAAAAATATTTGGTAAATTACATAGCGTAGCATTGAACAGAAAATATCATAGAATAACTTATATGTAGTTTTGGAATATCAAAATAGAAAGAAAAGTTGGAATTCAGAATGAAAAAACTCTTTTATTTTTTCTTTGGGGTTTTTATTTTGTGGCGATCACGCACAGATGCCTTATTCTCAAATATTGCTTTAATTTACTGTGGCTAAAATGATCATCCATAAACAAGAAAACAAGACAATAGCGTAAAGGATGGACCACACAAAAGTCCTCGTTACGACCAGAAAAAATAACGCGCAAGTGTTCTTACTCTAAATATTTTCCGTCATTGAGAGAATATTTTTTTGTTGCGAATCGGTTACGGATTCACAAGATTACCGTTGTAATGCAATACCACCTTGGACAATGCCCATTAAGCAAATGGCGCTTTCTAAAGGAGTATACATATTTCACTGTTCTAAGAAACGAGTACATCTTTTGGATAGATGATCGCTGCATGAGTGTGATTGGTCATCAAGCTTTGCAGTCCTGGATATTTGGACTCTGATAAGAAGAAAGCAGTCATAAGTATTAGTTCAGCAGATACTCGAAGAGTCTAGCAGATTCACCTCGCCTGGCAGACAACTTGAGACTCCCGAACAAGATCATCGCAGCAAGAGGAACTGCCTCCAGACACTTCGGCTACAGGCACTTACAAGACTCTGAGAATCTTCCATGGACATCATCCCTGCGCCAACTTCTCCACCACTGTTCGGAGAAAACATCTCGCCATTTATCGTCTGTCGCAATTATAATATAATCTAATAAAAATCTTCACCTAGAAAAAATAATAGATTCATCTGAGTCTCACTGGCTACAAAGTCACACCCCTTAGGGTTACAAAATATTTGTAGCATTAACGATTTTCGAGATATATTTTTGGTATTAAATTTATATTACAATGATAATATTACCTTAAGTAAAGTTTTTATTTATTTATAAAAAAACAATGCATAGGCTTAGGAAACATAATCATTAACAATAACATATGTTGTATATGTTATAGTGAATTTTCTGTAGTAAAAAAATAATTTCACTAACTGTTTCAGTGGAATCATATCCAAATACATTTTTACTGGTAAATTTATATTTTACTAGCGAAATTATTATTTAATTGATATACTGATCCAAAATGTCCTAAACTCAATTTCACAGTTGCGAAACGCCAATTAGCTGTTTAAACCTTAATCTAATTTAAGCAGGTAAAAGTTAAAAAACTATTGACAGTTACGTCTTTCATTAAGTCAGGTTAAATACGAAATGGATTACAGTGAATGTGTCTTTTTCTTATAAGTTCACTACTTGGCGATTA
This sequence comes from Plectrocnemia conspersa, assembly GCF_051122295.1. Classification (NCBI taxonomy): domain Eukaryota; kingdom Metazoa; phylum Arthropoda; class Insecta; order Trichoptera; family Polycentropodidae; genus Plectrocnemia; species Plectrocnemia conspersa. The sequence continues at coordinate 9,918,811 of NW_028277176.1, forward strand.
AATGTATCAAACAACTGATTTTTAATTTAACTAGACAATATCAGTGAAACAATTTTTATTTAATTAACATTTTAGACAGGCAATTCACTGGTGGCGTACAAGATTTAACAAATGGCATTCAAAATTATCAGCTGAAATCCATCACTTTCTTTACACGTTTTACGGTTGTTGAATTAAAAAAAATACAAATCAACCGGTGAAAATGTATTTTTATACGATTTCAATAAAATGCCATTCAAAATATATTTTACTGTAATAAATACACGTGACTTGAAAAACAACTTCTAATGTTGTACATCAATATAATATTTAAAGCTTTAATTATAGAATTTCCATACCAATACATTTTCTGCGTAACATCCATAAATTAACTCAAAACACGATAGCCGTTTTAAAAAAAACAAGTTAAATGAATTGCCTGAGTATATTGTTATATATAATTCAGTTACACGGATTCGTGAATTATATATCTGTGTAGAACGACTGTATAGCTAGTCTTATTATATTAATGGTTTTATAGTTACCTAAATATATTATATAAATATTTTAATACTATATGTTACAGATACGTATTATGACATAACATGATTATTTAGGAATAAAAAAATACTTATTAAATTTAATTGTTAATTAGGAATAAATAAAATTATCTATTGGTAATACGTATAAAGACATTTTAATTATGTATTATACTTTTATTGACTCTCCCTTGATTGTTAAACGGCTATGTTACTAGTTAAAAAAATTTAACTTAACATTACAAATGTATTTAAAAACATCAATTGATTGTTAACGTTGTTTTACTGTCTTCAAAATTGTACAACGATTTCCATGCCACCATGAATATTATATACATTCGCGGAAGAATAAACGGCGTCACGTGACTGAAAACGATTTAGTTATTTTTGGTATATGTTTCAACCATCTTGAACATCTTTCCGTTCACGTACATCACGTATTCAATTACAGTGCACTTTCATACTAACAAAAAAACTTGTAAATGAAAATGTATAGAAATTTCTTTGCCTACTTTAATATAGTGTTAGTATATCTTAAGAATTTGTTCCAACATTATAACTTTCCCTCAGTAGTCGTACAGCTTTGTATCTGTTCTTTTATTTTAAAACGCTTTTAAAATATAGTTGAAAATTTATTCAAAAATGTATGCGAATGTCAAGATGGTTAAAATTAGTCTCCTTTAAGATTGCTTTCCTTCGCTTTTATGAGCAGGAAGTAGAAGATCGGAAGGTGCGTCTAAACGGTGTCGGTTTATCTCAAGTTAATTGATGCGTTTGGGGACCGCGTCTCTTCTCGTGTACAACGGTTCCAAAGTGCTTCATTACGCCTCCAAGTGGATATAAAAATAAACTTTCAAAGAATTTCCGGCAAAACGGAGCCGGTTAAGGTGAAGACGAAACGTTGGGGGAAAATCTCCGCTAGTACGTGAGATAGAGAGACAAAAGGGCTCCTTGCCGAACGACAATAGGGGTGGCTTTCGAGAGGGTGAGGGCCGATGGGAGCTGACGCAGGCACCATTCTCTCGGTTTCATTCTATTCTCCTTCTTCATTTTAACTCTTATTGAATTCGCATTTGAATTAGAGTCACGGTATGCCATGCATATTCTTAATACTGGCGCATTCTAAGGTAACTTAAATAGTGGTCCCCAAACGAATAAACCTTCAAAACATACATACATATATAGTTTATAAGCGATTTTGTATTGTTGCTTCTTAATCAATTTATTAAAATATTTGACATACTTCATAAAACATTTGTATTTTTTTAATAGTATAGAAATAAACCAAAGAAATGTGTATATACAGTCAACCCCCCTATAGCGTAGAAATCGGGACTTTGTTATAAGAATAGGGGGGAAAATTTGAGGTTAGGTTCTTTCAACTGTATTTTGTGAATTTAACAAAGTCAAAAAATTATACTTTTCCCCCCATTTTTATGTATTAAATGATCTTGTATTTAGTTTATATTTATTATTCAAATTGAGTTTTTCTATTCATTTTATTTTGATGAATTTATTAAAATATTTTATTATTTTATCGTTTATTTTTTGATATCCAAATAATATATAGAAGATAACGAATATTTAGATTTCTAAATATTACCCATCGTCAAATCTAAAAGTTATTAGAAACATTGGAATCGAATTCCTCTCAATTATTATATAATAATGTAGTAGAAAAATATACATATACATATGTATGTAATAGAGTATAACTAGCCAAAATACCGTTTCTGATTACTTAACTTATTTATAACTACGGCCTCGGTTCTATTAATTTATATACTCATTTCGTATCAGTCTTTTCAATTTATGTCATAAATTGAAATAATACAAAACATGTATGTTTTGTATTATTTCAATTCGATTTGACGTCTTATCGTCATCAATATATTTTAAGATAATTTTAATGTAATTAGATTTAATTGTAGATAAAAATCAAATAAAAATATGGTCAATTAATAATTTTAGTTAAAAAACATGTATAATGATTATTTTAAATAGAGCATAATTCAATCTAGATAAAAGCGATTTTTACATATTTTTTTCCTGTACTTTTATATGTATTAGAGGTCAAATTAGTATCGTTACAGTACGCTTTACAATCGAGATTGCGAATTTAATTCCGTGTAAAAAACTCACGTGATGGGAAAGCTTCACTTATAACGAAGTTATGAAAATGAAGGAAACAACGAGCAGTGCCATTCAATGGTAATAAAAATTAACCAGTTTATAAATACAATACGTTAACCTTGACACGGTGCTTGGAGTTTCGTTTTGTCTCTCTGGGCTGGTGCCCGTTCGCAATTTACATTTGCAAATTAGAATTTCAAATACCCCCAAATTGGTTTACGGGCTTCTAGTACCAACGTTTCTTTCCACTTTCGATCTGTCGTGTTTAAACAACGGTATAAATTCAATTTGTATGTATTTATCGCACATATAGCTTGGAATGAAGCAAAGTTCGCGCACTTTAAATTTTTATTGGTATCGTAAAAAAACAGCGTGACTGTTGAAATCATAGAAATGAAAACATATCATAAATATAAACATAAATGCTTAATATGTCATTATTTTTATCGAAGTTAATCGGAAGGTAAATATCTGAAAAGATAGAAATCTTTCAAATTTCGTATAGGGCAATAGTTTGAAAACTTTGATTACAGAAGAACCAAATGTTATATTTATTAGTATCGCAATAATTTATAAATATATTTTTCTAAATCGGGCTCAAATTGAAACCAGATTGTCAGCGATATTTATATAATTTGCAAAATGTGAGTTACAAACTAGAAAAAATTAAAAGTTGTGGGCATTTCGTACTTAATCTTTCTAAACAACAATTTGGCCATATAGTCCATTATTTGGATATTCTATGATGTTATTATACATACATATTTTTCAGACAATATTTGTGTAATTTTACATATAAATACATATAGCGTTCGTGCCGTGGGTTTTGTCGTATACCTCAAAGGTGGTGACGGCTAAGCTAGACTAAAATCTACCGATTGAAGTAGAAAGACTGCTCAGCTGTTCAAGGTCAAAAATTGTGATGGTATTTGACTGAAGATCAATGTTGATTTGGTGAGCTTTACTCATATTAAAATGTATAATCTGAACTTAAGGGTTATATAGAGTTAAGAATCTGCTTTGAGATGATGTTTCGGTTGGGCTTATTATTAATTTCCAATTTCAAAGGATCATTTATAAATAATTTGAATATGGCCAGGTATAAATAAAATGACTAGTAGGACTTACATAAAATTACAACGGTTCTAAAATTTCAATCGAAGTTATATATGTATGTAAGAGTTTCAATTTGGGCCGAATTCGTTTGTTATTGATAAAATAATGACATATTGTTTTATCAACAAATATGTTTTTAGAGTTACTTATTTTTTTTCATATACTCTACTTATCGATGTATTAATATATTCTATTAAGCAAACAATTTTGACTTTAAAATATTTACTAAATCATTGAATGCTATTAAATTGAATATCATAAACTTAATAAAAGGGTGACTAAAGCTGTTACTATTGACGTTTTATCCATTGAGTATTGAAAATATATTTAAAACGCGTTTTGACACATCATGAATAACGTGGGAAAGCTAGAATGTTCGATACATGAATAGGAATAACTTTTATGGGAAACTTTTAAGCCTTTGTAATAATTTAAACCATGGAACAGTTTTAAAAAAAATAAACAGCGTATTTCGCTAATTTTGCTTAATGTGTGAATTATCAATTAAAGTACTAAAATAATAATTAATAAATTATATTGCTTGCCAATGCTTCCACTTATAATTTTAAGAGGTATCTCAAGAGTATATAACACTTAATAAAAAAATCGTGTTTCTATGACATTAATAGTAAAAAGTTTATACGTACACAAATACAAGAGGAAAAGTCATAAAATAAAAATAATATAACAAGATTTTTCTAGAAAAAAAAAATTTTGATTTAAAAAAATACTTACTTTAGCACTGTAATAATTAAAGTATATTTTATTGCTGAGTGTGATTTTAATTACTTATATATTTTAAATACTCTGTAAGGATTACACTGTATTTTTTGGATATAAATACATATATGTTACAATTGCCTTTTTAGTTTTTAAGATACCACCATTATTTTAATTTATAGATATTACAATATATATTTAATTAAGTTTTATTGATCAGTCGTTATGGTTTATGCGTTTATAAAAATTTAACGAAAATATACTAATGGGTTAATTATTCAATAAGAAATGACGAAATAATTAAGAAATTATAAGCGTTAATTGAATGTTTAATAATATATAATCAAACTAATGACACACCACGCTTTATATTTTTAAGCGGTAAAATCAATAGATTTTTATTATACCGAATTTTAATAATATATTTATATTATTCCAATTTATTTGAAAATAATTATACATAAATACCACCTATTAAAATAACAACGTATATTAAATTATTAATAGCCACAATTATTTATGAGATTTTTAAACGTGAGGTGTACAATATTAAAAAATATATACAAAATTTCTATATAGTTTACATATTGGTTTACTTTACAGGATTGATTTATTAATTGCGTGCATGTGTTCGTTTTTGGTACAATTGAAAATTTCAGTACATTTATAATACAGACACACGTGTATTCGTGATACGTGCAACATGTTTTCTCATTGATATTTCTATACAAGAACCGCAAATGCCACGTTTTATTCATGACTTTTTGAATAGAAGCAACTGTTGCTACTCTAAAATCTTAACTTTAATTTAAAATTATTTATAATTAAAATCTGAGGAAAGTCAATAGCAAAGTATTGATCTGTTACGATTATATTAAATAATTTTCGTAGAATTATGACGAATGGATGAATCAATCACAGCAGTATTACCAAAATCAGTTTAATAAATTTTACCTAACGGCAAGGCGATTAATCTTGCAAATCGAAAACGCGTTTCAGCATTTTGTCCGCAAATTATTTCCTGTTCTAAGGACCACACCTTTGTCTTTCAAAGCTTATCCGTTCTGTATTTCTCAATTTAGACTTACCCTTTGAACGTTAATACTACTTTCTTACTGCCTGAAAAGAATATCGATCTTTGATTGCCAAATAGATATGGTAAAGAGAGCGATTCTTAAAATTTGTTCATTTAATTTAAATAATAAAACAAGGGCAAAAATAGATTTAATCTTATTTATGTATACATATACTCCTATACATAAAAAAAGATATAAACCAGATATGGCAAAACATGACATTATATTATGTAAATAAAGCGAACCTCGCAAACACAAATATTCTGAATATAGCAGCTTTAAAGTTTGTTCAACTTACAATAAATAAAAACGAATAAGTACTCATCAATAAATAAATAATTATTTTATGTATTAATATAATACATTGTTTCATAATTTATTCGAAACATTGAATAACAAATTGAAGAAGCAATTACTTAGTATTTATTGGGGCAGTAACTAAGTATACTAATAGTAAAGTAATTAAGATATAAATCGTTTGCTAGATTGTGTCAAATAAAAATAAGTCTTAGGTTACAATTTTATTTTTAGAATATTGTATAGAATTTAATTAACATTTTATTACTATATATAGTATATACTAAAATCATCTCTCACAGTTTCAGAATCGCACACTTTACAAAATTAGCTTTCACGTAGGTGAGCTTTTACTATATATCTCGTGCTTCAGAGGTATTATATGCACTTATTGCTGCGACTCTCCTTTGTGCATTTGAAAAAGCCCAAAGGTCCACTTACCAAACTCTTATTATATAAAATGTATTCATTAATCATTCGAAAAAATAAGTCTACTTTCCTCATACGTGTCTAGTTTCCAGACGAGCGATAATTTGAGCCGTTAAAGCAAATCCATCATAATGGCAAAAGCACCCCATTACCCACCTTGATCCATATTCATTGTGGTAATTTTTTTATCATCAAAACCGTTGTTGGAATAACGTTAAAATCGTGTTATAAAACCACCTAGATTTTTTTTATATATTCATATCAAATTCATTACTCATTTGAAGGTCACACCTAAAAATAATAAATTATGCCACTGCTTTAAAAATGATAGTTTTGGATTTTTTTAATATGATAAATTAGTCCTATTTATAAAAAAAGTGGTATAAAAATCTATATTTACTTAAAATGTTTTTTAATGAGCTTTGATTATCTATGCCTGTTCTAACATTTTTTATTGCTATTATATTATTAGTTCTGTATCATTAACTTACTCTTGTAAGTATTATAGTTTTAGGATTTAAATGCGAAGCATATTCGCATTTTTTGCATTTTATATGTCTATAACATAATACATTAAAAATATTTAAATTCACTTCATAGTAGTGCTATTATTTTTTTATAGTAGCCCTCTTAGTTTATGAGATATTTTCAATATTTTTTTGACATGGCTTATTAAAACAATTGCTCTGTTATTTTCATGGTGATAAGATATTAAAAATGTAAGCCTTGAAAGAGATTGAACTTGTGTTCATAAATATGTTTTTAAAATAATAACGGTTCACAAAATATCGGTTTTAACATAATTGTTTTTAGATTACTTTTTTAAATGCTAATATTTAAAAATAATTTGATTTTAATTTACATAAAAAATAAGACTAAAACGAAAAAAATGTCACTCTTGAAAGGTACAAAAAAAATGTTACTTTATAAAATTACTAGACTAAATATATAAAATTACTATTTGAGAACCATAGAAAGCTATAACAAATAAGAGCCTTGAAATAAGACCGCAGTGAAATTAAATATGCCATATAAAATTCAATTTGATTCGATATCAGCAGAGTTTTCAAAAAAATCTGAACAAGGAACATTTAAGGATCTTCCCGAAATTCTTTCATAAAATATACTTTTCTGGAAAAATACCTCACGATTGGTTGCGATCGACAACTAAAAAAGAACAATTCGAACGTGTGCAGTGACTTCAGACTTATCAGCTTAATGAGTCACCCGCTGAAAATTCGGTAAAAACTTATAAAACAAAGAATTCATACACGTTGCAAAGAAGCTATTAGTATGAAACAATTTGGATTTGGAGAGACTCTATACCGCTTATAATGAGTTCCATTCGAAACATTTTTGAACCTCTATATGTAAAGTTTCTTATTCACTAAAAGCATTCGTACACTAATGAACCAAATGTGTTGTAATTTAAAAAAATAAATAGCAAAAACCACATTAGCTAGTTATATAATATATTGAGGTTGCTACGATTTTCATCTACGTCATTAATTATAGTTATTAATCCTCCCTTGTGTGCGCAATTATCCGCAAATATTACAAACGCCTTGTCCATTAGGGTAGCGAGACGACTTTAATATTTCAATCGTTAACCCCTTGAAGGTCTTTGCACAGAAAGGTCGTCATCTATTACTACATTTAATAAAGCGTCGGTTCGTGTGTAAAATCGGCAACCGCCATAGAAGGATCGAAAGGACAATCTAAACCGCACATTCATATATGTTCGTTCTCATGCAAACCGCGTAGCTACGCCGTACTACGACAGGTGTGGATCGTAGCGTAAAAATCGCTACGACATGTGTCATGCTATCACATTCACTATTTTTCACAATATATAAAGCAAAATATTATTTATATATAAAACATTAATTTTGATCATGTTGCCTATTTTTGTTATGAACTATTTCTGTTTTATTATGCAGATTTAAAAATATTTGTTGAATGCCTATTTATTCACTATGGTCAAAACTAGGCGAAACTCTGGTTACCCATAATTGACAGCAGCAGAGGGTAACGCATTCCTCAACGAGAAGATGACGACCGGAGGGGCCTCGTCTGCCGATCTCTCATATCGTATATCATCCGTCAATAAAATAAAATAAACATATTTATGCAGAAATATGCTTCAAGATTAACCACATTTAGTTCCCTTAAATTAAATAACAATCGAAGATATTTTATAGAAGTGACAAACAAAAAGTATGGTCCATTAAACGGTTATTATTAATGGTGCTGCTAAAAAATCTCTGCTTTCAAATTTTAAATAGACCAACGTACATGCCACTGTTACAAAATATATAAAAAAGAGGATTTCAGAAAAATGCAATACGACTTTGGACGAGCGAACGTCGCTTTCTAAAGGCGTAGACGTATTTCACCGTTCAACAAAGCGACTGCAGCGATTAGCTGGAAGATCGCTGCACATATGCAATTGGCTAGCAAGCCCTTAAATATATAAGCTTGGACTCCGATGGGGAGGGACAGTCGAGTCAGAGAGGAAGATAATCGGAGAGTGAGAGTCACCAGCAGCCACCCGAAGAGACCAGAGACGACATGGAACTCACGAACGACCTTCGCCACAGTAAGAACTATCTCCTGACATTCACTGCAGGCAGCCATAAGAACCTTGAGGATCATTCACGGGCATCATCACCTGCGTCAAGAAACGTCTCGTCGATAATTGTACTCAATAAAAAGTCTTACTAGATTCACACTGAGTCAATCACCTTTAGGGGCATAATAACAAAATATTAACGTCAACACCACTTTTAATTTTACTTTAGCTATCAGATCACAGTTCAGCTTATAACCAGTGAAGCTCACCAAATGATCTGACGAGCCCAGACCTTTAAGTCAACAGCATCGATTCCAAAGAATAGCAGTCTATCAAATTTGGTCCAGATAATTGAGTCGTTATTAGTTAATTAGAGCTTTGAATTAAATTGATTAGTCCGAATTTAAAATTTTGTTTTAACCCAGAAACAAAGAGTTAAATTTAGTTTCGAGACGACCTGGAAACTATACAAAGCGGAAGATTATATAAGTACAGAATAAAAACTGTAGTAACATAATAATAATTTGTAATTTATCAGTTTAACTTTAATAAATGTGTATATAAAATATTAAAAATAGTAAGTGTAAATGTATTTATGACTTGATATGTTGTGAATAATATGGAAAATAAAAGCGATTTAATATAAATTCCTTATGCTATAATAATAAAAAGAAAATTAAATAAGGTTTAATTAGTCATTAACAATCATAATAAACTTTGATACAGTGGCTCAATAAAATCTAAAAAATAGTTAAGCGCACTTATCATAGGAAGCATTATTGTTATAGCAAAAAAGTTAATTGAATAGTACTACTACAGATTATAAAATAATAATTTTTATATACTGTTATAAAATACAATGTAGTTGTTTTAAAAAATAGGACATCAAGATAAATTATTTAGTTATTATATACATATGTATATTCTGAATAATATTAATAATACAAAATATACCGCTAAAATTTATTGAATTATTTTTTTCACCCTGATAATAAAGTATGTTGAAAGGGTGAGAAAAAAATATTATAAATACGAAATATCCCACTTGGCCACACAACACGATTTTTGGCAAACATGTAGTCGCATTATAAATAAAGAGCGTATTTAATTTAATTTTCCTTTAGAACTCATAATAATATTAGCTAGAAAAACATGTATTACAAGTACATGAAATTTAAAATATTGAATATTTTGGAACATTTTGTAAAAATATACACACATATTCAAATTATGTATAGACGACCACATAAGCGGTTTACAAGATAATATTTCGTTTACGGACGTTCGGTTGCGCGTGATGAGAGGACGTGGTCTTATCGGAGGAGTTTTTTCGCACAAATACTACGATTCGAGCTTTTTTTCCATCAAAAATATCTTCGAATAAAATCTCGAAAATTCGATCGATAGCTTCTGATGGTATACACTTTTCCGTTCGAACGCATGGCAAAAACTAGCGGAGAAATTTTTCCAGATTTGCTGCGAGAAAAAAGTGGAGTGGGAACAAAAACACACGTCTTCTCTTCTACTTCTATACATCGCCTTATTTGTGTTGAATGAAAAAATAAAATAAACGCTCCGTGAGAGGAGAAGACATAAAATATATGTTCATACTTTGAACCGGATTATATCACGATATTATTTTCTTGCCATCTGTGGTAACACGACAAGTTCATAAGATGAAATGTTTACGATCTTCTTTCTATAGACGTTTCACGTGTTTCGTTCGGATGAAATCTTTTATATAAATATACACTATATATTTCTTATATTATATAAATTATTTCGTGTATTGAATGCCATAAGGAATACACAGTGCATCGTAAATATTGTTTGATTGAAGAATTTATATATATAACATTTTATTTATTCATTAAATAAATATATATATAATTTATTAGCAGTGTTTTAAATTCAAGACTATCATTTAGTCGTTAGTCGAAATTTATTATGTTATTAAATCTGCAGTACTTAGCACGTACTACTGCAAGACGAAGCGGTGATAAACGAATCACTGCGCTCTGGGCTGGTGCAAATAGATAAAATTTATGGACACGATACGCCATTAGGGAGCTGGTTATTTAGTTAGTGGATGTGTTTCGTGTCCACTTTTCAAGCCCACGTGTCTGACGCCGGGTGCAATTAAACACGTACGAGGGGTGAGAAAGCTCACGTGTGATTCGCGTGCGCGCCGCCATTATGTATCGAGACAAAAAGCTCGCGACGAAGGCTCTCCATCCGTTTGCCTTCTGAGAACTTGCTGTATTTTTAGATAGGCAAAGGTCAGACGATTCGTTCGAGGGGTCGCCGGTTAACTAAGAGCTATAATTTAAACGTCATTTGCAGAAGTGATTCTCGAAAAATAAACAATAATCTAGCTCAATTTATATAATCAAAGGAGCCGAGATCTTAACAAAATAATTTAATTGAAAGATGTTTACAAAGTTTCACTAATTGTATTCTGATTAAATAAAAGCGTATGCAAACATACAAACTGTTAGGGACATCCATAATTTAATTTGCTTCAATAATTTTCTAGTTGTAGAAGACAGTTATTTTATAAAGATAATTTTACAATAAACTAATAAAACTGTTTAACGTTAAAAGCCTGCTTAACAAAAAAGTATCTTGTACTTCTGGATCAGTTGATTTAAAAAAGGTAGTCCAAAAACTGCGGTCAATTAATAAAATATGGCTATGAAAAAGCTCATGACTAGGGATTCCAATCCCGGGCCAAAATTTTGATCCCGGGATTTCGGTATTGCAATTAGTCGATCCCGGGATCCCGGGACCAGTCCCGGGATAATTTTCATGTTATTTTATCGATAAAAATAATTTAAAATGAATAATACAATATATTTTTACATCTGTTTTTTATAACGTACAATGTATAAAGTACGTATAATTTTAGTCTTGGACTTAAAATTGAAAATAATATAATAAAAATAAAAAAGGGAAGGTCTTATATATTTATTTGAGAAGAAAAAAATGAACTTTTGACAATGTATGTACATAGGTATGTACATTCATAGACACAATTAATTGAAAACATTATTTTGAATAAAACTCACGAAGTAACATCAAAGCATCAAGTGTTTTATCATTTAGCCTTGATCTGATTTTGGTTCCTAAGCAGCCTGCTGCTGAAAAAGCACGTTCAGACTCACAGCCTCAAAGATTCACAGATGACACGTGCAACTTGCGCAAGTTTGTAAACGAAATATAACGATGTTGTCAATAATAATTCGATTGTGCTTGATAAATCAACCAATCCAAAAAAATCGGGATTATGTTTTATAATCCTGGGACTCATCGGGTATTGAAAATCGTTCGGGATCCCGGGATCCCGGGATTCGGGATCCCGGGATTGGAATCCCTACTCATGACATCTCTAATAAATTTAGAAAAATTTGAGTTTTTGCACAACCGCTTGGGAGTAAATAGAGCATAATGTAAATAAACGACTGTGACACTGTAAATGAACTTAAATAAAAAATGTAAATATTTTTTTAATAATCATTTAATCATATATGTGATGAAACCAAAATAAACTATTTCAATACCGTAATACGAACATCGGCAACAAGAAGAAGCTTTAAGCTCATAAGATCATTCAACACGATGTTTTGGAATTGTAAAGAGACAATTATTATGAATGGATCATCTTTAAGAAGGGTATATTAAAATAAAGGATCAAGAAGAAAGCTGCAAGTTTGACTAATAATGTAGCATATCGCTCTTTTAATGAATTAGGTTTTTGCAGATAAGCTTAAAAAAAATGCTTATATATCAACCATATTTGTCGTTTATTGATATTTATTTAATCAGAAAAAAGTAAAAAAACACTCACAAGCAGGCATTTTAGTTTTCTAATGAAGTAAAAAGAGAGATAAATGAGTTGATTAATACTACTCCAGAAGTTCCAAAAGTAAAATATTTGAAACAAAGGTAAAATTGATTGTATTATTATTTTTAATAAGGTCTTATATTTTATTAGTTTTAGGTACTTTTATTTTGCAATATATGTACAATATTAAATTTATTTATCACAGTTCACAGAACTTGCTTAATTAGTTTTGGTTGATTTTTGTCAATGATTTAAAAATAATAAGCATACAAATTACAAGCTTTTAAAATCATTAGTATACAAAAGTACGAGTAAATTTAATAGGTTTGTGTTAATATAATTTTATCACGAAGTATATCTACGTCACGCATTATATTTATATACCAGAAGGATTTATTGACACGTTTTATCTATAGGATTTGTGGATTACGTATTGACGTCATAGCGCTTCCATCATCGTGGAAAGCGAAAGCTTAAATGCGATATGTGTACCTACAGATAAAACCGCTGTATTATTTTAGCAATTATTTAAAGAAGGGATTATTAACAACGCCCGAGTTATATAATTTAGCCAAAGGTAGTACAGAGTATTTAATAAAGGTGTCAAGACAGACTTCTACGTGTTTTCTCCTCGCTCGTAAGTGGCAATTATCTCGCTACACAATCTCTAATGTGAAAGCTTTATTTTATATCTAGTGCTTTATAATCAGAATTCTGAGAAACACGTTTCAGGATGTAAATATATATCTACGCTAACACTTAGAGTTTAATACGTTTTTAGCTTTTTGGAATCGCGAACAAAAAGCTTATGGAAATCGATCAATCATTTCAAGCAAAGATCCGCAGTGTTTTTTTTTACTTCATTGCCGATTGCATACACATAGTAGGGATGATAAAGAAAAATAATTATCGGTTCATTTGTGTTGAAGCCATTCGCGTATGTGATATACCGGAAAAGGTATAACTACATGTCGGACATAGATTGATTGCAAAACGGCTTTTAAATTCGATCAATCACCTTTCCGATGCCCCTTTTTGTTGTCACATGTCGTTGTCTGATAATAAAAGGAACATATGAAGATGGCTCATGCATTAAAGTATATATTTCTTCAAATCAAACAATATTTAACACCTACATTTTATATACATTTAATGAAGCGAATTATTAAAAAGATTTTAGAAAGAAGCAATTTATAAAAAGATTTTAGAAAATGAGCCAAAATATGTTGTACGATTAAATAATATTGACGATGGCATATATAACCCGAATTATATAAGAGCTTTCAGAAGTAATTTTAATAAACATATTTTATGTAGTATCATATAAAACATGTTGTAAGTTCTGTATTGCTCAAGAAAATGTTTGATGGTATTCAATCTTTCAAGTCGAGTTAAAATTTCAGAATTATAAGTGCAACACTTTGATCGAAAGATTGGGTTATTGCACAAAAGAGATCTTAACATTATTTTTATTAAAATATAGTGCGCAAAATGTATAATGAAGTTTGTTTTATTATTGAATCAATAGCAAATAATGTTATTATAAAAATAAAATTGGGATCAACAATTGTGCCACTGAAAGATCAATTACTTAATATTGATAGGTCTAAAAATGGTCGAAAATCTATTAGCCAAATTTCAGCTTTTAACACAGGCATCTGAATATTATGCTAATAAATTATAATAAAAAAAAACAATGACAAAGCCAGTTTATACATGTAATATTCTAAACGCTTAAGACAAGAAGGGACTTCTTCGGTAAAATAGGCCACAACAGTGAGAAAACCTTTTTGCAGTTAAAGTACCGGCTTCATAGCCGATTATTATTTATATTTATGATATTCTAAAGCATATCAGAAAGACTAAAAGTATCCGTCGCAAATGCATATTAAGGTTGCTATTTAAACGACTGTACGTAATCTGCTCTAGCAATCAACGACAATCTGTTTTAATAAAACTATTTAACGGTGACCTTTTTGTAATTGGCTGTTCCACAGAAAGGGGCGGAAAACAACATCTACTTTAAAGGTAGCTATAGGTAGATTTTAATAAGCGCAAGCAAAACAACGATTACTTCCTCAGACACTTTCTCTGACACTTCTACTGTCATTTACACTTGAACATCAAAACATGTTCATACGAATTTTGACCAAGAAAAGGCCGATCAAACTCTATACTGTCAAAGATATATAACATATACAAACTCTACGTCACAATATTAATTGTTGTAAAAAAACTAAATAATAACAAACCTTGGCTTAAAAAATAGACATACGAAGAATAGAAAAATCATTCTAAAATATTATTTCATAGGTTTTAATTAATTTCAGTATATGATTATCTTAAATGATTTTTATAATTTACTGCACAGTAAATAAATACAATATATCTGGTGTTGATTTTAGACTTCAGGCATATTTTAATAATAGATTTTGTTGTAGAAGGTAGCAGTAAACCACTACATAATCCGTTTCCAAAGAAAACGTATACGAGTAGAAATTCGACTTACTACTCTTTGTATACGAAGGGTAAAGGGTTTTGTATTATAAGTAATATTGTGTATAAAACCGTTTTATAGGTTAGCCAACATAACGTTTTTATATTTCCACATCCACTCGGAAGATTCTCTGCGTAACATTTTTTTATTTAATAAAAAACACGCAATGCACGATGGTGCGGAAAATAGCAAGATAAATTACGCACATCAAAAGAGTTTGCTCAATTCGATATATTTCCACGGTGTCTTATCGAAATAAAAACGTAGCTATCAATCCGTTTTAGTATCGTGTGGGGATTTCAAAAATAGGAAAATAGTTTCATGGGGGTTACAAAGACTTGTTGGCACTGACCTGTAGGCCTTTTGGATCGTTTCCAACCAAAGTCGGATATCAAAGTGTTCCGCAACAAAAGCGTACTTTTCAAACAAATAGATAAGTGTACATACAACAGTAGTGATTCGACCGTTGCAAACAATATCCGTCTGAGGTACGTAGGTATACCACCTACTAAGTGTGCCGCGAAAAAAGTTTGGCAATTTGTCATACCAGACACAATGCCAAGAATCTCCGCAGCTTTTGTGTATACTTCGTCGAGATACACTTTCAGTGACGTCATTAACTTTGTTGTTTAAGCGAATAACTTGCACCCTTACTAAATACTAAATTGATGTCATAAACATGTATGTATATACATATAAGCCACACTCGTTTTTCTGGGTGAAAATTTGTTATTTCGTATTTTTACGAGGCACCCCTCGTGAGATACTAAGTGCGATATGCCGATGGGGCGATAAGAGCATAATTTATGTTGATCGTCAAATTTAGTGGGGAAAATCCAAAAAACTCGTGCCTTATCTGTATTATGGCGCGTGAACAAACATGAGTAATTAATATGGGTTTAATAGTTATTTGGCGGCCATTTTTAAGGGACGGATATCTTATACCGAAAAACGGAAACGCGGTACCATTTTTGACCTCGACCGCCTAGAAAGGAAGTCCTATTGAAATTTATGTTTCAGCTATATGATAACTAAACGCACGATTCGATGAGTCATGTAACTATACAAAACCATATAATTAAAACAAAGGTTAAGAGACTTGATGGTAAAACAATTCTATTCACAATAACAATGATACTAACATAAACGTACTTGAATGAATTAAATAAATTATTAATATTACATTTGATGGTAATATTTATACCGCATTGTAAGTGGTATATGTATATGTACAATGTATGTCCTTCTATCGGCTATTTTTGGCAAATTTCATCAGAATAACGCCTTACAGTCAAAGTGAAGTACATACAAGTGTGACCTTTGTCGAGCACGTGATATATAATAAACGTTTGAAATTGCATAAAAAAATGTGAAAAAGTAAGGGTAACCATATACAATTTTAGGATAACGTGTATCATGGCAATTAAATCAAATTTACATTAATAAGTAATTTTTTGATAAGAAAGCATTTCAACCATATGCAAAAGTATGATTCATACATTTTATTTATAACCAATGAAATATTATTTGACTATAAATTAGTAAAGATTTTTAATGTACCATTAAGCATGTAAGCCGCCAATTAAACATTGCAATAATTTAAAATAAAAAATATGTATGTTAGCAAACTTAAATAAATAAAGTGCAATAAGTAAAATATATAAATTCGTCGATGAATCGAAGTTCAAGTTAATTCCTGAATGCTCGTAGGAGCCAGCATATGACGATGTAAGTGGAAAGGCTGTTGTTATACTGTTTTAATCCGGACTTTAGAAAGTCTGGGCTTAAATTGGATCGTTAAAGATTTGAGTAAGTTTTACTGGTGATTGATATAAAGAACATAAATAACTGCTTTGAGGCGCCGATTCGACTTTAATTAAATTAATAGTTCTTCTATGAGTAAATATTAGGGATTCTGAAGTCTCGGGTTTTTTCGATTCCCGGGACTCGAGACACAAATTTTTAAAGTCACGGGAATTCCCGGGACTCAAGAATTTGATTATTTTTCGTATAATCATGAAAAAAAATTATGTTAAAAAATTAACTTATTATTATTAACTTTAATTAACTTATTATTATTAACTTTAATTAATTTATTATTAATAACTTATATTATTTGTGTTTATAGGTACGATAGGTGAAAATGTATTGAAACAATTTAAGAACACTTTATTCGATATTTATTTAAATTAAATTTATTACAATTTTTTTAATCGAAATATTTATATCAATATTAAGTTAAAACCTTTACTTTTGTAAGGAAAAATATGTTTTTAAAAACACCAAAGCGTTTAATGATGAATCACATAGCCTGTTCCTGGTTTTTGTGGCAAATATTCCAGATGTAGAAAAAATTCTCTCACTTTCTGTAGATGTTGGCTTAATTGTAAGCAATGATTTGAATAAAAGCTCTAGATTCGGAGTTCGCTTAGTAGTTGAATCCAATATCTGAAACTCCTTTTTAAAGTTGAATTTTTTATTTCTAGTCGTTGAAATATTTTGGTGGTTCGTGTGATAGAGTTGTGTTGATTTCAAATATTTTTTTTAAAAGGAAATTAACAATAATTTCGGAAGTAAATAAGGTGGCATCTCGACGACTTAGAGCTTCAACTGCCAGTTTTATAGGAGTGAGTACTTCACAAGTATTTTACAATACGTGAATGTTCGATTCATTCCAAATTTGGCCGATGCCAAGATCAATTTATGATTTTCTAATGCAATTTCGTAACTTTCAAAATCTCGAGATCATGGGTAATAAGGAATTCCACCTTGTCTTCATATCAAGACATAAATTAAGCTCGACATCAAATTCGCTCTTTACATATTTTTGTAAAATTGCACTTCGGAAAGTCTCGAGTCCCGGGTTATTAATTTTTAAATTCCCGGGACTCGAGACAGCAAAAATCTTTGAATTCTCGGGAATAAATTCCCGGGTTGTCTCGACACAGAATCCCTAGTAAATATATAGGCTAAGTACGTTTGTAAGTCTAATTTACCGTCTAGTTTCAGATTGTCGGCTAATAAAAATTAAAGAATTAAATTCATTAAAAAGTGGTAAAAATCGTTAAAAAATATATATTTTTTTTACATTTTCTGGCTATTTTAAAGACACGATAGCTAACATTTTTTTAAAATTATATCGTCATGAACTAATTCTAAAATTAGATTTCCTAAATATCTCAGCTGAGTTTGTATTTTTTACCACCGTTTTTTTAAATAGTTACTATTCAAATCATAAAAAAACGTAACGTCATTAAAAAAATCTTGGCGAAAAAAATATAAAAATACAAATTTTATTAAAATAAAAGCTAAAACTATTTTTTTACATTTCTTTCATTTGCGTGAAATTTGAGAGCACAATAACTGCCTTATTTTCAATCATATTGACATAAAATTTGTTTTAAAAATATTTCTAATAAATATTTTGCTTTTGAGCTATTAAAAACGGCAATTATTTAAAAAATAGAAAAGACATATTTTTGGTAAAAAAAGTTTATAAGTTTTAATTCATAATTAAGTCTGTAAAAAGACAATATAAAAAAATTGTTATTTTAAAAATTTTTTGCTTAAGAAATAATTGCTTAAAAAAAATTATAAAAAATTTATGAAGGCAAAAAGTTCTATATAATATATATTAAAATATTATAAGAATACCAACACAATTTTTTTATATAATATACTTATATTTACAGAAATCTACCAAATTCTTACGATATTTGCCGAACGAATTTTCTTATTTACGAACGAACCTTTTAATTTTACTGGTGTTTCTAAAGTTTTCAATGTAATGTTACGGTTAAATATCAGTTCAAATATAAAAAAAAGACAGTTAAAGTCTGTACAGTAACGATCAGTTCAAACAGATATTCAATAATTTTATTGATTAAGAATAAATTAGTTGGAACAAATCCAATATTCGAATTCAACTCACATATCGAACGCAAAATATACAATTTTCCAGACGAATGAAAAAAAAATTGGCCAGTCAATTAAGGCGTATAACTAAAAGAAAGTTTAGCCTACTTTAATTAAATATAAAATTCTACCCATAAATTAAAATTATGTACTAACGTATATTTTTTTTAAATTACAAAATTCCCTGTGTTATTTTATATTATATTAATGGATCCTTTCTCTGGCAAACCCAGTACCCAATAGATTATTATATAAGTATTTATTTCATCGGCTCATCTAGTTTTCAAGTGCTTGAATCCACCGTGTTATACAAATGATGAGTGTATAAAATAGAAACATCGATACCATGCGGATATTCGTCCCGAGGGGCTGAATATTTTTTCATTCGCAATTTTTTTGGCAAGCAAAAAAGTCGAGGCGCTCGTAAATATTTTATAATATTGGCCAAGGGCCAAGCCATCATGATGCCGTCTGGTGTGGCGTTTCTAGGAAGCGACTATCGAAGCTTTTATGGTCGAAAACGATAGAATAGACCCGGTAATTATACCCTGCGCACATGCTGAAGTGTATGATGAGAAGGAGGCTTCAGGGTATTGTGCGTATACGTTTGGAATACGTCCAAGTTATTTTATAACCCACATACGCATTTTGTACGCATTATTTGGAAAGTTTAGGCGTTTTGTTTATAACTGAGTCGTGACAGTGAATTTTCTATTATACCCGGTAGGGTAATATTTGAGACACAAGGATTTGGCGAAGAAACCTGAGACATATAGCTATGGTTATAAAAAGGATATTGGTACTTCTATGTGAGATTTAAATACAAGCTTAACCAAAATTTATATTAAATCGCATTTTAGATTAAATATATTCTTTATTTTCCATAAAATTTTCACGACTTTAATTTTGAGAAATAATTATTAAACTTCTCTTCAATGATATATGACAATCTCTAGCAGCTGACTTTTGCATTTGGCCTAAGAAAATGTTTTGTACAAAGAAAGTTGAAACTATAATGTGACAAATATATAAAATACATCTTTAAATGAGCTATACATATAGTATTTTATATATGAAAATAAGAGTAACCTGTCAGGTCACGTATTAAGTACTTTACTTTTCCAGTCTTAATTGCTCTATCCAGTCATAACATATTTAAAAAAAATATATTAATAGCTATACCATGAAAATGGTAAATATATATTTGGACGAATCACTTAAATATATTTTTTTCATTAAAACATATATTTAGTACAAATATAATTGAAAGTAATTTGATAAGTTGCTTTAACTTGCTTCTTAATCTATTACAAAGCTTTTCTTTTTAAATACTTTTAGATTTTAAAAATATATTATTTATATTACGTAAATATTACTTAATAAATATTTCAATAATAGACGGTTTTATGGTGTGTTAAAATGTCTTATAAAAAATTCCAAAAAAAATTAAGTGTATTTTTTAAGTTGTAAAGACTCAAAAACTGGTATAATTTCTCGTCAATATTATATAAAATAAAAAGCTTATTAAAGATCTTACAATCGATAATAATCGGCTAATTAAAAAACTGATTTAAAAGTTACTGATATTAAATAAAAAATAAAAAAATAAATATCAGCTATATTATTAAATTACATATATACAATTTTAATAAGCGGCTTTCTTTGCAACAGTAATCCTACCAATAATTTAATTAAAACGTTTTTTTTTATAAATTATGCGCAGCTTCTTTATAGTTTAAAAATATCAATAATAAATAATCTAATGGGTTTATAATATAGTAAATATTTCTATAATATATGTGTATGCAAAATACATATTCTTCAAGCGTATGTGCATACGGCCGAATCTCAAGATTCAGTATATCTCTTGAACGTATGATTGCTCAAATTTTTAATAATACGTTTACTATAATTTTATGTGACTTTAATGCAAAGATAGTAAGTAATTCTCTTTAGTATGATATTGACTTCCAAAACGATAGAGGATAAAAACTGGTGATATTCTGTCTAACATGTAAGACATTTATATACATGGATTATATAATAATTAATACTAGATTAAAATCATCTATATTATATATACAAACTTATCCAAGAGCAGCTTTGACCACAATCTACTTGTCACAAACATGAGGTTAAGACTCAATAAAAAAATCAAACCAAAAAATAATTCAATTAAATTGATCTCAAAAGAAATAAAAGAGTTTGGCAAGAATATTCGAGATAAAATGTTTTAGTTTCAAATAAATTCAGAAAAGGACGTAAACATATCTTAGAAACAGATTTAACAGAGGAAGCAAAAATACGAATACTATCTTTATATAGGAAAAATATTACACAAATTAAATTCATTCTATGAGCTAAGTACTTCCTAATTGCCTGAATGATAAGTCCACGTTGATATGTGTTAGACATTTAAAACATATATGTATTATAAGATGATACCAATTCAACAGTGCTTGAAAACTCTGAAATAAAAGCTTTAAAACCGGATTCCGAAGCAAGTGATTTTATAAGTGACAACATGTATCCAGCAACCTTATATTTAGCGTGTAAAAATATCTCCATATATACGAGTATGTTAATAATAAAATATTTACGGCAGTGACTCGCGAAAAGTGCTCGAATGGTCCTTTAGCTCGGAATTCGTTATTCCGGGAATAACTCCCGGGAATGATAAAAAATTAATTAGGGTTGTTACAAGTTGCGGCTGAAGTTGTCAATGAGCGCTGGCCTAAACATATAAAAGAAAACTTTTCCAGTTATAATTCAGGCGTTCCTACTCGAGAACTGAAGGGAGCCGTAAATAACTCGGCGAGTGGAACACACCCACGGAAGGGAAGAAGGAGAATTAATCACCTCTAACGGCCTCGTTCTAAGCGGAAACAATGACCTGGATATCTTTGCGTGAGATGACACATTTTTTTTACTATCCAGTGGCTTTTTGATGATGAATATTTTATCAGATGTGGCTTAAATGGGGGATTGGGGATGTCTTAGGCTATTTGGAGACCATTTTCTTATTAGGAAGTAATACAAACTTGAATGCACACATACTTCAAGAAAAAGAAAATAATATTATTAAAAGCACTACAGATTTACAAGATGCTTTTTAAATTTATTTGTTATACATTTGAGCCCATTTTATGAATAGTAAACAGATTACTTTGAGAGAGACCCTAAATCGCACTGCGATATAAATAGCTTAATTTGATTATTTTTTAATCTTTCCATAGCGTCGATATATTATAAGATAATAAAATAAAAAATATAACAGTTTTGCGTCTTCCTATGTGTATATTTTATTTTATATAAGACAGGAGCAGTGTAAAAATAAAAACATCATTTAGGAAAGGTGGGTATTTGTTGAACCGGCTTCTTAAGATTACATATATTTGAAGTATCTAAAATATTCTCATACTATAAGCAAATAAAAACAATTAAACTAAAAACTTATTCTTAGGTAAGAAAAAATCATACGTTTCCAAGATAGTTAAGCTTTCAAAAACCATATTATTGAAAATTATTAATGAACACTTACCAAGACGGTTTTCGAGAATTCAAACGCATTTATACAAAGAAATAATAAATCATCTTTAGTGTTTTTAGCATTGCGAGAAAAGGAAGACCGAATTGTTGAATAGTTAATGGAGTGAAAGTATAAAAGTTCACCGACAATCGAAAAATCCGGACAAGATAATTGATTACTATTCCCATAAAAAAATCCAATCGAACATTATTTCTTATTTTATTCTTTAACGAAAGCAATTAATAAAAAAAAATCTGAGGTGAACTCTCTAAAGTATAAAACAAAGATAGTATTCTTAAACTAAAAATTAAATATGTTCAGCAATAAATAATATCTAGATTGGAAAGATGTATTAATGTTTAATGTAATATTAATAAAAAAATGAAATAAATGGAATTTATATTTACTGTTTCTTGTTAAGCTATAAAAACTTGAGTCGACTCCGTATATATACACAATAATAGTTATTAAATCAATTTTATAAGATAATTAATACAAAATATAATACACACATATATATACATTCAAGTATATAAACGAACTTCATATAGGCAATAAAAATACGCTACCCTATAATTTCATGGTGTAATCAAATCAATCCGATATGCTATAAACCGCCTTTCTATTTGCAATTATTAATCCATTCTTGGTTATTACGTATTCTTTAATACTTATAGTATTTTAGTTAAGAAACTATTTTAATTTAAAAACGTAAATAAATTATATGTGTGTAAAACTGAAAGACCATTATTGATCTTATACTTTATCGACATTTTATAATGTCGATAAAGTTTCATGTCACTGATTTACAGTATTTGATTTCAATCTGATGTTGATCGTGCTTACCACTTGAAATGTTGAAACATGAAATTTATAATAAATGCTAGATTATCTTGACGTTACAAGCTTTGTAATCCGCTCATGTATAATAAAGAAAGAGTTAAATATTTATGTTATAAAAATACATATCACAAATTGAACATTTTATACTCCCACACTATAATGCACCCTTATATTGCATAAACGACTTATTGTTAGAGATAATAGCATTCGTTTCAGAGCGCATTTGAGAAATTGCCGTTAACCGAGCGTAAATATACAAAACGTCTCATTAATCCTGGTCTTGCTACTATATATATAATACATCATCAGATATTTTTGTACGACTCAGGCCATTTTTGGTAAATCGTAAAAAATCGTGATAGATCGTAAGCAAACGAGGGGTGGAAAAGCACATATACCCTTTAGGGATACTTTCATCATAAAATATAACCATATTCGTAAATTACACGAGCTTGCGGTGCACATGAGTATATCCAGAGCCGTTCATAATTTTTAATATTCACAAATTGTTCAATATTTGTATTTATTTAAATGATAATGAGAATGTATATTTTTATAGTATTAATAAAATATCAATTATAAACATATATTACATTTTACAAAAGAAAAAAGATAATAAAACTGCCCACGAAATGTATAAGGCACTGTAAAATATTGCAAAACTTTTAGACGTCGTCGGTTAAAAAATAGATATAGTAGAAAATTGCTTGTTAAGTATTGTATATAAAGCTTTAATATATTTGCATTAATATTAATTGAGACAAAAAATAATATTAATGATACTTTAATACTGTTATTTAATATCATAATATGCTAAGTATTTATTTTCATTACTGTTTTAACTATTGACTTAATCGAATAAATAAACCAGATATTCACGCGTTGTACAAATAAAGCTGATTTTATACATTTAATGATTTTTTCAATATTTACATGTGCTCATATATTTTCTTTATTTTATAAAATTAACAATAATAAAGTGGTCTGTATCTGAGAATAGCAGAGATTGATTAAAATGTAGAGTAAATAAACATGTTCAAAACTTTTTTTACATACATGGTTTAGACAGCGATTCTTCAGAAAAAGTGCTTTACGTTTGAGCAATTAAAATATTTTAAGACACAAAGAGACAACTGAAATATAAGCAAAAACACTTTCGTTTGAAATAGGCACTTTAGTCCTTGTTCTTCGATATATGCAACATATAATTCTAACAAGGAATGGGTTAGATATTGAGGAAGGAATAGAAAAGTTTGCAATCATATTTCCTTTTAGGTTATAAGAAAGGTAGCTAAAAGTTAATAATTAATTCGGCCAATAGGTTTACAGTACACATATTATTTAAAAATGCAGCAAATTAGATGGTTATAATTTAAATCAACCTTGGGTCAGAATAAATATCAAAAGTTTAAAATAAAATAGCATACGGTCAGAATAAAAATATAAGACGGTTAGCATTATAATAATAAATTATCATAATTATATAATTTAGGATCAGAATAAATATCCAATGGTTAGAATAAAAATTGCAAATCATGTTAATTATAAAAATATAACATTTATAAATATAAATTATTTATTTATGAAAAATCTCACACACTCCAAAACTGTTGATCAGAATATTAAAAACCACATGAATAACTCTCAAAGAATTTGAAACGAACGAAGCGGGAATAACGACAGAGCGGTGCGCGGAGCACGCTAGGCTTGTTGTACTGACATCTGACAATGTTGCGAGCTCAATCTTACAAGCTGGCCCTAAAACACCAGGTATTTTTATGCTGATAAACTTTCTACATAAAACTGACCTTGAGGTTAAAATACAGATCATTGAATATAAATACTGAGCAATGAACTGTAATAAATCTGCCAAAATAATTCTTACCATTTAATATAAATCTGATTAACTAATATTTATTTTGGCCGCTTATATTCTGACCTTTTAGTATAAATTAAAATTAAAAATCTGACCCTAAAAATACGAGCCATTCGAAATGGGTTTCATGGTGATTGTTACATACTTTTGGGCTATATATTAGTAGCGAATAAGAAAAATTCGGATATTATATATGTTTTATAGATATTATTTATTATGTCGGATTAAAACATTCTTTCATTTTACAATTGGACCATTCAATGAAGGGTTTAAAATGGTCAAAAAGCTTTTAACTAAATTTACACACGTTGGAATCCAAATACTATTTAACAGAAAATATGACACATATGTTTTCTGCCTGTAGCGCAATAACTCATCCCAAACAGTGAACATTTGCGCATGTCAATAAAGATGCTATTCTTAGGGTAACTGTGTTATTTTAAATTTAAGCTGAACAGCGACACGCTAACGACCGATTACGTGCTACTGCAATACGCAAAGAGACTAAAATATTCTATATAAGTATTATTACAAAATATGAATAAAAATAATTAAACTTATTTACAATTAGTTTTAATCTATCACGAGCGGTTGATAAAGCTAGATAAATCATAAGCCCCAGTAACAAATTCAGTTTCGGCATGTAATAAAAAGAGACACGGCTTATACGTCTGAGATAAAAAAAGTTCTGTGTTGAAATGGGTCACATTTGCGAGAAAAGCGTTTCGCAGATTTAGGCAAAGTACCCGCTATAAATTAGAAATAAAAGTATCCGTTGTAAAATCTTGAAAAATTGCAACATGTGCAATTAGTATTGATATTTATACGGCTGTTTGTAATCTCCTTTAGCGGTTAACGGCAAACTATTTTCATAAAACTACGGCCACTATTTGTTAATTGATCATCCAACCAAAAAGGGGTGGACAAAAAAATATCATATAGGGAAAAGCGGGCAACCAGCCTTAGACACTCCTTCAGAGATCATTTCTTACAGTACTTCAAGAGCTCTTTAACATATATCCACTAAGTTGATACGAAAAGGCCGATCCAACTGAAGATCGCAGAAGCCGCTGCTTCTCTCTTCGGATCTCCTGGTTCAGCTTGACGTCTGGAGTCCAGAGTTGAACCCGCTTCAGAGACGCATAAAACCCACGGACGCGTTTATGAAAAACTTAATATATAAAGTGTACATGACGATCTTAATTGCTGCACAATAATAAACTCATGTCTTAAAAGCAAAAATAAGCACTCTTAACACAAAGGTCTGGTCCATAAAATTACTGGCTAAATAAAATACACAGCTCAGATTGATGCATTTCTATCTCTTTTCAACATAAATAATTCTACTTCAAGTATCTCATACAGTAAAAAAAAATATTAAAAAAAACAGTCTTTAAATAATGGATATCTAAAATCTGTCATTTGTTTTAGTTTTCCTTCTTATCACAAATTATTGTACGAGTTTTCGAAAGTTTTGTTTCAAATTTACGCACCTATTAACCATTAGTAAAATTCTGAAACATTCGCAACAAATAGCGACACCTAAATTTGTTGAAAGTTTGACATTTGCCGTGAATTCTATCGCAATCGCGTGCGCCCGACGATCAATATTGATGGAACGAATTTTCTGCGAACGCACCGCAGCCAAATCACTATTGTCAATTACGTTAAAAGCAATCGAGATAACGCTGGAATATATAATATATATATGCGTAGATGTACAGGGTCGTTATAGGCAGAGTAATATCTGCAATTCTGAATTGAACACAAAAGAAACAAAAGGGAAGAGAGATATCTTGCAGTTTATATTTTGCTGAATATTTTATCCCTAGACAGACGTTATTTTGTTTAAGCTTGTAAAGTTTGTTGTTACTCTCAAATCTCATTCCTATTATACACTTTGTTTGCAGTCGTTTATTAGGTTTTGATTTATTTCTATTAAGAAGTGAGGCTTGGGGTAAAATTACTATATAACTTAATCTCTTTTTTGTACATCAGATAGTCAGATAAAAAAATTTAACATTTTAGATTGTATATAGATTTAAAAGAGAAACAATAGAATAACAAATTTTAGTAGTAATGTGTGAATATGTTACGCAAATCAATAAATTAAAATTTAATTAGGAACACTTCTGCGAGTTGACAATAAAACGAATCACAGCGCTGCCAAAATAAAAGCACTGAGAAACAGGAACGGATAGTAACCGTATTTCTTCAAGTATAAATAACGAAGGAATTTACGCTGTTTCTTTTCTAGTTGCAATTCATTACAAACGTTTCACTGGCAAAATATTTATTTAACGGAAAATAGAACCTTGTGGAACAATCCGAAAAAAATTGAAAAATATATAAGACAAGATATTTCAGAATGATATCTACCTTTCATAACAGCCAGATGATAGACACGGTGAAAAAACCAGAACGACCGCCCTTACAATATATAAGCCTCAATGTATAATGTACTGTAATAAATATATAAGGTGTTGATCGGACCGATCAATATGTACCTAGTTACATAATATTTCAAAAAAAAAACAATGGAATAAACAAAAAATGTTGTTTTTCATTTATTTCAATGCGCATTGTTTTATTCGTTTTAGTGTCTATCAAAATTTGAATCGTAACAGTAAAATTAAATTGTGAGTAAGAATCGATGCATGATGCAGTGTAATCTATCGATTCTGAAGACATTACACCAGTTTCTACCTCATCTTGCCGTGCCGTCGTTCCACCAGAAAGGCTTTTCGATAAGCTTTAAAACCATCAGCAAATAAAAATAAAAAGTGTGGAGAAGAAAATGTCGTGTTTGCTCTGCACACATGTGCAGAAGTAGTGAAATTTCTCTTCGTATTGATGAATGTTTTTATACGTATCAAAAAATGTGAATAGTGTTAATTAAAAAATATATAAATAGTGATATAGTGTGGTGCATAAGTGTAATGGTGAAAATAAATGTGTGTGACAGTTGTAAGCAGAAAAAGGACGCCGAAAAATTTGGTGAGTGCATTTGATATTATATTACAAACGGATATTTTTTATCAATCGTTTATACGAAAATTTATAGAAGCATTTAAACATACATATTAATAAATTATAAATAACCATAGCAACTATTTTCAATTTACATAAAAAATAAAGAATGCAAAAAACACATTAATTCATTCATGATTTTATTCCTCAGAGATTCTTTTAAGTGAAATAATATATTTTTTTAAATTATTTTACAATAAACTAATACGACAATAATTTATCCGAATTGTAGCTTTTTCCCCCTGGTTTCTTAATCTGTGAATCATTGCGGATTTCCAAATGGTGAGGAAATTGCAAAATAACAAACAATCGGTAAAATGTTTGTAAATTAATGGATGATATTTTTTGGAAGTTCTTTGATTACTGTGTTATCTATTTTATCTACAATACATATACCGTAACGATTTTCCTTTTTATTTTTGCAATAACATACAGAATTTTAGGTTGAAAAACTTAGTTGGTTTATATATATTATCAACTGAGATGTTTCGATTTTTTTTTGATTGGATTGGTTTTATGTTTACCTAGTCAGACAGTTTGACACTGAAATTTATTTTTGTTCAGTAGTGTAAAAAAAATATTATTTATTATATGAAACAAATAATTGTGGTTCATACATTTCATAAAAGAAATTAATGTGCCCCAAAATATGACGTCTCATTGCATTGCATCGCAATGGTATAAGACGAATCTTTTTACAAAAATTTGAAGTAAAATATAATTTAATTTTCGTTTGATAGTACGTAGAAATAGTTTACGCTTGGGATAAGGATGCCGGTTTGTTATTGTGTGCGTGTACATGTATATGAGAGGGAGAAGCGATGTAGCGTGTACTTCGTTGTCTCGCTTTCTCTTTTAAGGACAGT
Organism: Plectrocnemia conspersa; assembly: GCF_051122295.1. Classification (NCBI taxonomy): domain Eukaryota; kingdom Metazoa; phylum Arthropoda; class Insecta; order Trichoptera; family Polycentropodidae; genus Plectrocnemia; species Plectrocnemia conspersa. Next base: position 9,948,072 of record NW_028277176.1, read on the forward strand.
CGCTGATTCGTCAACGCTGGTATTCGTCATTAAAGGGCAGTGTGGCACAGAAGTTCGATCTTCTCTAGTGATTTATTTTAAATAATTTTGTGTTGATATTGGTTTTAAACCCAGATATGCCCACTGTCTCATGGGTAGGTCACTAAACTCGTGCCACTGTTTTTTATTTATAAATGAAATTTTAAGAGAACAAAATTTCTTGGGCATATCTGGGTTAATTGATATCAAGGTTTCAAATATACACTGTAAGTTATTCGTTCTCTTACACGTGAATTAAAATACTTTAATTATTTTTCCATTAATCCGTACGTTGTTGGTTTTTTTTACACTATTCTCTGTAAGGATTAAAAAAGTTATTATTCTTATCGTTGCGCCAATGATAATTTTTTAATTTATTTATTGAATTCTAATGATTTAATAGAGTCGTCGAGTCTTTAAACAATCTGCGAATAATTTCTTTCCCCATTTTATATCTTTTTGCTTTTGAAGAATAGCTAAAGACTTCATTATTTTTTTGACTAGTGAAAAATTTAGAATTTTGCAAATATTTAATTAATGACACCAATGTCTGGTTTCTTCGATTATATAATATATTTTTAATTGTCCGTTGAAATTTCCAACTTAGCTCAGATATATGTATGTTTAATAAACATATAATTTCTTTTAAAAAAAAAAAAAAAAATATTCTGAGCGAAATTGTTCTGAGCCACACAGTTCACGCACACAATAACAATCCGGAATCCTTATCCCGAGCGTACTCTACCATCTCTGACTATCATATCGAGGCAAACTTGATGATATCCCATTATTTTTTTAATAAAAAAACGCATGACACGCATGAGTTCACGGCCACTAAACAATGTTCTTTCAAGACTCGTATACGAGTCCTCGGGCGTTAAGCTGTTAATAAATTTATTATAAAGACAGAACATATTTGCATAACTTCAACTTCCGTAACATAAAATTATAATTTCATTCAATATAATTATTACCAATGAACCCATCTTGATAATAAATTTGTAAGAATCTAGAAGCTATCTCGATCTGCATCTGCACAACGTTTTTTTTCTTATCACACATGACTGGTGTAAGCGCGTTTCTATATAAATGATCTAATAAGCCTCTCGTTATCGCCTCCGGGAATAAAACGTTTCACGTGTCGTACTCGGCTTTCGTTTGGTCTGCTCTGCGAAAAAAATATGGCGCATTGCCGTCGACTTTCGATGATTAACGTCGCATCCCCGGCCCGGATAATATTGGCGAGGCTGGCGGAAAAGAGGAATTTATGGAAATAGAACCTTATCTGCGCATGCGCGTGCAGAATTAACCCTGAACGACTACCCGAAATAGGCCGACGTCATCTCGTTCGGCTGTAAAATTATTGTCGGCGACAACCCTCCACTGGACGTGGGGTTAAATTTAACCCAGAATCGGCTCGAAGGTCACGAGGCATGCGTGCGAGATTTTTTTTAACGCGAACGATGTTTAAAAAGGTACTATAAATACCCAACGATAAATCGTATATTATATTTAAAATGCATTATTATAAATAATAAATATGTATATAAATAGCTAAAATATAATTATATTTATCTGATCACAATACTTAAGAATAAATTTTAGTCAATTAAAAGAATAAAAAAAAAGAAAGGCTTGACCAGACTTTTTTTCTTTAAGATTAAATATATAGTAAAATATCATAAGTACATTAATGAGCTTTTGCTTCAAAAAGAAATTAAATTGAGCTTTCTTATGCTCCAGCATTTTTACTGTGTATTAAATTATAAAAAAATAGTTGTAGCATATTAGGTTTTATTTTATCGTTACAGTAAACATTGGCACATTTGACTTATTAATTTTTTTAAAGCCAAATACAGTAAGAAAACAAACTAACCAAACTTTCTGTTCTTTGACATTTAGTTGTTTATTATATTGTGTGATAGCAATGGAAACGCGTTTATTCATTAGCAATTTATATTCTGGCAAACAAAACAGTGCTATAAATTTATATATAGATATTGATATGTGATGAATCGTTCCTGTCGTGGCACAGCTTCAATAAATCTCTGAATCATTAAAAACATGTGTTAACTCCTGATACTTCAGAGCGACTAAAATCAATTTAAGTGAAAATTCTGTTTATCTTCGACTTCAATAGTATAAACATAAAGGTTTTTGATTGCATTGGGTCGTCTGTGTCAATTTGGCGTGAGCTTCAATGGTAGCAAGCTCAGAGCGATTGTTTGTAAAATAGTTATAAGTAGGTACGTGATTTTAATACGACAGAGTTTCTGTTGTATATTATTGTAAAAATTAGAGGAGAGCAGAACTCTCTAGACTCGCCTGTTCTTAACCATTATGGTTCATTTAGGTGGCACTAAAATCCCGTTATTGTCTTATAAGACAGGTACATTGCGTCTGATTTTTGTGTATTTGTAAAATAGTCGGTAATCTTATTATCTTAAAAGTAGTAATTACAAAAACGTTAAGCGTCATTTCGCCGATTTTTTGTCCTCAATTTAAAGTAGTTGCAACAATATTATATTAAAAGTTTGAGAGGCAGCTCATATCTTCCTTAGATGAACCACTGTTATAATGTAGAGACCGTGTCTGTTTAGATGAAATTTTTGGAGTTAGGTTTTTAATATCTATAAGTGTATTTTTAATATATATATTCACCCACGTATCATTTTGTATGAATCATAAGTTAAACACTGAATGAAAAAATCTATGAACATGTTTCTTAAATTATATTAGTTTTATTATTATTTTTATCATATTAATAATTATGTTAGGTTAGTTGTTTTAAATTTTGATGTTCAATATTTATGAGAGAGAAAAATCTGTATACCTAAGAAAATTTTCTTAGATAAAATAAAAAATATATTTGGAGAAACCGAAGATGTGATAGCCCTAGTTACTCAATAATACACAATGGAACACATAAAAGAAACTGACACGTACATGTGCGTGTATTACATATTATTAAGTGAGAAACATTTGTCTATACCCCACAAAATACGGTCATGTATATTTGTATCGCGAAATATGGCGAAAAAATTCTACACTTATATTTATATCAGATTTGCCGAATACACGAGAAAAAAATATGGTTTACTACGGTGAAAAATTCAAGAGGGATTTTTTTCTTCATTTATTGACGCTGAAAAAGCAAGTCATTTTTTTAATAAAAACGGTACAGAAAAAAATAATTTGCAATATTTCTTAGTCAGAAAATATGCATTATATAACTAATGTTGATTACAAATGTTTGAATATGTAGTTATCTTAGCTCTCATTTTTTTTCAATATTCATGGTATAAATTCGATTTGAGTCGAAGTCATATATAAGTTATTAGCAATATGTTTTAATGGCTTGCGACATAATGAAAGATTGGTTTGACTCTTTCCGATGTGTATAACGTGACCGTATTGCTTTTGTACACGCAAATGAACGGGTTGAATTTTAAAATTGTATTTTCTATTCGCGACCTCAATGCTAGTCTATAATGGGTTTCATTAAAGTTTTAGGAATGCAAGTAAATATAAATAGTAGTTGGCTCAATTAAGCTGTTTGAAAATAATAAATAAATTAGTTCAACTTTCCAAAGATAATGGAATGTTATCAGATAATGAAATTTATTTGTATTGTTGCAGTTGATATCATCAGTGTAATTTTGCAATGTGTTGTGGTATGAGGGGAAACGTTATACTAATTAAAATTGACATGCCATGTTTATGTTGCATGATATTCAATGAATAATTTACATACCGCTGTTTAACATATCTCATAATAAAAGTTTTATACTTGTTAAGCCAAAAATATAATGTAATTGAAATAAATTTTCCATATTTATGAATAAAATATTTTATTTAAAAACAATTTAAAAGTAACAATTATAGGTTAAATATGTATAAACTGTCTTTGAATTGAGATAATCTTTTATAGTTAGTAAGCATAATATTGTTTGATTTGTAAAAACAATCTGCTTAAATTTGGTCTAATAATCGATTATGACGTGTGGGAATAATAATATTGTATTTTATAAAATAACACAGATATGGTAATCTGTAAAGGTGTAAAGTGATACTCAGTTTTTTTTATTGCACTTATTTCATAACTTCATTTATATAATACATGATCTAGTAACGGTTTCTACAATTCGTATTATAAATTTCGTGCCAACCTTTTAGTTTTAAATTAGCATGGTTACATTTGTTGTTAGCTAGCATTCGCTTTTAATTTTCTTTGATATATTATTTTAATAATCTGTGATTTGTCCCAAATTAATTGTCTGTCTTATTTGTATATTATTTGTCACTCTTTATTTTTTGGTTCTAAACATATGTTTGGCTTTAGCATCAATTTTTAATGCTTTATACTACTGCTTATTTTTTAGATTCATACTATTTGAGCACAGGGGATATTTTTGCACATTAAGCAGCATTAAAAATAGTGGCTGAAAGCGAAAAAATGATTCTTAGGAACGTTTTTTACCATCATTATCTCACAAAAAAATGCTAACTACATTTAAATTAGTAAAATAATGTGAAACATTTCATAATTTTTAAACCGAAAATAATCTGCAAAAATTGAACGGAGTTTAAATGGGCCTTGTTATTCATTCTACAAATTTGTATATTATCATTGAAATTAGGAAAAATGTGGTTAATTTTTTTTAATCCTATAATGAAATTACATTGATAATTAATGGATAAACTACAATAGGAAAAAAAAGTAAAAAAGGTGATTTTTGGACTTGGTAGAACTTGTAAAAGTAACAGCAAAAGGAATATTTATTTCCTTGTCTGCACATTTATGTGATGAATGATCATTATTCAAATTACTGCTGTGATGTTTGTATATAAAAGTGGAGTAGATTTTTTCTGTTAGAACGTTTTTTTTCTATATTTTGTATATTGCCATTGTGATATTCACAGACTAGAATTATCAGTAGCGATGTTGTTAAAAAGTTTTAGGAATAAATAGACTCAAATAATACATGAAAGAACTTTACGTAAAGAGTTGCATTTATGTGCAGAATTATTTTGGGCTGAGCTGCTGAAAATTAAAAAAATTGAATGTACTTGTTAGGGTCATCAATTTTGCGTTCAGTTTTGGCTGTGTAAAATAATTTTGAATCCCTTGGGTGAAAATAAAAATCACATCTATAGTTTTTTTATTGGATCTATCATAGAATTTGCAGAATTATGTTTGGAAATTTTGTAGCACACCTAGTATTGCACAATAACCACAAATTTTTAAAAGCCAATATTAAAAAAAATATACATCTGCACCTAAATAAATGAATGCGACTCCACACAACATCAAGGATTTTCGGATTTTCAACTCCACCGTTTTATACAGATATCTAACTTTCTCTACATATAATATGTAATAAATTACATATGTATGTATATTTTTTTTAAACACTAGATTTTTCAGCGTCTATCTAACTGTAAAGTGACACTACTCGTCATTTAAAACCAATAATATATTTTCTCTAATGAACTTATTAAAAAAAATTGACTGTCTAGAATTATTGCTTATGAAACGGTTAACGAAAAATGTTACTATAAAAAAATTGTTGACGTTAAAATCAAGAATTAAGGATGACTTAGAAATATTTTTGAACTTTATATATTTAATTTCTAAGTATCCAATTTTCAATACATATCAAATGATACATAAATCATAAAATGTTTCTGTAGCGTCAAATGTTTACGAAATATTGACAAACTTCGATTTTTTCTAACGGCAGTTAAGATTGTCTTGAATGTACATATTGGCAGATTATTACATTATCATATTTCCATTTTCTGTTGGGTCAGACGTGTGCAAACATGCCGAGTTAATATTTGCTTATAAAATGTTGTAAATTAATATCGAGAAGCTTTGTTTTTTTTTACAATCGATTCCATATTACAACAAAAACATATTTTCATTGATGCGAATTTATGAATGAAATATTATATTTTTAATATTCACTATTCATACAAATAAAAAAATACGGTTCGGTAAATGTCTGTGAATTGTGCACGCGACGTTATCGTCGACAGCCAGGGCCTTAATTAGTTAACCACGGGGTTGAGACTGAAAACGCACACCCTCACTCATCGATTCAATTAGCAAATATCATTACCATCACGACACAGCGCCATTTTGTGACTTTCACTTCTGCTGACCTACGCTAGCGTAAAGAGTTAATTAATTAAATTAGCTACGGGGTGCAAAATAAACGACCGCTGGGTTGAGTGCTTTTAGCGAAAATGCGCTATGATGATTCTTAATTATAAATATATTAAAATGTATTTATAATATTATTATAATTACGATATTGGGCTACCAATATTGGGCATGATCTAAACATGCCTCCAAAAATAATAAGCATCGATAAAAATAAATATTAAATAATATTTATTTAATAATTGAGCTATAAACGTTAAAGCCAGATTGAGAGTTTTAAGAGTTGCGAATTCAATTCAAAATTTATCATTAAATTAGAAATGCTATATTTCATTACCCGTATTTCTATGTTGAATATGCCGCATTTAATACATATCGTTCAGTAGACCGTGTTATATAAGCATTTCGTTAGTACTAATGATTTTCACAGTGGCCATGAAACAATATCTAGATTTACTATCGCAGTAAACCATGAAATCTAACGTATTAGTTATTCATTTGACTAACAAATGTAAGTGATAAACTGACAGGAGAAACGCATTTAATTGCACTCATAACGTAAATGAGATTAGTTCAAAATTAATTTGGAATGCATTTTGCTATTTTATCAACTTCATGACTTCAAAATTGTGAACCACAATAGCAAAGAATTTTATTTGAATTTTGAGGCCATATACTACAATTTTTTTCTATCTACCAAATAGATGATCAAAGATATTAAATTACTCTAATGATCCAAAGATTTGGAAAATTGAAAATCTGCGTAAGCAAAGCTTTTAATAATCCTAATCTAAATCTAAATAATTGACAAAAGCTAACATTGATGGTTAAAAAAATATTGAGATGCTTCAATCATAACTGATAAAATTAATTTTATTTTTAAAATTAAAAACATAAATTTAATATATTTTTTAAATTACTCGTAGAATTTTTTGAGCTTAAAGCTTCAAATAATAAATTATTATTAAGAAAGTATACTTTTAACGATGATGAAAACTTTTTGGTTAAAAAGCTAATGCTACGTTTTTTTCATGCAATAAAAAAATTCTTAATATAAATATTCATTAATAACAAACAACTAATGAAAATTCAAAATAATGCAAAATTCAGGCAAATGATCAATTATTTATTTATATACCAAAATTTACTTTATATATATATATATATATGAATTTATTTATGTATATAAACCTAAAATTTATGTAATTAATTAAGGCGAGCGTCTCGATTCCTGGGATTCCAAAATGTGCAAAAAATACGAATCCCAAACAAAGTTAACGAATTAATACATAAATTTATATATTATGCTTGTACATATCATGCTCGTTAAAAGGGTCAGGAAAATTCAATAAATTGCAAAGGTTCAACGCGGCCGCCGAAGCTTTCGCTCGGAGCTTTTCGGTTAATATTAGCTTTGGTCGGTTACCTTTTGAGCTAGCGCTATCGCACCCCCTACATCTTAGACAGATAATCTTTATTCACCACATCGCGATATTTCCACGGACCGAATATAAATCTGCTTCTTTTTAATGGGATTTTCTGTTAGTCTCCTCGTATCTCTCACCTAGCATCCTTGGCCATCTTAGATTCGACCCACGTCCCGCTTGGCTTCTCTGTGGACTATTTTTCTCGATATGGGATTAATAAATGTGAGAAAGAGAAAGAGAGGAGCTAGATTTGTTTCACGCTGCACTTGTATAATAATGAAATATTTATAATACACAAATAAATATTTGCTTTTATTATAATAATATAATAATATAATAATTACCTCGCCCCTAAATATTAAAATTTACGAAACAGTATTCAATGTAGCACGCAACAAATTAGGTCACTGTAAACAGGTATACGAAGCAGTATAAATCTGACTCGAAGTTGTAAAACGATTTTCTAAGCGGAAGCTACACGTAACAAATATATTATTGCAATTTTGAATTTCATATAAATCTTCTTTATTGTATTATTTCTTAGTCGCTGGCAATACTTGATTTTCTAAAATTTATTACTCTGCTGTAAACTCTCTAAATTTTATTTACAGCCAAGTCGGTTGAACTTTATACATAACTTTATGATTAATTTCTTAGATGAGTTAGCATTTTTCAACTTTTAATATTCAAAATATGACATAATGAGTATCTCAATTTAGAACACAAATCTCGCCTCGCTAACACCTCGCGAAAGAGTAATGTATATTTTACTTTTTAAGAATCAAATGCGATATATAAATAATCAGATATTTAAAGTCTATGCTACAATATTTATAAAGCGAGTCATCATTCTGTAGGCAAATTTTTATATGAAGTTTTGACTATTATTTGGTTAAAATATTCTGAACATTTTCAACAAAATATGTTCTTCAATATATTTCATGTTGTGCAGAAAAAAAAATAATTTACCCTATTTAAGAAATGTTATTAAAATGACAAGCTTTAGTGTCTCACAGTTTAAAATGTCTTTAGTTGTGGGTTCTAGAAATAGATAACATTTTATCTGTTCTTTCCATATTCGTAAATCATCTATGACTCGTATCGTATAAATGGGAAAATTTTGCACGAATGAAAAAATATAAATAAAAAAGTGGAAAAAACATATTTAATGCTCCTTTATTTTTTTTATTGATAAATTTTAATTAAATTTATTTTAACATTAAAATATACAAACAATATGAAACACAAAAAATTATGGCACTACAAATAACAATATTTTTTGAAACAAATTTGGCTAAAGAATAGTTTTATACATATTCTAGTTATATAATATTATATTCTATATATTATACTATTTGTTTTTCTATTAATAAAAAAAATTACCAAAAGGCAACCTATTTCATAAAAAAAAATATTATCAAGATAATGGATCTTTTTAACTAAAAAATATTTAAGGCAGATAGTTGATTTTTACATTAAAAAACTTATTTCGTATTATTATAATTACCAATAAAATTCATTACCATAAGTTAGTATCATAAAATTAAAGATATTAAGTTTAAAAGTTAAGGTTTGCCATTGTCCGAATTCTATTTTTTTCATTCAATCAAGAGATTTTCAATATGTCTAAAAAAAAGAGTGAAAATTGGTCGTGACTTACAATACCTATCAGAGGTTTCTAAGGGTTAAAATTCACTCGTTGCCATTACTTACATTATGACTTAAGTCTGGGTTTCAGTTAATCATAACTTGATCTTTGACCAAAAACGATGAAACATTATAATTTCAATATCATAGAAGTCTCTTACCTGCTCCTCTTAAAACAGTTTATAAGAAACAGTCTCAAAAGTATTTAATTTATTTAATATTTTTAGGATTTACTTTAGAACCTTAAAAATAATCTTTTTATCTTGATTAGTAATACTGAAGTTTCAAATTTTTTGAAATACTAGGAATCGAGACAAGTTCAGTTAAATCATAGTGAAAAATATCTACACCCATCCTCCGATTTACGCGGTAGTTTTTTTACGCGATTAAGAAAAAAACATATGTTTTTAGATATGGCCAGAAGTGATTACAAAAGATATTGTTGTTACATCCAGAAATAGTTTGTCAATATTATTGGGAGAAGAAGGGCTTAATGATAGTAAAGAATTGTTTACTGATGATGTAATAAGCGAAGATAAATTAGTTAGGCATATTTTAATATCTGAATAAGATCATGAAATAAAATCGAATCCCGTAGTGAATCTGTCAAACCATCGTTATTTATTATAGTATATTTATATTGTCGCAACACAAAATCCATGATTCTTGATTCAAACGTAATTTAAGTAAGTCTGTTGCGTATTTTATTTTTTAACACTCAGCACACTTTTTTGTAGCATCAAACCTTAAAATTTGGTATGCGTTGAAAAAAAAATGTAACATCTATCTGAAAGCGTTTGCCAAGAAAGGATATTACAATGTTGTTGGGACTGAGGTTTAGTATAGTATGCCATGTCACGCGGAACCTAGCAGAAACTAAGTAAAAAGTCACAAATCATCCTTCGTAGGTACAAGTGTTTTTTTATATGGGTTAAAAAATGTCTATTGTATGAAATATATATTAAAAAAAAAAAAATTAAAATTCCAGTAAAATTAAGATTCTTTGACATAAATTTTTCGAGTCTGGGCTTCATTCTTGTATTTTGTAATATTTGAATAAAAAATTATAAAAGTATGGCAAATGTTAATTTATGTCCTAAATTCCACATCAGAGTTTATTTCTCATGTATTCTTAAGATTACATTTCTAATTGTAAATTACATTTTTATGAATCACCAATTCCCTACTGGGTCTTCTACGTCTGAATTATTCAAGAAATATATTTTGTCACGTGCCGCCGTTGACTTTTACGCACTCGAGTTATGCCGGTGCGTCGTTCACGCCACGAGTGTGATGTCTGATAATAATACATTATATAAAAATAATATTTATGGCAATGCGCAAACATCAGGGGCGGCGTACGTGGGTGTTCATACTACATGCAGTATATAACAATATATCTTTGTGGATGTTCGCTGAAAACGAAGGACGTTTCGGTAAGTGCCAAATCTTGTAAATAATGCGAATAAAATAGCAAAGGCCAGTGCAAATGCCGAAAGTTGTTCGCGTTCGCGGAAAAACGAAATGTGGCATGGATGCAAGGACGGCGGGCGGCGCTCCTTGCCAAATGGTTTTACGGTCCACAAATGTCACGGGCAATTAATTCTGTGTGTACGTAGGGTACAGTTTAATTTCAATCTCTGCGCGATATTATACATTTCATATTTACTGGGGATGCTTTCATAAGTGCATTTACTATGCTAGTGGTTAAAACCGCAGATTGTCGTCCATTGTGATATAATTGGTAATTTCCATTCTGAGATGCAGCCTACAATATAATGCACGTACACATTCTGTGTTGGAGTAACCTCAATAATGTTGCTCGTGTTTTGTCTGCATATTGTTAGTTAGTTTCACATATGCATATCAGAATTTAACCTGAACTATATTCACTTAATTTTGGAGGAGATCGTCGTAAAATCAAATTAAAAAATTAGGGCTTTCAAGTAGATTTTAAAATAATCAATGGAAATAGTGGTGTTTAGTATAAATAATTTAAACTAATTTCTATGTATAATAATACATTTTTCTGTTAATAAACTCTTTTTTTGTGGTCATTGAACATGACAATAAATCTTAATTTTTAATTACAAAGTAAATAGCTGAGTGAAATCATAACTCTTTGATAAATAATAATGTGACAATGTGTTTTTACATTATGGAAAGTATATTCAACATTCGATATTTTTTGTAAAAAGTAAATTATTAAGCTGTTATCTAGATTATAAATTTAAAAGTCATTAAAATTTTCCTTAATTTTGCAGTGTCATTGAAAAAAATGTTCTTCTCATTAACTTACATAACTTACATAGCTTAATGATTAAAATGTATCGAAAAATAGGTATTTATTTTATTTTAAAATAATACTTTTATAACTTAGCCAAAAACTAATTCTTAAATTTGTAAAGTGGCGATAATAGCCACTTTGCAATAAATATTATTAATATATTCTCTTCGATGAGATTTTTACAGATCAATATTTTGATCTTGTATATTATTTATAATTTTGAAGATCATATTTATTATTAGAAATTTTTTTTTTTTATATTTTATGTAATTTTGATATCATGCGTTATAAAAGAAAACTATATTTAATTATATCTATATTTATAATAAGAAAAATAAAATGCCCATATTATTATTGGTATTTCTGTATTTATATCATAAAGTCACTTTTACTTTAAATATATAGAATAATAATTACGAATATTTGATTTGGTGATAATAAATTATCAAAAAAAAGTAATTTTATTATATGTAGAAAATAATTTAAATGAATAAAAAACTATTAAAATTAAATAATTTAATTTGGACAGTAAAAATGTATATAGAAAAACATAAAATATATTTATTTTAAAATTAAAGAAATTTAAGAAATAAGTTTTCATTATTATTTGTTTGCATCTTAAACGGTCATATAAAAGAATTCTAAATTCATATATAAAGATGGTTAAAAAAAATATATGCAATTTAATTTAACTTATTTTAAACCGTATATAATTATGTTTTAAAAAATGATTTTTTTTATCCAAATTATTTTATTACAGGCATAAATAATTTTACGTGAAACATCATGTTTTTCATGTTTAATTAAAAAAAATATTTTCTGAATTAATGTGGCTTATTTATGAGACTTATCATAACATTTAATAATAAAATCTATTTAAGCTAAAATATATAAGTTAAACACTCACAATAAATAACTAATCTACAAATCCACAAAAATTGGTTTCTTATGCTTTTCTGACTTATTATTATTAAATTAATTAATAATAATCAACTCAACTGAACCTTTAAATCCCAAACATGTTACAAATTAAAATTTTACTTCAAGGCTTTTGTAATTTAAAAAAATACCGTTTTTTACATTTTCTATGAAAATAAATTAAAGAATTAAAAATAACTTTTACATTAAGTATATTATTAAAAAAAGTAAAATTAAGTTAAATTATTTTCAACACTAAATAATAAATTTTGTGAAGGTTTTCTGAAATTAAATAGTTTCTAGTGTGTAAATCTTTGTTACCTAATGTTAGAGTATGGAAATCTGTACCTTTTGCCATATATTAGTATTAAGATATAGGGAAAATGTGAATTAATTAACGTGCAATCGTTTTCAATGAATTTAAATGCAATAATATTTACATAGAAAGCTCTTTTTTGCGTACTTTTTATTTGGATCAAGTTTTTTATTGGTAATGAAAAAGAATTACATGAGATTTTATTTTATTTCGTTGCGGAAACATTTCGTTTCCTATTGTTTTTTTTAACGAAATTTCTATAAATAATTGACTTGATTTTTCTAGATATATTGAAATTACACTAGGAATTTGTTTCTTAAAATAAATGGAAATGCAAAGGTTGTTTACCAAAAATATATACAATAGCAAATAACAGATTAAATACGATCTTATTTCCCACTTGATAGACTTTATTTTAATGTATGTATTTTAAAAGACATAAAATAAAATAATATATATGTAAAAATAAGTAAAATTATGATACATTTAAAATATTGATCAAGCGATTTTTGAGAAAAATAGGAAATATGTATAATGTGAGTCTCTACTAATAATTATTTCACTATTATATTATATATTTATACTATATTTTAAATCTTAGCAATAATTAGGGCTTTATTGGTAACTAAGCAAGAATTATTTATATTTTTTTATGTTAAATAACAGTTTTAATAATTAGATAAATGTGAAATTTTTACGGCTCAAAGCTTTTAAGGAAAAATAGGGAATGTCGATTTGTCTCGTTAAAGAAATGGATAGAATGCAACTATTTTTTTAAATATTATTCTTAGTATTTTTCATTTAACGATTGTTTATTTTTAAATATTTTGTATTTAATATGATTTTAAATCTGACGATTTCGGGAGTCAACATTTTATTTTTAAATATATGTAAAATAACACTTTAAGTAATTTTACATATACATATTTTCTTACATACAGAGGTTTCGCGAGTAAAAAAATTGAGTTAAGCATTTCTATTTTTGTTCGGAAAACACTTGGATATAAATTATTTTTGGATATACGGAACATCTTTAGGGACATGAAACATTTTTTACATCCAAAAAAGGTTGTCACGTGGCAAGTGCTCCAAGGACTGTCAATTTGAAAAATAATGAAATGCAGGAAAATATAAATTCCTTGTTTTTAAAAAGTAGACTTACATTGGTGATATAATATTATTATGTTCATTGTCGATTTCTATGATTTATTTAAATGAAAAGCGTATTTATATTGTATTGAATAGTGTTGTCCTGAATATCTAATTAATTAGGATATTTGCGTTTTATCAAAAAAAAAAAAAATTTATGTTATTATTATTTGATACTATTTTTAATTTACTTGAAATGTGATTAATTTTATTTTCCGTTTAGTTAATTTTAGATTAAAACAACATAATAAAAATAATACTGTAATGCTACATGCTATATCATTGTTTGTTCTAGAATATGTTTATTAAAATAATCCTAAAAATGACCAGAAAATTTACTATCTTAATTTATATTTTTAATTAACGTAAAATATAGCTAATTTTAAATTACGTTTATTTAATACCAATTTTTGCTATCGCTTTCGTAAATTTTACAGAAAAACTATTATAAAAATTATTGTCATGCTACAATCTTATCATTTTTTAACAAATTTATGCTCAATTATTATTTAAATGAATTTTTGATAATAATATATGTTCATTAAAACATCTTAGTAAATTGTTTTTTAAATTACTAGACCCAAAAAAAAATATTTATTTAATAAAATATGATTTACATACATGATATTTTTAAAAATATGGATCCCATATATTCGTATTTTATATAAATTAATTGAATTAAGAATACTGTATTAAAATATTCTAATAATTTATTAGTAGTAAAAATAAAAGTTGTGACCTCATTTACGAGAACAAACTCCCATTTGTGGCTTAACTCCCTAATGGTAATCCTGACTAGACCACAGCATTAACGGGTGAATTTGTCATTGTTGAAACAAGATGGGTAGCCGACATTTAAAATATATTACTTTTATATTGTAAACGAAAATATAAAACACATTGCAATTAACTATAATTTGTCAATAGTATCAATTACATTTTTTAGTTTTTATTTCCAATAATTTCTATATTAACAGAAGTGGATATAAGCAATTTTATAAATAGTCTTCGTACGGTTAACAATAACTTTCATTCCATTTTCAAACTTTTATGAAAGTTAGTTATAATCGTGAACTCGGGTAATTTTCATGCAAGAAAAATAGAAAAACCATTCAATGGAGAAACGAAAAAGTTTTATTTGAAAAGTGTGCTCTACCGGTCTTCAAAATCGATCGGTTAATAATACAAATGGATACGAATGAACTGGAACGATTAGAAAGTACACACAAAAACTTTTATAAATAAAATAGCGAAACAAAGCACAGTTCGATTTGATTTCACGGAGTGCACTTAAACCGATGATGATAATTATTCAATTACGAAGGTTCACTAATAAATATCGTTAACGATGCTCGAACTTGATAATTACTTTTCGCAAGGCAATCCCTTGAGTGCGTATGACGTGTTTGATGAAAATAAATCATGCAATCACGAACGAGGGAAGAATCTTATTATTCGATAGCTTTATCCGGTAAAAACCTTGACCCAAAAACGCCAGTTTTTATAAAACGAAACGAGGGTTCGGAAGATGTGGTTAAGGCGGTATAATGTTACTAATCACCAGTTAAGGTGCAATAACGATGTATAATGATATCTTTATATGTTTTTTGCTCAATAGACAAAACTACCCACTAATAAAAATCTGTCACATATTAGATAATAAATAATTAATTTAATTCAGACATATATTACATCTCATATAAGTATATCAGATACATAGGAGTTCTTTCAGCGTACGATATGATGTGTGAAATCAGACCCCTCCATGTATATAAATATAAATACTCATCAAGACACATTACAGGTTAAAAAATATAAATAAATTAAATTATATTATTATTGCTTCTCCACGTTACAATAAAATTATTAGATAAAATACTCTCTCTTTTGTAACGTAACTATAGTTGTAACACTAGCTATGCTATGCATGTTTACCTCAACTCTAGTCTCTCTTTACCTTCAAGACTTTTTAAACCAACTTTCACGGAAATGGTTGCCTCTTCCTGTGCTTTGTTAGCGTTAAGTGTTGTTTGAGATGTATTACCATGAAGTTAAAATCTATACGTGTACATATCACAGAAAAAAGTATTTTCCTTTCTATTTTCAGCGACTCACCCTTATCATTTACACATTTAGGTTAAGTGTATTACATATTTACAATTATGCGCGTATACATTCTCATTGAAACGAATGAATATCACAAATAGCGCGGACACAATCCAGTGAATAACTCTTAACGACCACTCACCACCATCCGCTTTATATTATCAACCCGTCACCCGAGGAAGTGATAACAATAAAGAACGGTCACTTTGCCACGGTGACATATTATGATGGATATAATTATGGCACGGTTAGCGCGAGCCGCGCTTTTAATCGTCGTCGTTTATGGGTTTACTCTATTTTGTCCATGATGTTGTTTAACATTAACCATCTATGTGTACATGTTAAAGGGAAGGGTTTAACCTTTTGTGATCTGAGTCATAAAGAGCGCTGCAGATAAAGGGCGATACAATAAAAAGTAAACTTAATTTTATTTTATTTTAAATAAATTATATTTGTATAAAAATATGCTTAAATTAAAACGGGTATATTTGCTTACATATAAGGTAAAAAAAATAGAGTACCCGTAAGTTTTTCCAACTCTCATTAGTATTTTTTCAATAAGAATTCATTTTTGAAAATTGCAATTCATTAAAAATATTTCTGTCTGAAATTCGTAATAAAACAGATTATTTTTGTATAGTTCAGTTACATATATTTAATTTATGTATTGTGAGCTTGAGAATATATTAATAGATAAAGTGAAAAATATATATATAAATATATATATATATATATATATATATATATATATATATATATATATATATATATATATATATATATATATATATATATATATATATATATATATATATATATATATATATATATATGTATATATATATATAATAATTAGATACAATTTTCAATCTTTTTTTACAAAATTCTCTAGCAGCAATTAGTTGTTTGCTAGCACATATAGTTGTGTTTATGAAAATTGACTAAAGATGGTACAAATATTTGTATTTATAGTTTATTTATTTTAGTTAAAACTATATTTATAAGCTCATTAATTTTATATTGTACATGACTATTCTATTAAATTTAAATCTTAATTTAAACTCAAATATAAATGACAAGACGACTATAAAATACTGTGTGCACAAAGGTGAATACATAAATATTTTTATATTATTTAGTTGTATCAAATATTAAAAAGTTTAGCTACTTGAACTTATAGAGAATATATTGTTTGTATTTAATAAAAAAAAAATACATTTGCACAAATTTTTTTTTTTTACATTTTTTTTGTGTGTACTGAGTTTTTTTTAAAAATAGTTTTGTAGTACTTAATAATTTAATTTAAATAAGTAGACTACACATATTAATTGATACTAAACATTTTAATTATTCGAGTAAATTCGTTGATTTTCATATGAAATACAATTAATTGTTTCATACTAAAAAAATAACATTTGGGAATGTATGATATAAAATATATCAAAATAATGGTGTAGAATATATATTTTGCATATTTAGTTCTACAACGCTTAAATTTCAATTTATAATCAATATATACTTCAAAGTACATAATTCTATTAAACAATAACTTTTTGCACCCATAAATTATCATTTTCACATATTTTTTATGTTTAGTTACTTTTATTTTAATTCAAATATTAACAATTTATTTATCGTAATAAAATTATAATTCAGAATTTCACTACAATTTTCATAATAGAATCTACTATTTATCTTACTTAAAAAGATGAATTTTACAATTTTTTATTACTTCCACAATATAATTTATATATAACATAAACAATAATGATTCTTTGTAGTACTCCATTTTATACCTTAATTTTAATGAAGTAATATATTATATTAAAAAATAGTCTTTAAACTATTTTATTACTTGGTACTTAGTTTTTTATTTTAATTTAATTTATTATCCAATTTTAAAAGTTTATTTATTTTTTATTAATATCACTGCATAAAACGCTTTATTATTGCATAATAAATTGAGTAAATGTATTGAATTTTGTAAAGTAACTACCACAAGCAATCTTTCAGATAGCTAAAAATGCTTTATAAAATAAAACATGTACTGTCGTGCAATATAATACCAAAATATTTTTTTTGGTAATATATAATAATTGCTTTTTAAAGTAATTTAAAGGTAAGATTTGCGCACTGAAAATAATGTAGGTAATAACGAATCTATTTTTTTGCTTTAAATTTATTAAAATTTACTAATAAATACATATGCAATACTTAATAAAATACATTTATGTTACATAACAAATATATATCTTTTAAAAATGTATACTGGAAAAAATGCTAAAATTTAGTTAACTATTATTTTACAAAAAACTACATAACAACAACAGAAATTAAAGTGGCTTAAAATATTAGATAATATCTTACCTTATTTTAGATTCAGTTGTGGATTTATAAAATTAATAGTTTTTTATTTTATTTTATACCAAATAGATGTATGTACATATATATATAATATAGTACATTTTTCCTAGCATGTGCTTCTTTCCTGACTTACATGTTTATATGCATTATTTTTGTACGCATAGAATTAAAATTTATTATTTTTTTTGCTTTATATATTCAAAACCATTTTTTTAATTTATCCATTTTTCATCTATATTTCGTGTCTAATTATATAAAAAATATTTACATAATAAATTTTGATTTATTTTTCCCCCAAAATTTAAAAAAATCATATGTTTAAATTAAATTAAAGGCTCATGTCAATATATTAATTAGTTTTATAAGACATATTTCAACATTTATAAGGCTCATGGGAGGTTATAATTTTTTTGTACTATTAAAGTATTTAAAATCAGTGTATAATACATATTTTATGACTAAAAATGTATATTATAATTTAAGCAAATAAATATAAATCTTATGTGTGAGATATGTTACCATGTTGTTGAAATCACGCATTAAGAGTACAAAAGAATAATGCTATGCTAAAAATATTTTATATTTCTTAATCATCTAAATTTAATAATTTATTAGTACACAGACTTAACATTTTAACCGGATTTAAATGGATGGATAGCATACCATCAAGAAAATCGCCAGTATGCATTAAATGTATCATGAATCGTTGCGCCTTGTAGCGTTGTTATTTTACACATTTTACAAGCAAAAAATACTTAAATTTATTGTATAGAATTTATGGCATGAATATGTGCTCACCACATATTAGTGCAAAAAGGCGTGCAAATAATCATTCGCGGTGAAAGGGTTATATATAGTAGAGAACAATAATGCATTTTAAGCACATCGATAAATATATCAAAATGTGCTTTGAAATGGCTCTAAGATAAGTTTTAAAAATATTTTAAAAGCCCAATAAATAAATTCGCCCTTACTTTTTTGTTACTTTATACCCACAATGCGACACACATCTATCAAAAAGTCAATTGGGCGTAACACTTGATACGCTTTAATAAAATATTGATAAAGGCAAAATTTGTAATGATTTGTTTACTTAATTTTCGAAAACTTTTACAAATAATGATGTATATCAATTTTAAAAATCTTTCACTACTGCGAGACTTTATTAGTGATCGCAAGTATCTGTGAAATTAGAAAAAAAATTATTTTGATTAATTATGAATCAAAGTAGATGAATAACATATTATCTTATCTATTAGCTATAAATTAGCAAAACTATTATCATTTACGTTTTTCACGTGCAGAGCTTTTGAATTTTCAGGTAACGTTTTGCGTCGTTCGTTAAAGGCGTGTAAGTAAAACGAATCTGATTTTTCTTGTTTGTTAGTTTTCACCAAATTGCCAATAGAGCTAACTATACATTTTCTTTACAAGGACAAGAAATCGTTATGATCTTGTCTTGTTCTATGCTTTTTCAATGGGTATAATTTTAGTAATTCAATCCACGTATACTTTTTTACGTTTCACACAGTAATTCGTATGCAGAGCTTTTGATTTTTGCGTACTTTTCTAGCTTTGCGCATTTTAGTGTCGAACGCTTGAGAAATTTTCTATTTGTTGGTTTCATTTTAATTTCTTGTTTGAAACTATAAACTACAATATACGATTAGCATAATCTAAAAAATGCTATACATTAAACACGTAGCTCGTTCCACACGATTCCCGTAAATACAACCGAAAAGCAAATGTCAAAGGTCGTGGTGCTTACGGGGTACGGTGTACGTAGTAGGTACGTGTAAGGCATCAACAGTTGGAACTGTTCCTTTGTGGTCAGATCCTGGAAATGATTTCGTCCCTATAGGCGAGAGGTGAAGGGGTGCGGCGGGGGTGGTGGGCGTTTCTCAGTCTGCAGAGAGATGCCCCTAAAAGGGCGATGCCCAGGACGAGCAGCGTTACCTAACCTATTCAGGTGAAAACAAAGGACAATGAAAAAGTGGTTCGCCGTCTAACCTGTCAGGCAGCGTGGTCAATATTTGTGACCGGCTCGCTTCGCTCCTTCTCCCTGTCCCTCTCCTCGAAAATCCTCCCTTCGGACACCATCGCTCAGGTCGCGGACAAAACCAGGTTCGCCCAGCATCTGCTGCATGGACGTGAATATTTTATGTTTACATATGCGCACGGATGCTGTGGACCACTCGTATGAGTGCACATACCGAACGGACACTGTAAACACTCTTGCACCACTTGTGATAATATGATTTGAAATAAAATAAAAATCAACTGAAAATGCGTTCACAATCACATTGCGATTACGAAGACATTTTGCGTTGGTTGGTGCGGTGGGATCGTTCGCGGTTTCAAGGATGATCGTTTTTTGTGAAGGGTACGTCAGGAACCCCGTCAGACGCCCGAACCGCGAGGCGTCCGGGCGCGCACTGCCGTCCCTCTGCTCGCACAGCCTTCACCGGATTTTCCTAGAATAACACACACACATCAAGCTCACAGGGGAAACTTGGGAGATTTGATTCTAGGGGAAACGGTGGACTTTGAATATCTTTGCTTCTGACTTGACAGCGATTAACTATTAACTACTATTCTATTTTTGTACTCTATGTGTGGACATTTTTTTTGTAATGGAATGAAATTCAAAAACTATAATATAAAATAATAAGTACTTCACTGTAACATAATTCAAAGCTTAGTTTTGGCCACTGACACTTTTTTATTCATAATTTAAATGTCATAAATTTATTATCATTGACTCATAAAAACATTTTCAATACCTCATAGATTACAAAAATTAGATGTTACATAAAAAACACGCATCTTTTAAGAAAGTATACCGCACTACTAATTCTGCAAAAAACTACATAACAGTTATAAAAGTGGGTTAAAATATTTTTTTCTCACCCTTTTTTAGATAAAGATTTGTATTTTTAATGAATTTTCTGCTAGAAACGATTTGTATTATTTCATACTGAATGATCGTTATTATGATTAATAATATTTTAGTAACAATATATTTGATTTACTGTCTTAGATAGATTTTTATTTGTATGTAAATTTTTTTTTTTATTATGACATAATAAATAATATGCTATAATTTAAAAACATAAACTATATTTATTTTTTGTGCACAGATCTATTTACTTAGTAATTTTTAGAAAGGCAATTCTAACAATTATGTCATTAATTATAATATTTATAATTAAAAGTATATCTTGACATATAAATAATGCATATTATCTTAAATTTCTTACGCATTATTGCATTTAATTTCGTATTAAATAATATGCATTACTCTTAAAAATACATATCCATAAATAATAAAAAGAAATTAAATTATGTCATATACTGTATTATTTTTAATCATAAGGAGAAATGGAAAAATAATAATTTAAATTATTAAAAATATAGTTATAGATTTAATGAAAAAAAATAGTACTTTAAAAATTATTTTAAATTATCAAATAATTGTACATATAAATAAAGAATATTATTATTAATATAAAAAAATAAACTTTATTATAAAAATAGGTATAAAAAATTATATTCAGTCATAAAATATTATATATTTTTATATTTTAATTAAGCAAAATTGTGAATTTTACTGTCTTTTAAATAACTTTAAAACTACTGTTCAACTATCAAATAACTGTATATATAAATAATATTATTATTATTATCAAAAAATTTAATAAATAATAATGTAAAAAAAATATTATTAAAATATTATAAAAAACGTGTATTTTTAAATTGTAATTTGGCAAAAGTTAAAATTTTACTGTTTGTTTAAAAAAATGTAAGTCATCTTTAAAACTACTGGTAAATAAAAGTTATTGTACAAATAATTAATTATAATAATATGAAAAATGCAACTTTATTATATGTGTATAAAAATAATAATAATTAAAAAATGTTTTATTTTAAATTTTGCTCAAGTAAAAGTGTGAAATTACCAACAATAATATATTTAGATATAAAAACCAAATATCTTAAAAATAGAAGTAAATTAGCGAGAAACTATTAGCATTTAGAAAATATAATTTAAAAAAAGATAATGTAATAAAAAAAATTGTGTTGAAATGTTTTTTAATGTAAATTATTTATAAATGTATGTATTTACTATTTGTATAATATTAATAATTTAAATTTGTATTGGTTCTAGTATGTAGATATTAAAAAAAACATAAGAACTATAACAATAATAAATTATTAAAAAATAATCTCATATGCCATAAAATTTATAAAAAAAACTGCTTCTTTGCCTAATATTTTTGTCAAATAGCTCATTTGTAAAATATGTAGTTTGACACTTACATATGTATATTTCATTCAACACGCGCCTTTTAAACTAATGTTAAGTGCTTATTTTACGTAAAAAGGCAATCGAATTTGATTTCTATATTTTTTAATAAGTGCGGATATTTTATTTTATCCTTTTATTATATTAAATTGACGTCTTACAGTGAAAAACTTTCGCTAGAAGTCGCATGCGAGATATTTACGATAAAATAGAGAAAGCCATATTAAAGTTTTACAATATCTGTTTACATAATTATTAACATAGCTACAGAAAAAAACAGCTGTGCATTATATTCATATACATAAAAATATTGCATTTATTTATTATATTATTTTACTATATTTTTTGAGAGCATTTGAAGTTTTGGACTCAATATTGCTTTTATTAGCAATTTTAATAACCACAATTATAAATATGCAGCTGTCATATTGGAAAATTATAATAATAGTTTTTGATAGTTAAATAATAAATAGATACAGAGACAAATTGTTATGTGGCTAACTGATTATGTTTAATTAATATAACAAGTTCAAAAATTAAAGTAAAAAAAATATTTTATCCCTTTTCTTTATTTTAATACATATGTATCAAAATCAGTTATTTTTATACCGTAGGTATGAAAAGTATTTATTTAAAATTTAATACATAAAAATAATTATTAGGTTGACTACAGTCAATAATTTATATTAATAAAACATAATTTTTCGTCAATATACAATAGAATGATTTTATATAATTTATTCATACACGATCGGAATTATGTCATAATGTACAAAAAAACGTAAAGATACTGTAAAAATATTATTCATAAGCTATATATTTAAAATACTACGTTAAGCATACATAATAAAAAATATGCTACAGATGTTATTAAAAAAATGTTAAATAGAGTTTGTACCAATATATTTATTATAAAATATTTCTTAAGAAATCAACATAAATTATTGTAAAAAATATTTAAAAACCTTTTGTTTTAATGTTTTATAATAATTAAAGCCACATAGCATATGTTAAAAATGTATTTTATTAAAAAAATATATCTCATTAACTATTAAAGCTATAAACAATGTATGAAAATAGTTTGTCACAACCAATTTTCATTGCTGTTTTTTGCAAAATTATCTTAGGTGATATTGGCTTTTTTGAAGCATACTTATTTAATACACGTGGTCTGAATAAGGTGACGGCTGGAACCCAAAATTAAATTTCAAATTGATAAAAATATAATATATTGCATACCAAAAGGTTTTGTGATATATACATGATTTTCTTTATATTAAAAAATACACATTTTAAATCATTATCCGTGGCCAGGATCAACTAAAATCCATTACAACATATAGTTTTTAAACCCAAGATTACATTTAATATAAATGAAATAATATTAGTAATTAAATATGTGTCGAAATTCTTAAAAAACGGGATAATATCGTATTCCTCTTCGCATAGGCTGTGTTAAAATATATGTATTTTTTTCGTATTATACTTATCATTAGTTATTTTATTTTTTTGATTTACATTTTTACTAATCAAAGGTATTATGGTATTGAAAGCATAAATCGAAACGAAGGGTCTGAATTAAAAATATTGTTCGTTTTTTATTAAAACATCTTCTATATGAATAGTCGTGTAAATACTATATCTATATATTGTGCTTATATAGTATACGCTATCTGTTTGATAGAAGCAATATTAATATATAACATATACACTGTTACGCATAAATGAATACGTTAGTTCAATAACCTACAATTTTCCGTTACGCATTAACAAAAAAAAGGGAAAGCTCGCCGGGAAATATATTTCGGCAGGTGCTGTAGGCACACCCCAAAGTTTCATCCCGCATGCTCTCGGACCGCGACTCTTGACTATGCCACAAAATATATCCTTCTCACTTTACTGCCATATACTGGCATTCTGCCAAAAAGGGATGAAAATAGCTCGCCTCAATTCGACTTCATCGGCCACGTGCTCAACGTAGATCGATATGGCAGTATAGCCTCGACTCGCGGAGCCGTACCGCATTTTTCTCTTTCTTTACTATAAAACGAAAAAAATAACGATTTAAATATAATTCATTATAAATTTAGATATATTTTTTCAAGCCCCATGAATTTATTTATGAGTTAAATGTTATTATTCTGTTTATTTATGATGAGCTTAACGTAGCGAGCGCACGTGATGGATGTGCTTATAATGTTGTCTGAATAACTGTCAGGAGTCTCGGGCGGTTATCTGGAATTTACAGGGTCGTACAGACGCTCGTAGAAAGTCATACGAGATTTTATCGAGAAATTTCAATTCGAAGATCTTTCGCGAATCCTATGCGACTTTATTTTATATTTTATGTTAAACGTTGTATAGAAACTTGTATTTGATACAAATTTGATTGTATGATTCTTTTATAGCTATATTTTTAATATATATTTATTCAATATTTTCAACTATTTATATATTATTAAGTAAGCAATAAAATATTCGTGAAGTTTTAAAGAATCAGATATTATAGTTTGAAAAGTAAATATAGGTTTCATTTCCTATAAAAAACGATAAAATATTAAAAAACAGTAGACCAATTTGTACGAAGTTTTGTTTAAATATTGTCTTAAACTCTTTAAGTTTATCTTTAGTAATGTGTTGTAAATTATGTAATATATTACATAAACTTTTTGCTGTTTTTACAATTGTATCATTATATATAAAATCATCTTCTATTAAGATATGGTCTACTGATGTTGGTTTCCCCACAATTTAAATTAAATAACATTGTACCAGTGCTTCTTAAAAATCTCATGTAAACACCATTTTTTTTCAATTTCTATCGTGTCTGGGATATCAGAATTAATTTATTACATAAATATACTTTCAATCGATAATCCCTGATTTGGTTTACCTAGATTTTCCTAACCTTACTGAAGAATATCGTAATAAATTATTAAAAAAATAAAATCTTGCTACGTCGTGCATAATGAAAGCTCTTTACTGTAAGCCGTAATAATAAAATATATGTCACTGATTTAGTCTGGTGTTTCACTACTTAGCGTTTAATAATAGTTGTTGATTGTTTTTATTTTGCTATATAATGCATTGGGCTAATGCCTGTCACGTTGAAATGAAAGATTTAAAATAAACAAATATTTAGGTGTAAATTCATTAATGAGTTTAAAAGATAGTTGTTAAAACAGTAACGTTTTCAGCTTGGTATTAAATAAAATAGCATTACTATTATAACTATGTTTTTTGCAGTGTTTCGTCATAAACTTTCAACAAAAATTCACAAAATAGGGTTACAACTGTGGGCAATTGACAGAGGCACATACTTAAGAGCTGGCGAATTATCTGACAAAAGGTTTCCAACCGCTAACTAAAAAAAATACCTCTTACACAAAAAAAAATCATTCTGGAAAAATATAAAAATTGCTACGTTTTGATGTCACCTTATTATTTTAAAAATAATATTTGCTAAATTATTATAAAATATAATACTTTTTTCGTAAAAGTAATATTCGTTGAATTATTCAGAAAAAACTAGTCATTTTAATTCGATTTCATTTATTAATCTTAATTTAGTCATTCATCAACACTTTTCACAGATTCTAACCCAAGTCTAATCGACGCATTTAGTTGATGTTTTTTTTGGCTGATTTTTATTAATTTTAATTCTGCCTTGCAGTGGCGTAGCTAGGGTATGTGTCGCCCAGGGCGATCCTTAAAATTGCCGCGGCCCCCCATACATATTTTGCAGGGGCATAAAATCAGCATTTCTTAAAATAATAAATTGGTTATTATTAAGCTCTTGTTATTCGTGGATTTATATAGGTTTTAGTGCATTCAGGGAATCATCGCGAATGTGCCGCCCCCAAGCAAGTTCCGCCCGGGGCGGCCCGCCCACTCCGCGCCCCTTCCTATAGCTACGCCACTGCTGCCTTGTATATAAATATATTATATTAAGTATGTTTTCTATTTTAATATTGGTTATTTTTCATTATTTATAAATTATTTCACCTGATTGAGTACAATGCGCATAAAAAACGTTTCGTTCTTATGTCGCTACCTGTATTTGCAAAGCCAACTTATTATTAATAGTATATAAAGAATTCCCTAGCATCACTCCTTTCTCATTCGGTAAGAATTCACAGGCCATCGGTCTTTAAGCGTTACGTAATGCGCGTTTCTGCCTCTTGCGCGAACATTCCCGACAAGGCCGGAATAACGGGCGGATTACCATAAGTAGAGGATAAATCAACTTTTTGATATGTTATTGTGTGGAAAGACGGAGGCTCCGGCTTTTGGCAAGCGTTCCCGATGCACATTTTATTCGGGATACCCCGACGACATTTTGGAATGCCTCGTCGACCCTCGGCGGTGATTATACGTGCCGTTGGGCTCACTTTGTACAAATATAACGACAGGGCGGGTATACACAGCACGCAACTCATTTTCAGTCTCCTTTGAAGTCTTTCGATGAATGTCTGCACTGGGAGTTTTCGTGTTTAAAGCGTTTTCTTGCTGAGTATAACGAGATAGTACGTATTACAAACAAACAAAATACGACGATCCGTTTTGGACGCGAAGCGCCCTTGAAGGCACCTGAGAGAAGCAGCATAATTTATTTTAATTGGTACACGGCTGAAAATTATTTTTCAATAATAATTATAAAAATATGATTGTCGATGGCTTAAAGTGTAAAATTTGTAACTCCATATTTGTCAACTTGTCAAGACAAACAAAAATAAATACAACTTGTAAATAGGAAAATTAAACAATATATCAAGTTTGGACATTTTGGAGATTTTTTAAGCATGTGTGTTTTGATTAAAGTTAAGTCATTTTCACCCAAGAGTGGAGTTTTATCAAATTTACACTTTTAGCCATCGCGATCGTAGCGTTATATTTATAAGTGCACTACCATACTTACATACATACTAGAGATTTCTTAAGATATCTCAAAAAATGTTATTTAACAGAGCTACAAAATTGATGTATAATTGCTAATACCGGTATTATTGATAATTATTTATATAGAAATATTATACATACTTCATATTTAAATACAAGTTACTGCTTTATAACTATGTTTAGTATACGTGTTTATTAATTCTTTCTACGCCACGCGCATCATATGATGCGCAAGTGAATCGACTCTCTCACGCCATGCGCATCATATGATGCGTTCGTTAAAACCTTCGTTTTTTAAAGAAACGGAAAGATAAAAGTTGGCAATAAATGTTTTAAAAATCAGTTTGAATTCCTAGTAAACGATTTCAGTGATTTTATTTATAGAATTTGCGATGAAACAGTGGTATATATAATTATAAAGTCACGCCTTAATTTTAGTCGTTTGTATTTTGCGCGCGGTTTTGATCGTGATACTGCAGCGCCACTTTAGGGTTGGCACAAACGCGTCGCGGAAATTCGTTTTTTTTTATAATTTAATTAATGAATCGAAATTAAATTATGTCATCAATATTTTAATAATTATTGTGATTTGTAAATACTTGTGAATATAGTTATACGTTATTTCGACTGTCTTAATATTGTCAACTGTTTTTGTAATTGGTTTTTATTGTTTGTAATAATTAAATAATAATTACTATTAAATACTTATTAATAAATATAAATAATATATAATTAATAAAATAGTAATAATAACTCTTAGTAATTATTAAATATTAATAATAATAACAAAAGCGATTCCTTGTTGTTGAATCATTTTATTGTACTATTATTTTGTATTATTATTTTATAATTTATTTTTAATATATTTATTTAATTAGATTAAATTAAGACCATTGTTATCTAACAGGTTACCCCAAAGCGTCACGATGGCCGAAACGTTTATTATTTATTGTATATATATGTATGTGTGTGTGTAATATATATTACATATTCCGCCTGGAGTGTAGATATGTTGCACTCTTGCCGATCCCAAGCCTGGATAAGAGGAGGGTTTCTATTGTGGAGCAAACCAACCAACGTGGATAAATCCAAATAGTTACTAAAAATCACAAAGAAATAATAAATCCGCCCCGATTCATAATGACCTAAGTGATCGAAATCTAGATAAACGACTGAAATTCAATTTTGGAAGCTGGAATGTGCAATATTACAACCAGGAAAAATGCAAACAATAGCGGATGAAATACTAAAACTCAAGATATATCTAGAAGCCCTACAAGAAATTAGGGGGAAAGGCCAAAACCGATCACCGGTTGTAGCGCCGTGGAAGAAAAAGAAGAATATGTACATATTATAAATTATACATATAATCATATATAGTTAAATGTAACATCTTATCTTGCTATCAAGTTTTATTATTTATTATTTTTATATATAAAGAAATATGACAATCTTCAACAACAAACAATTGCAAATTCTTCTTCCACATTAGAGCGTGTTATAATTCGTCAACACCATTGATCAAAAACAAACGGTTTGGTTATTAGGGTTATTTTTGTGTACGATATATGTGATTTTTTATGCATCTAAGAAATTTTGTCGATTTGTCAGACGACGAAAAAATATGATTTTAAAATATAAAAATTGAGTATTTTGGCTGTAATGATGTGTTAAACAGAGTAAGTAGGCAACAAATTATATCGCTAAAAACGCATGGAGTATAGCGAGTAATTAAGAATTTACCGGTCGGCAGTCTAAGGGTTAAGGTTCAAATTACAATTAAAAAATATTATATAATTCGTCCGGATATTTTAGTTTTTTATTTAAGTACTAATTTTCATATTTTTGACAGATATCCAATCATTCTGAGAAGTTAGATAGTTTGTTTGCCTTTGCGATTAATTGATTAATTTATTGAAAGATTGTCAGTTTCATAACTTCATGAACAAATATTTTCAATAAAATCGTACTTTGTATCAGACATTTGTCTGCAAAAAATTTAAATAAATATATTTCACTACCTTATATTAATATTGTAGGGGTGATGATGATATTTTTGCATGAATATATTGCACTATTTGTATTAATGATTATCTGCGTTATATAAAATAAAAGGGGTAACGTATCATGTGCGTGGTAATATAGAAAGTTAACCTTATTGCGTGAAATAGACATTGAATTTTTATTTAATGTAAATATTTCATGTTATGCTGTTACATATTTTAATTACCTTATTTTTCAAGCTTAATATTTATATTATTTATTATACTATTTTTTTGTAAAATATAATAAATAATGCATTGCTTTAGTCTCATATTGCAGCAGGGTAGTAAATAAGGCGCTCATAAAACATCTTATGAGAAACAATAC
This sequence comes from Plectrocnemia conspersa, assembly GCF_051122295.1. NCBI lineage: Eukaryota > Metazoa > Arthropoda > Insecta > Trichoptera > Polycentropodidae > Plectrocnemia > Plectrocnemia conspersa. Next base: position 9,978,048 of record NW_028277176.1, read on the forward strand.
GTTCGAAGGCGTTGGAACTGGTTCAAATTTGCTATACAAACTCGATCAAAGCACGAAAAACTTAAACAGACTAGAACCGTATTATGTACGGACATATACGTATCTTATATACGACACATACTTACGATCGTTCGCCGGGAAGTCATCAATGCGGTCATCAAAGTCGGACGTAGTAAAAGGTTGTTGTCGAAATGTCAGAACACTTTATTAACTTTATGGCACGTAGTCCAAAATGGCAAACGTAAAGGTCAATCTCGAACCAATATTTTGGAATTATCACGAACATCTATTTTTAGTCAGTGCGAATTCTGAACTTTTTCACAACCATTGACAGTATTTTGAAGGTTTTATATGTGTACATAAATATACAATGTGTCTCATAAAAATATGCATGATTAATAAAATTCATGTTATAATAAAATAATAATACAAGCATTTTTGAAAATTAAAAATAAAATAACGACAAAGATTCTTGCTTACTCTAAGGGCTAAGATGTGTAGATATGACAATTTATAGATCGCAAAAGTGTATTACAATACAGAGAAATAATATTAAAAAGAATTTAAAAACTTTATTTGGGTCAATTCAATATGGTACCGCCTACATAAATGCAATAAAAAATATTCTAGTAATAAATACGAAAAGAAAAAAACAAAGGCATTTTTCTGTCACAAAACATACAGCAAAAAAAATCAAATCCATACATGCAATCACCGAAAAGGCTTTACAAAATATGTTTTCGCATTTGCATAAACAGACACGAATCATGGCGTCAGTAATAAAAAACAAGCGTAAAACTACGACTGGGCCGGACTTTGCGTGCAACGTTGACAAAAAGACGACTAGAATCGGATTGAGGGTGTGAGTAGGGCATTTCCGCGTCCAATTATGAAAGAAAATGAATTAGTTCTGGCCCTTTTGGGCTCTTGTACTTCCTCCGTTTCTAGATATCGAATGGCCGCAAAGATTCCTTCGCGAGATACGAATTTATTTAGTTCAACGAGAGAAGAAAGGGCTTGTCATTGCTTATCGGAAAAACCACTCGAATTCCACTGATAACGCTTCGCAGAAATACACCGTATTATGTAATATAATCACGCATACGTGACCATGTCCAAAAACGTTAATACAATTTTCGTGGCAATTCATAATTTGTACTTGCACAAGTCCTGTTATTTTTAATAGCAAGTGCTTAATCAGTAAAAATAAAATTAAAAATAATAATGAAAATTATAAAGGGTTGAAATTAAATTCGCTGTGAACCAGGGTTTTCAGCGAAAATCAAAAATAGGATAAGGACGAAAATATTCTTGCAGAGATTATAAAGATCTGAAACGCCCTGTTTTTGTTGGTATCATTATATAGATACGACTGCGGCAGATTCTTTTCAGTGAATTCAGATGAAATAATAATGAAAATAAATATATCTATATATATATATTTTGGTATATATCTAGATGTATTTTTTTAACCTTCCGTTGTACCATGGCAGACACGAGTCCAATGCCAACGTCTTACTTATTATTTAGACGTGTTAATTGATATTTCATCCTGTCTTTTTCATGAGATATAAATGGTTCTCTTATGATATTTTATGAAACAATGTCAAATCGGAGCAATTCCATATATACTGGCGAATGAAAATATTATACAAATTAACTTAATAAATTTATCTGACTGATTTTTAAAATTGCTATGCAGAGATTAAGTCTTATTGAATTTAATCTATTTCTTGCCTTTATCAGTAGAGCACTACAGTTTTCTACCGTTTTCCATATAGCACTGGTCCCAGCAAACTACTTTAAAGTATCCCAGCTAATATATTATTTAGAAATGTGGGGCCGTTTGCCAAATAAGATAAAATACAGTTTAACACTTTAAAACTGTATTTTTAAAACTTGATCATCAATTAGTTATATGTTTCTGAGTGATTAACAAAAACGCTTTTCACCAGGCATATTAAGATTATTAAGCTACTCCACACAGTTGATTTTGGGTCGTCTAGCAGAACAGAGAGTCAGCGCATACCTTTGCCTGACACCGGGGTTAATTAATACCTTATTGAAAATCTCCATTCGCAAAGCTTCCGTCCTTTGCCGGACGTCTCCATTAAATACGAATTTTTCGAATTTACCTGGTTAGGTTAGAATATTTACCTAAGCTTTATTTTATTGATAAAGCACTCACTTTTTCTTGAAGACGCACAGCTGTCTGTTTTTTAAGAGATTGGTACTGTATTCCATTATTATTTAATTAGCTTAAAGTATTGCATTTATTGTATATTTTTAGAGGCTTTAACTGTAGACATTCCATGCAGAAAAAAGCTTACATATGATACCTATATGTAAGACATTTTAGTCGATACATTTATGTTGCGCTTTTATCTTAAGTTAGTTGTTAATTTTGCGATGTTTGGTATTTAGTTAGGCGTATGCTTGCATACTATATCTTAGATCAGTTTACCTCGAGTCTCATATTCATCATCAATCTGAGCTTTTGTTTTTAAAGGTGCTCTTAAGTTTAATTATAAAATTCATATCGTTATTTATTTTATGACAAATTTTGCATGTCATATCCGTGTAATCCACCCAAATTACACTTTAATTTTAATTTGGATAAGTGAGTTATACGGCTATACGTAAATGTTTGTCGTAAAATAAAAATGATCCCGTGCATTCGACACTTTAATTTAGAATTTGGCTGCGGATCGAGAGCGATGCTGTGTAAGGACTTATCTCGTGTGTGTGTGCGAATTTCGTTTGGCTGATGGCCAGTCGCCAGCCGGAAAGTTCGCGGCAATCAGGGGAGGCAAACTTATGATGGGACGTCGCCGCCCCGAGTACGTATACATGACGCGTCAGCGTTGATAAGCCCGCAGGCCAGAGCTCCATTACCCCTGGACCGTCCTGAATTGTCTTGCAGATAAGCCGATTTGACGCGATCTATTGCCGTTATTGTTGTTACAAACGACCCATTTCTTTACCCCCGGGACAGTTTCTGGTATCGTTTGACATTTACCGATTAGAAAACATCCAACTTTTGTCCGATTCGATACTATAAATAAAACAATATTATATAAAAAGACGTTTATTCAATTTATTAGCTGATTATAAAAATCAATCATAGCGTAAAATTGGAATGTTTCATATGAAATGGTCTGGGAGTTTAAATACTAATTCATTGAATTATAAATTTAAAGCAATTGAAGCAAGCAGCAGCTGCTTCATCACAAAAATGCACCGGCTTACATCACAGCAGGATTGATGGATTTATTGTATCTAATTTGTAGTGCCCCTTATATTACACGTATCAATAAAAAATAATTGACATATTTTTTTAATAAATATAATGTTTAAAATACTTATAACATAATACTACTAGAGATATACCAAAAGTTATGATAAATATAAGCAAATATCTTATTCGCCTTTGACACTTCACTAGGGTTTGCGAATAATTAATTTTTAGTCGCAACAACAATGCGCTTGATTAGTATCATTAAAATGCCAGTCAGCCTTTGCTTAGTAGTTGCATAAGGACTGAGGCTAAGCTCAATTTCCTACCTGGGTTGTCGCGGGTTATATAGCTACTAATGGTCAAGTAAACCAGCGTGAAACTTATAATTAATAATAAATTTAAGAAGACGGATATGATAACATTGCACCGCATTAACGAGAAAAACTGATGCTGAAATGAGAGAAGGGTCTCTCCTTTTCATAAGTCACAGCAAGTGCGAGGTTCTTGCGTTCCTTTTGTTCCAAAGAAGAATTTGATGCTTTAATGACCAGCACGCCAGAGGATGGGTTTAAGTCATTGAATACTGGAATAAAAGACCTAAGTTCGAATCCCAAAGATCGATATTAGTAATTATAATATAATTTAAATTCTGATCGATCATTTCAGATTAGGTTTAACTGAATCTTCTTAATCTCACGAATAAATATCGTGATGATTAATTAAAATAAAACTAGGTCGTAAATATTAGGCATTGAAAATTCTCTAATAATGAGCTAATTTAGCTCATAGAGAATATCTTATATGTACTCAACAAAATAAATATTTGCCATCAATAATCTTTTCGAATATCACAATTCCGAATAAAATGTTGTTTGCCTATTTTATAATTACCAACCCTCATAGATACACATTTAATAAACACAGCATTGTAAATTATCACAGCCATATCATAATATAAAATCAAACAACAAATATTGTGAATAGCTCTATGAATTAAATTACCATCAAACTCTTTTGAATTCTGAATGAAAGAGATGTTACATACTTGAGTTTGAAATTCTTACAAAATAAAATGTGAATTGACAATTCCATATGAAACAACCTTCACACACATTCATAAATGTATTATATCATTGTAAATTATCACAGCGTATTCAGAATATAAAACTGAACCAATAAATATATAGCTCTATGAATAAAATTACAATCAAACACTTCAATCTTCCTTCATCTCTTCGTCGGTGTCGACCAATTCGCAGCTGTGATATCTCGAAGAATTATCATGCCAGCTGTCCACACCAGCGCTGTGCAAATCGTCGTTGGACGGTTGTTCAGTCAAAGGTTCCATCTCTGGTGCAGCGACCGTTTTGTCGTAATAAGATTTCTCTTTATTCGACGTCCCGGCGTAAGTTCCAGAATCCGGCGACATAGGACAGCAGCCTGAAATGAAGAAAAATATTTTGAAATACAATTCCAAAATCGGATTCATCCGTATTAAATGGTTTAGGAAACTGTTATCGATTTCACAGCCATTATACGAGTTGGGCTTGGCTAGTTTTATTCCGTCATTATCGCTCAACAAGTCTAGAAGCCGCTCATTTTCTATGTTGCCTGATTTGCATTTGAATAAGTGCCACCTACAACAAAAGAAACTACCCAGCGACCCAAGAATAATGGTGCTGCATGTCGAAGCTTGTTTCGTTCGAAGTAAGTTTAAGTGGAACGAATATTTTAATTTAAATAGTGTTTGATGTTGAAATGATTAGTGGAATATAGAGCTAGATTCAATACACAATAAAAAATACTAATATTAAATGTCTTAAATATGTATATATTATAAAACTTTATTTTTAATTAAACGTAAGTGACTTGGTGTCCCTTACCAGTAAATAATATATTAACAATACCCTTTTCAAAAGAGAAAAAACTTGCAATTTTATGTGGTGGTTTTTATCTGTTTGAAAGAAATGTATTTAGAATGAATAAACAAAAAGCGCACAGACGTGCAAACATGGTGTTCAGATCTGCCTGTCGGTGTCCGATCAGATGACGGAGAGACAAATCTGTGCCTTTTCTCACCACACACGATCGGATTTGTCCGTCAGGCACCCGCGACGGGCAGATCTGTCGGATGTCCCCACGCGTGTTTGGCCAGCTAAATTTGCACTAAAAAAAATCTGTCTGGTATCAAGTAGTTTTCCGTAAAAATATAAAGTTGCGTCATGAGTCGAAATTGTAGTTTCCTAATAAATATTAAAACAATATAATTTGGATGTTACCAATAGCCCATCATATTCTCAACATATTGCGTATTTATTTTATTTAAGTTAAAATACAACTGCATTAATTAAAAAAATATATATATACACGTTATATTTAGTTTTTATTATCTTATTTCTTAAGTTTCCATTAGTGTTCTCAAATGACGTTTTTAGCAGAAACATTTTTTTACTCGCATACACCATAATGTTTTATTACAATTATATAACATTTTTTTGTGCCAAAATTCTTTCTTGTATTTTTAAAGTTCTAATCTTTAATTTAATATAAAATTTTCATTAATTATCCATTTTGATGGTTTAAGCCGTAGTTTTGAGCATGTACTTGGATTTTATTGCTTTATTACATTTAGTAAAAAAATACCTATACCGCACCCCGTATTATATCACCCACAGTGAAAAAATATAGCATGCCTATGTACTTATGTATATATATGTTATCGAATCGATTTTGAAGCTTGTTTGGCAACGAGTGTAATAATGTTAGGTCTTGTTTGAGGAGGAAAAAGGGCAAACAACGTTGCAACATCTGGTTGCACTTTCGCAAAGAGAAAAGAAAGGAAATGGTTTTCTATTATACGCTCCAATTCCTATAGACTCTGTGATTTTTCCAAAGAAATTGTATATACGTCGTAAAAAAACGCGAACCGCGAGCGTCATTATGAAATATATCTATAAGGGTGGGTGTGTTTCATGTTTGTGCACAATTAATATAGCTCTGCTAACAAATCATAGATAAGATAAGGTTTTATAAATATAGAAGTGGCGGACTTGTGTCAATTAATCCTTGAAAGAGTGTCTTATCTGATATTTCGATTCATAAAAAAGTTTAATTTTGCTGTATTTCGAGTTTAATCAAGAAGTACCTTGGGGAGGCATCACACCGCTAACGCTCCCTTATGATGAATCGTCGTGAAAAATAACGGACTTAGATTCGTTAGACTTTTGAGAATAAATAACAATGAATAGGGAACAATGGTGTCTTTGTTCGGTCAGAGGGCAGACTTCGATTAATGAGTCGAAGAAATTTCTTACATGGTGAAAGGCAAATACTGGAATACAGAAGTCATCGTGATAACATTATATTATATTTTTATTTGCCTTGAATATGATTTGTAAATAAAATTATCTTATCATATACTAGAGAAGAACATTAGGAATAAATAAATAATATAAATACGTATATATTCATATAAACATTATTTTAATATATATATGAAAAAAATCTGCAATTATATAAAACTAATTTAAATAATAAATCAGTTAGGCTGATGATATTTTAAAAGCTAAAGCAATATACGTAGTTAAACTACGTTGTGAAATTGCATGCAATAATAATTAAATCCATAAAATATACGTGTGTATTTAAAATGTATACGTGTATTTACTTTTATAATTTTCTGCAATTTAAAACATATACACAAAATGTCATCTGCTTTATTTTTGCATAATTACACTGAAAAATATATTCAATTCTGATTGAACTAAATTTCGCTCACATTGTTATTATAAGAGGCTGTGTCAAACTAAAACACTCTTCATAGAGAAGGAAACATATTGCAAACATAAATAATTTGTGATACAAACATATGATATTAAGATAATAACATAAAATTAAACTAATTAATGCGGTTGTTAGACTCAATATGAGGTTAATATTTCATGAAAATATTTTTGGAAAAATATGTATTTCTTATTATTGCACTTACATTGAGAATGAACAAAATATTAATATATGTGCATACATGAATCATGTGTGTAAAATTCGGATTATTAAAATGTTAGAATGTGTTCTCATTGATTTCATTACACCGTTGGGCACTTAAAAGTAGCCCGATTGTTAATCGAGTGCGCCTTATCACATAACACACCACGCTCGACCACTATTAATCTTCGTCGAGCGGGTCGTAAAGAAAGGAACTAACCGAGAACAAGAATAGAATTTTTCGATTGCAATCTCGACTATACAAATACCTAGATATTATGTTTATGTGTGTGAGTAACCGTGTCATGTCGTGATGATCGGCAAAAGAAATAGAATTACAACCGAAGGTCGTTCTGAAAAAGCTCGAGCCATACCTGGGTAGCTTCGAGTACTATGGTAATCGGGTCAAGGTGGAAGTTCCCCGCGAACTTTTCGGCGGTGGGCCAGTGGCGCGCAAGTGTGGGACGCGGCCCGGATTATGCCGGCGCCACCATTAACGCCGATAAAAGTAAATTCACGTAAAAACGGGCGCGAAAAGGTTAAGCCTTTTGCGGAGAAAATGTGCGTTTGTCGGCAGGTTTAATTTACGCGGACTTGTGACCAAAACGAACCTTGGGCGTAGCTTGTAACACCTGCTATCCAAATTCGTATATATAAAAACAGGTATTTTTGTATTTGGGCCGTACCTCATTCAGGAGATTTTATAGGTTTATATTTAAAAATTAAATTGAATAGCGTTCACAAACCCTAAAAGAGCTAAAATATATATGCCTGCACTACACTCTCTGGAAGTTGGCCAAGGTTGGCCAAGGACGGAGAATATAGTGAGTTACTTCAGTTGAGCTCGGTTTAAAATCTTTCAGAAGTTGTCCGAGATTACCGAGAACGGGAGGCTGACAATGTTCGGAGGCTTCGAGCGCTTCCGAACATTGTCGGCAAACGGACCGAAGTCAAAGAAACCTAAGTCTGAGCTGCTCTTTCGAGCGCGAGTGGTGAGATACTTCCCCTTTCGCTCTCTCACGTGTTAAGTGACGAGAGTGAGAGAGATAATGATATGGTTTATCGCAAACTGAGATAGAACGAGTAACTAGGTTCAATTTCAGTATGCGTGTAGGCGTCCTATGGTTAGCACGCACGTCGAGCGCTTCACGTGGTCACGTGGTCAAGTTTATCGGGGACTTCAACACTCATTGAATATTTTAGGGCACCAAAAGGGATTAATTATATTTTTAATAGTATATTCTTCTAACAAATATCGTTATTATATTTTTTTCATATAAAATTAAATAATTAAAAAATAATTAGTGGTACTTGATTTTGTTAAAAAAAATCGTTTCCAATATCCTTATGTATTTTTCTTGATCGGTTTATCTAAATGTCACACCATAATGAATTCTTATTTAGAATCGATGACGAAAAATTCTAGGATAGTCACAGATGTGTTGTTCGTATTCTGAAGTATCATTTTAATGCCTTATGGCATTTTGCAAAAGTCGACAAAGATTTTGCGTAAATTGAATATTTACGACCGAAAATTTTTAACTGATATTGTATTAGTGAGAGCTCACACAAACTTTTATAATTATCAGTAGCGTAATTTTAAAAATATGACTATTTAAAAATTGCGATTATTTGGCACATTTTTCGATCGCGCGCAAATATGCCAGCTGTACGTGACAGCAGCCGCCGTGCGTACGTCATTCACGCCCGCTGTCCGGACGGCATATGAAATTTGTGACAGTGTGGCCGCTACTCGGAAGTCGGCGACAGTTGAACTTCGGTTCGGACAAATTCCAGAGAGTGTAGTACAAGCATTAGACATATAGACCTTAATAAAAATAAAATAATAATAATAAATAATAAATAATGTGATATACCGAAAATTTAACACCAGCAGATAAAATTTACAACCGACAATAAAAACAACAACTTATCAACCCAAATCAAAGTTTGAGTTAGATATATTTTTAATATATAACACAAAAACCGAGCATAAATGGCATAGATAAACCGATTTGTACTATTTGGAGGAAAAATAGATTCATGAATACGACGTCATATACCACTTATATATACGTAACTAACTCCAGTTACTGTAAAATGCTCTTTATGTAAATAAAAAATATAGATTAGAAGAGTCCCAATGTAGATTTTCACGATTTAATAAGTCCATCGTAAGTTTAAACATCGATATCGAAAGTTCATCCAGAAAACAGGTGGTATTAGCATGGACTAAGATTAGGATATATGTACCTAAGTAAATCTCTTATTTAATATTAGAGACTTTAAAAACAAGATGACTGCCGCCATATCAAACAATTAATCGAAGCACTTGCATATTACGAATGATTAAACACGCTTTTTAAACATCAGTTTGGTTAAATGAGGATATGAGAAATAGCCTGTAAACATGTACCTATCAACTTACTGTGGATAAAAAATATATTTTCGCATTCGTCGAGATGTGCATATATTTGTGGTGAAATCTAAGAATGCTACTTTTCCGGAAATTTAAAAAAGGGTAGTGTTTTCAAAGAGAAATCATTATATACCCTTGTTTATATATGGTTCTAAATATTAGTCCCTGACAGAGCAAGACAAAATATAACTAGACATTGGCGAGAAAAAAGTATGTAAGAAGATATGTGGACAAAGAAAGAGTCAGCTCGATGATAAGAAATGGCAGATATGATCTATAGAAGATTCGCAAGTAAAAATATTATTAGTAGCAATTCGAGAGTAGAATACCAAAAAAATTGTGAATAATAAAAGTTGATTAAACCCTATCAATAATTAAATACATACGTTACGAATATTATGTTATACGTTTCTGCATACTGTTATCTTATTCGTGAATATATATTTTCGTCATTTAAAGGTCCTTTTAAGGGTAGCGAGATAAGCGGTGTAATAATTATTTGGGTCAGATTGGGTCTCTATTTTCGCATCATTAAATTATTTTCATACGTGTTAATATATGCGTTTTAAATCTTAAAGTACGGAATTAATCTCCAGATTTATTAACACCAAAATCGAAAGCCGATAATTTTGTAAACTTTCCATGACCGCCATTTGCACGAAGCGCCAAGATTGATAATTCAACACGAATCGTACAGGTAGGTAATTTGCACCTGCCCGGGTAGAGCAAATGGGTTTTTGAAATTGCTCTTGATTGTTGGCCATTAGGGTCCAACTGTAGAGGAATGCGATTTTTCGAAAGCTTTCCAATTCCATGGACCATAGGCTGGTCAAAGGATTACGCGTGTGCACAAAGGTTACGACGAAATTTATGGTGACGGTGACCTTGGAAGGAAATTGCCGTCTGCCTCAGATAGCATCAAGAAAAGCGATTATTGCGTGTTAAACGTTATGAAAATGAATAAAAGAGTTTATTTACATATTATGTAGTATGTCTAACTTGATTAAAAGTAAACATAATATTTAAAAAACAGGCACTCAAAAATATAATTTTACATCATAACTCAATTACATTTTTTTGAAGCAAGTTTAGGGCTTAAGAACTTCCAGTAGTTGAAAACATCGGTGACGAAGCAAATCAAAAAGCAATTAAATTTTAACTGATAAGCAAAAACAGGTCCTAAAGATAAAAAGCGTATATAATACATTACGTTATTAAGTCAAAAATGTCGGCAGGTTTCTAGGGTTTTAAATACTTGGCATAAAAACAAAAACTCAACTGTAATTCTGTGTGTGACAATAGATGGCTTAAGTTAAAAGCAAATTTGTTTATAATTTATTTTATTCGGAAATTTGGGTTTGATGAAAATATTGAAAAAATGCCAATGATTTGTTGTAAATGAGAAAAAATAAAACTCGATTTTATTTATCATATAACATATCTACAAATGGATTTTATATCTCTGTATTGACACAGAAAGCATGGTATGACAAATTGAGAACAAAACAGGAACGAATAATGTTTTTGGGTAATTTATGAACGCCGAGCGCTATGCAAACAATGGCGTTGTACGGTGCGTAGTTCAAACTTTATAACAATTGTACGCAAAGAACGTCACGGGGCTCGGTTTTACGGTGTCCTAACCCAAATGCGGATAATGAAAAGGGTTACAATGTAAAAGGTCAAATGATGATACAGTAATTACTCTGCGTTTTTTAAAAGGACAACTTTGCTCGTATCATAAACTAAATGGCATCTTGTTTATAATGTGAAAAATATAAATTAACAAGCTAATTATGACGATATCACCACTGTGCTAGTAAACGAGTTGATTTTGACTCTTAAAAACTGAAAGTAAATATATATTATAGACTATCTACTGCCATAACCTTATATTTGTAGGATAATCAATAAGCTGAGAGTAGCAGCAAGATAAAAAAATATGCATTTTACCGAACTAATTATTTATATTAAATTGGTAAATAACTGATATATGTTGACATGTAATGATGGTCGCTAGATAATATATCCCCAGCTTTTACACATATTAAATTAAGTAAAAACCTTTTTCTGACTTTTGAACTTAATGTTGTTAAACCAACTGTCCCTCGTATGAATATATGTATTCACATACATAATTAAATTTTAACTTTTTAACACGCGCGACGGTCATTGCCAAAGCAAAGATAATTTAACTTTCTAAGGTCTCGTTCGGCAGAAGCTTCACATTGTTAAAGTGACCGCCACCGCAGAACACATAAGTTCTAGAGACAGTTCTAAGTACTGGAGCTAATTAGCATCCATCGAACGAGGAAAACGGAGTGGCTGAATACTGTCTGAAACTTATCGTTTAAATATCTCAGAGCGGATACATTATGAAAGCTTCGCTCATTATTCGACCGAGAAAATTTGCGACGCTATTTTTCCCTTTTCCCTGCTTTCCCTAGGGAAATGTGTAAGCAAAGAAAATAAATACAAGCGCATACGGCGCCGTAAATCTTTATTACGACGGGCATAGTGGTGTCTTAATTTCGTTTCCGAAACAGGCGCCGCATGTAAATAAATTGCAAATGTATATTTCGAGTCATATTTGAACGATATTTTATTTTAATTTTAAATAAATTAAATAATCCATATCAAAAACTACTTAGACTTTCGGTAGTTTAAGAACTTCTCTACAACAAAGAGATTTAAAAAACAATTTGCTATCAAAATAAGTTAAAGCTTTAATTATTATATAATTATTATTAAAGCTAACCATACTTAACCTAAATTATAATTTTAATGTGAAAAGTAATACATTATATTCACACATAAACACACACACAGACGAAAATGACTCTAACACAATGTGTTCTGACATTTCTCTATAAATATTAATATATTATATATAACCATGTAAGGGTTCCAACAAGCTGGACTGTTAACTCATTTTGAACATTATAAAAAAATACCAACTCGCCTCGACAAAAGGCCTAACAATAGAAGAGATAACTTATTTGAAAAGTTGCGTAATAATTAAAAATTTCACGGACGATCTGCTAACACATTCGTTCTGAGGCATTTACTGTGACCAAAATGATCATCCATCAACAAGAAAACAATACAATAGCGTAAAGAATGGGACCACACAAAAGCTCTCGTTACTTCTCGTTACTTCTTTAAAAATAACCAAATACTAGCGTTAACTATATGCCAAGTCGCATAAAAGCTCGTACGGGGGCCCGGTCAATTTACCGTAAGACTCGTTTTTTATTAAAAATAAATAATTAATTTTTTTTTAAATGCAAATTAAGCTTTTAAACACTTTTTGCACATGACATTTTTCAGTAGTATTTCATTTTGCAAAGTTATGACACTTTTAATTTTTACATTGGCCGCCCTTTTGTAAAAAAAAATTTATATTTTTTTTCATATAGAACGTATAAGGGGTGCTCGGTAGTTCTATACGATACTAAAAAAATAATTCTTAATCTTTAAAACCAAGCAGTTAAGAGCGTTAACTCTTTTGAAAGTCTCAAAATGGCTCGTATGGGGGTCTGATCGAACTGATACATTGCTTGTTTTGAAGCAAAAAACTATTTTTTTATATTTTATTTGAATGTAGCTTAGGCTTTTAAACGTTTCATGTATAAAAATCTTTTCGTTAAAATTTAAACCTACTGAGTTACGAGTGTTTAAATTTTTAAAATCACGAGGATACGACATCACGACGACAATCCCAGCTATGACACTATTTCTGTACTGTGTAATAAACTGCACCAGCTTTTCCGGTATCTATTTTGTATGCAAAGTCACATGCCTTCGGCTTCAAAACCAGAAAACCATTTTTTTTAAATCAATTCGATTGATGTTTATTGCAGAATTATATAATATTGATAGCAATATATAATTTTAATTTAAAAAGTTCAAACAGAAGCAAATTTTCTTAGATTTACTATCCGATCACGTGACACGCAAAAAAGTCCTCTATACACTTATGCAAATTTTTCGCGGCAGTTGCTTGTAGTAAAGCGACCTCACAAAGTATTTCCGCATGTGTGATCGATAGTGCTGTAAAACATAAATGCAAAGAGGTTTCTGGATATTGTCTTCGGTGACTTGAGGAAAATGAGAAGGTGTCAAAGTGCACACAGTAGATGCCTGACCCTAGGGTCACGAGGTAACACCCCACGCGGAGGTGGTGTTGCCCCGTTTGCAAAATGACCCAATTAATATACACCATGAATGACCCGTGAAATTATAGGAGGGGTGGTGTAAAAATTAAGGAATGGGTCTTTAGGGGGGAGTAGGTTTGGTGATGTACGGCGAAGCGACTAAATTTTGATAGTTGGCAATTTATTACGTGTAAAATTTGTGAAATATGTGGCGGTTAAAAATTTTTGAGATTTTTGCACGTGATGAAATATTAGATTTGTTATAAAAGTATGTTTGTATAGAAACATGGTTATTATTGTTTTAAATAATATTTGTTAAAACTTGATGTTACTTAATATGTATAATAAAAAAAATAAAAAATAACTATTAGTCAAATCTGTTAAATATATTAAAAAACGTTTTTTTCTTATATTTCATGGAAGATTATAACCGTGGAACAATTTTTTTCACTTCTGTTCGATTTATATGTAAAAAAAATATTAAAAGACACAATATATAGCATAATTTACTAGTTGTTGTGTGAGTGATTTAAAACCAGTACATATGAATCAAGTTATTACATCTATATGAATAAATTTGTTTACAAAGTTTAATCCTAGCAGATTTATACATAACCGTAAAAAAGATTAGACCGACTATAACAAAAAAAAATCACTGCACAATTTTACATAAAAATCAGATTAATATTTTTTTAATCTAAGCGTAATAATACATAAATAAACGGGTTATATAGCCGTACAAAATAATAAAACCGACTTAGCCATAAAAATATTTTTAATAAGATTTTGTAGCAGTACATTATTTTACATATTAATCAGGTTATTTAATCCTTGTGACTATAAATTGCTACTGAGATTAATCACAGCGTAATAATTTATAAATCTACCCGTTTTATGTATTCTAGTTAAAAAAATGCCAATTAAAACACAAAATTAGAATAAAAAAAGCAAATCTGGATATTAAAATGAAATAATAATTTATTGAATACGCAATACACAACAATAATTTATTATCATAACATAAACTAACTAAAACAGTAATCCATATATTTTAATATTATAAAAGAAATAGTTTATCATTAAATAATTTTTTTTATATCCAAAAATTTAGTATTTGTCTAAACAAAATAAAATTTTAATCTAAATCTGCACTTAAAATTTAATATGTAAAATTAAATTTATTTTGCTAAAATCTAGTAAAAATATAGATAAATATGTATTTATTAAATTTAATTTAAAAAAAAATTATTTTAAATTATGAAATTTTTTATTTATAGGTAATTTTGGTTCATATATCTTTCCGTACAGTGTTGTAATAAACTAGTTTTTTGTATTATGTTTTCAAAAAGTCAGTTAAGCTAGAAAATTATAGTATTAAATATTATAAGTATTAAAAAAGAAATAAAGATGTACATTGATGTAGTACTAGAAATAGAGACAATTTAAGGATAGTTAGGTATAAGAAAACGAGTATGAATTTGTATAAAAATATCCTTAGGACAATCTGCAAAAAATGCATTAAGAAATAAATTACGATATTAGTTATTTAAAAAAAAAATTATATTTATATTATATATTATACATATGTATTTTTAGTGTAAAAATTAGCTATATTAGCTAAAAAAATTAAATAACTAAGCTCATCGTCAGAGATGGAAAAGACCGAGTAAACAGCTGCTTCTCTTTTCACATCAACTCTAAGTCTAGCTATGACGTCTGAAATCCAGAGTTTAACTCGATCTTAGGAGACAATTGGCTTTTTAATTACACAAACTATTATGGATATAACAATAATTTTTCAAAATGTACGTGAATTGACTCAAAACTGTTAGCAAATTACCTTTGTTTTGTAATAAGCAAAAACCATGACACTTAAGTCAAAACGGTTTTCATATTTTTTAAGTAACTAATAAACTTTGCGTTGTTGGTACGTAATAAATTATTTAATATGGATAACTTTTAACATTAATGCACTATAAAACTATTAAACTAAGCGCATTGCCAAGCCCCAAATGAATTTTAAATAAGGTCATAAACCTGCAATATGCTTGCCGTTAAATATGCAAGGACACTTTGTATTAGCACTCTGTTTTAATATAGAGTGATCCATTGAAAATTAAAGCATAAAAAACATATATTAAAATAATATTTTATGAATATAAATATGAATATAAAACAATGTGATAAAGAAATATAAAAACGGTCGTTTCTGTTCGTCCTCCAATAATTACACGTGTAACTGCTCTTGACCACAAACTTCATTTCCATGTTTCGTGTCCTGGCACCATTTTATTGCATCCGTAGCTTGTGGTGTAGTTACACTGGTTTTAAAATAGCTCCCACCCTCTGTGATTAGATTGCCAGTGTTGCAATAACCAACCGACTCTATGAGGTTCCGAAGACCTTTGTCCGATTGTGCGAGAAGTTGCATTTGATTCTTAAATAGAAGTGTGCGATAAACAATTATGTTCTGTGGCAAAATAGGTCAAAGCTTATCTTACGATCGAGACATGAACCCTACGCCTAACCGTTCTGCTTTGCCACAAGAATAAAGAGAATGCACTGACGTAAGGCAATTATTCAAGTTTCGTGTACGTCGAAATCAAGATTGGTGCTGACCCCAGAACGGTGATAAGATAAAAATTAAATTTGTTCTGGCGTTTACGTGTGCCGCTAAGTATAAACTCTATCATCGTTATAAATAGATTTTGATTTTATTAAAGTATGATCACTACATACATAAATATACTATTACTGCATAAATTTAGTTTTAAGGCATATTATACAGCTAGTCATATACTATTTTCAATATGTCCAAAAGTTTATAAATCAAATTTTTACTAGCACATTTCTTAGATAATTTAAAGTATAATGTTATAATTAGCATTATTTACAGTTTTATATTACACATTTCAATAATAATAAATAACAAATAATTTTAAATATTATCTTTTAAACTCCTCTCAATATGCAAATACGGATAAAAACTTAAACTGTGGACTAATGTAAACACGAAATTTTCACAAAGGGATGAGGGATAATCCCTTCTGTACTGGATTGATCCGGGTTCAGCTTAAAATTAACCTCGTTTCACTCAAACATTCAAGCTCTAATACCATTGCATAATTGTGGCTATTTCTAAATCTAATCTACATATTTGTACAGTACACTCTACATATAATATAAAAACAAGTATGAATTGATCTAATTTAAATTGCTTGGACCAAGCGTAAAAACTTATTTTTTACTATATTGATTTATAGTAGTTTTTCTGTACATTATAATATTATGAAGTTATAAAAAGAAGAAATGCTAGCAGAAATTATATTTATTGTTTTATTTTAATTTAAATAATGTCATAAAAATGAACACCACCCTTTTGAATCTGTCATTGATATTATTGATAATGCTTAAGCATGATATCACTGAGATGGACCCAATTTAATAACATGTATTTATATTCCACTATTGCCCCTAGATTGCTACATAAAGTAACCTCAAAGTTCATTAAGGTTAATTTGGGGCAACGTAGGGTTAATTACCATCACTTATAATCAATGCATTTGGTGAGACTGCTTTTCTTGATTCCATTTATCAAGATTACTCTATTTTTCGATACCCAACGCGTGCAGAATTTTTATAGTATAATTTATAGCTAATTTTTTCATAAGCAACATTTTTTAATGACGTTTATAAAAAAAACTATTTAGTGATTGCTGATTTAAAACATGATATTAATTAGTAAAATAAATAGACAGTTTTAGGTTTTACAAAAAAAAAAACTTTGTAATTGAGACTAACATTTTGAAGGCACAAATAAAAGTATTATAAAAAAAATATATTATTTAATAATAAAAAGATAATAATAATTAATATTTAATTAAATATGCCTCTTATATGGAAATAAACGTGTTTTTTGCCTGCTATGTACATTGACCCCTTTAAAGAATAATTATTTTTATGTTAGTCTCTTTTAAAGCCTAAAAAGGTTGTTGACATAAGATAAATTTAGGGATCCCCGATCGCCACTATCGTCAGCATAACACAAGCACTTGTAGACAAGTCGTACAGATGAATAGAATTTTGGTTTATGGCGCTTTTAACGCGTATTTGCGACATTTTTTTTCACGGTCAATGCGCAAACCAATATGCCAAAGCGCAAACGATTTTGTAAAGTCTGCAATATATGGAGTTAAGAATGACAAGTCTATACAATTGAATCAGAATTAAATGGGTTATATCAAAATACCAATAAAAATATTCTTTTACACCGGTTTTTGGATACTTAAAAAGTCTTCAAGTACGTTGATTGTAGCTACAATTCAATCAGAAAAGCATACAATAAAAAATAAGTGAAACAAAGGTAATTTCTTTATGGGACACCTTGTATTTTAACCGCTTTGCAGTTAAAAAATAAGATACGAGGGCGAGATTGTGTCTAGGCAATTTTCTATTTATCAGATTTTCTTGCGCGACCGCGTTTTAATTTTCGTAACGATTTTGTCAGCGCTTTCGGGCGCTTAACCTGTTAAGAAGAGCGTGTAAACACTATAAATTAAAATTTTCGCCGTGGAGAAACGCGTGTGTAATTATTAAATTAGACTTTTATTTTTCACGTTTTCCACTATACAGTTTCACGTGGTGAAATATACGATCGCGTAACACGTGACCCGGTTACGCGCCGTCGTTCATTTGCATAAGGTTGCGATCTCTTCCACGGTATGAACGTATGACCCGAATTTACGATATAATAACACACTTCATAACAAAGCGCAGGATTAAAAGTGAGATTACAATTTTGGGACAATGGCAGTTTCTAATATTAGCTAGGGGCTAAATGCATACGCAGGAGCAAAGTGCTATAAATTGTTATCTGCTACGCAAAACTTATGGTATATATTTTACATATACTATATGTATTATATATAATACATACGTGAGTTGCTCCTTTTAACAATTTAAAGGTCAAATTATATAAGTGTACAACTTAGAGGGTTCGTTAAAGAACCAAGTGCTATTTGCAATTTTATTGCCAGTACTACCAACAAGTGATTTCAGTTTGCAAGAAAGTTTGCAAAATAACACCTAATAAAAATGTGATAACACTTAAAATAGTGAAAATATTGTGTGCAGGTTTATAACTAAAACACACTTTTACATATCGTATTATGTCATATTTTTAAGTATGTTTTATATACCGCGAATAATAAGATTAAGATAATACCGTACCTATTCCAATATCACTCACTTCTTGGTCATCAATCTATAAAGTAATATTGTTGTAACAATGAGGATAATACTTCGTATTAAGATAATGGTATATAATAGATACATATGTTATTCATATACATACTTAGAGTGTATTATGCTTATACAATATTTCGCTGGGTTTGCATTTGATAAAATTTTTAGCACTAAGGTTTTAAAACCTAATGTATATATAATATAATGCTTATTTTGATTTTTTTATATATATCCTTATTATTACTTTAAAATTTAAAGTAGCCCAGAAAAATACCATATAGTCGTAGCGATAAAATATAATAAAATTGATACAATGAAAAATATAATTATTAAAATAAAACTTTTACTAAAACTAACTTGTTTTATCATTTTTTTTTATACTTTCAATTTGATTTTTTTATTTAAAATAACTCAAAGGTAATCTTAATGCAATAAATATATATTATACAGCATTATAAAAAAAATGCAATTAAAAATAAATTTTAAAGTATTTTGTTAAAGCAAAAGTATTAAAAAATGATGAATTTTTAACTAAAACCTAATAAGAATATCATCTATAATAATTCATATCAAATAATCTATAATAATTTATAACTGAAAACTTTAATTTGATAATTAAAATCAATTTTATATGGAACATATATATATTTTATAATTTATTATTTTGGAAAAAGAAATTAACTTGTGAATTACATGAAAGATAAAGATTGATTTATAAAATGAGAGTCGTATACTTAATAAATAATTTTAAGTATTTTGTCCAAACAAAATATAATATTAAAAGCGATGAATTTGGCGTAAATTTAAAATATTAAGTATACATAAAAATGATAAAAAAGACTAAAAACAAACTTGATTACAAAAATAATTTAAGTACTCAATTACTATAATACCATAAATATTTTTAATAACGATTTTTATAAATGAATTTAATAAAAATTATTTAATTAATTTTTTTTTGCATATTTTATAAGGCAAAAGAATTGGAAAATCATATACATGTAATTAAATGTAATTAGATACATCTATGTATATAAATTAATCTCTTACAAAAAAATGTAAATTTGTATTACTTTTAGCAACAAAGTTACTTAATAAATATGGCTTATTTATCATATTATATATTAGGCAAATCCATAATTTTTACGTAACATAATATAATACTTGAATATGTTAAGCGCATTTGGCAAAGTTTCAATATTTTTTTGATTGATTATCTTTATATTCATATTATTTATTAGAACCGAAAGCAACCAATATAAATACATACACTATTACAAATATAATATATTATAAATTAAAAAAATAAATAATAGTATTTATATTACCTAGTAGATGTTTTGCGGTTAGCATTTTGGTCGGTGTTCTAAATTCGCCAGTGGACGCCAAACTGCCAGTGATGCTGGGTAATCTAATGTCGAGATGAGAGCCTTTCTCAGTCACTATCTTGTTGTTCATTGCATACAATTTGGTGGTTATATCACGTGCTATTAGCGTAGTAACCACAGAAGCCAAATAGGTCTCTTTAATGAACAAATATTCAAGGGATGAACGCTGCCAATACAGATAACGACACGAGCTGGCCGCCACAATCGAAACCTGGTGAAACACAAAAAAGCATACATAGTTAGTTTTGTTTGATAAAACTGTGAATTAAAAGTACTTTTTAACTGCTATAGTTATGCGATAATCTGGCGTGAACACATTTTTATCTTGAACGCAATAATGTTAACTTTGCACTGTTTAGCACCAAGCAATGTGGTATTACCTAAGTAATTAAATTAGCTTAATGCAGTCGTAATGGCGGTTGCAATTTCCGCATTACAGCATTCTTTCACGATTGCGTAGTATTTTTTAATACTGAAAGGACGTAAAAATGTTCGACCTTTCGTTCGAATGTTGAGAAAAGTAGTAAATAAATCCTATAAACGATCGTCGCTTTATTTCTCACAATGGAAGCAATGGGCGTGATGCTCTCACATTCCTCCCAGACTTTATTTATCACCGTGTAAGCCAAATGACGTGGCGCTTTCCTCCACATTTTCAAAGGTATTGGGTCGAGGCAAACAGGAAAAAATATATTGAGAGGAAGTGGAAGAAGAGGAGAAATAAAATAAAACGAGTAAAGCTACAGGTGTGATACTGCCTGTGCCATATTTAACTCCAAATACTATTTGACCTTTAGCTCGATACATATAGGCTCAAGAATAGTATTTTTTGTATAATATATATATATATATATATATATATATATATATATATATATATATATATATATATATATATATATATATATATATATATATATATATATATATATATATATAATACTTTTCATCTTGAAATAGAGACAAAATATTGCTCAACATATTCTTATTAATTTACTTTAAGATAGTTAGAAATTCTTGTTGTCATCCTATTAACGTCAGACCCTTTTAACTTATAATAAAGTTTTTCTTCAGCATAGATATTCACGTATTATATAGGATAATATACATATATTGATATTTATTAAATTTATACACAAACATACATATACATACGTTTAAATACATGCATAGTTTTTACACACCTAATATTATTAAAATGTTCAAGAATTGTTGAATTATACTAATAAATATTAAAAAAAAAGATTGTAACGCATACATAAAATTTATGTGCACCATCCCACATAGCAGCAGACGATAAATTCCTTGTTTTTGCAAGCTCACTAAAAATCTGAATGTCTTAGCCGCGGCGGACAGAAATAAGGGACGTGATCGCGACTTTCTATGGCACTCTAGAGACCGCAGATAAAAATTACCGTACGTTAATTACGTATTATTATTTTCATTTTTATTTTGTAAAGTTAAAGCTGCATAATATAGGAACTATCTATAATCATTATTTTAAAATTAATTTAAATATTGTTAAAAATGTAAATTTCCTAATAGATTTGGTCCTTTAAAATGACTAAGAATCAATGGAATTTGTACTGAAAATCGCTAAGTGGTCAAAAAAAGTCCCGCTATTTTAACCAAGCAGATACTAAGAAAATATCCTGACTGGCATATTTTTGGGAGAATCTAAATTACACAGTCAATCACAAATACATATATAAGGGCTTAATAAGCTATTCCAGTTGAGATAGTATCAAGTTTTCAATTCACATTCGGCAGAGACAGACGTTAAACTACATTTTTACTAAGACCATCATATCTCCATATATATGACATACTGAGACGATATTATTTTGTATTAACAACTAACAGAAACTATATATTAACTAAATAAAAAAGTTTTCAATAAACCTTAAAAATATTATATCAAAATCCAATATATATAAACTTGCAGGAAAATTTAAAATCTGTCTACCATTTGCAAAATTATCTCTTTCGCATGTTATTCGTGACATGCAAAATCTTGGTGCAATCATATGCTAGACTTGTATCCACTGAACTCGAAATTTAAACGTCAGATTCGATTTTTAAATCAAAATAAACCACCGATTTATCTCTGTTAAGCTTTCATTGGTTTTTACCACTTCTTTAAATGATAAAATAAATTTATGATGTACGTTTTGATTTATAGAAAAATTGCGATATCGGTGATACTGATTGATATTATTTTTATTCATAATAAATCATATTTTTCAGCAATCGATTAGAATTACAATCACGCAATATCAAACACGTGTGATGTTTGCCCGGAGCGGAAAAAAAATATAATTGAAATTCGGACATGTCCGTTTGAGCAGTGATAAACGAGATGATGGATGCTGAAGCATGTTATTAATTTTGTTTGACTCTGCACTGTCGCCAGTGTCAGTTTGAGTGACGTATATATTTTTCGGACGACACGCGAAATTGTTTGTACACAAGAAGAGGCTTTCGTGCGAAACGCGCTTAAAAATATTCGCAATAACTCACGTAATATACACTGTCGTAAAATTACAAGTTTGCCGGCAATTACTTAGCTACTTCGTGTGTGTATATATAGGATATGCTACTTATACGCATTAAGGAAACAAATTTGTTGCTACCACATGGCGCACTCGAATTATATAGAAGTAAAGTAAAAGTTCAAAGTATATTTGCTTATAAAGAACGATGCTTTATTTATGAAAGCGAAGACTTACAAATACATGAAAGAAAATATAAGGGGAATGGCGGAGTGAATGCACAAATTTTATGAAAATATTGCCACGATGCCATGTGAATATATAATGTACTTATAAATGGATCATTTAAAACAAAATTTAAGATCGTGTTTAGACTAAATATAATGATATTGTTCAGTAGTATTTTTATAACATCCTTTAATGGCTAGAATCTTATCACATAATAATATATTATACTACTACTGTTGAAAATGTATTTAATAATGACAGTTTCAGGAATCAGTATTTTATCCCCAGAATTTTATAAATCTGGTGTGATTTAGATATTAAAATTATCTGTGAAATAAATAATTTTATAATCGAATAAATTGATTTTATTGTCTTGCTCACATTTTTTCAATTTTGTAGAACCTACAAAATATTAGATGACCCGGGTATTGAATTTTCTCTGAAAGGGCTTGTGTATTAGTATTAATACCCAAGTAGATTATTGTTTCGGAACAACGTGTGGTACTGATTAAGACATGTTTAAAGCCTTTAAACTTCCGCAAATTTATTGCATATTGAACTAAACGCACATACACAAGTTGTATTCCTAAATTATTGACTAAAGATTAAAAAAACGATACTGATGATAAATGCAATTTTAAAATAAATCCCGTTGCAATATTTTTTATACACATCCGCACAGGAAAATTATTATTCGCGCAACGCCCGACTTTTTAATCGTCTGTTCACAGTTGTATGAACTTTAACTGTGTGACACATAATAAAAACATTTTAAGTTCTTAAAATATTCCATGTTTCCTCCATGATAAAAAATATTGTCGAAATAACGCCTAATGGCAACCATAAATCATTTTGTAACGTTTCCGAATTAAAGTTCGATTAAACAAAATAATAATTATACTATGAAAAAATATTTAATACAAAGCGTTAAATTTATGACTGATTATATTAAAAGAAAATACATAAATCGTGCCAATTTTAACTGAAAATATTACACAATTTGGCATCTAATATCGTCTCCGAATAACTGCACTTTTATCTACTATTATTTAATAGAATGTACGTATACGGAAGCAACGAAAACTCATTTTGCTAACAGCCACCGGTATTGTCGAATGGAATTTATCGCTTGGAATTGAACTGCGGTTTGATACAAACGCAAAAACTTAATAAACACCGCCTTTTCATATTGAACTGAAACGAGTTTATTTTCCGGTATGTTTTCAGCGGTGAATTACCAATTCAATTCTCTACGAAATATGGAAAAATGCAAATTTGCGAATGCATTTTGAACATACGATATCAATGCATTTTGTATTGTATTTTTTAAATGCAAGATAATACATACAGGTAGATCATTTTAACCATGGATTGACGATACAAAACCAGAGTTATGCATTTAAGATATTTCAAACACTTTTTATGCTACAAGAAATATTTCAATAGCCCATTATAATTTTTTTATATATATTATTTATCTCACTTAGATTGCGAATAGTATTTTTTGCGTTTACGAAAATTGGCTTAATAAATTTTAATTTTGTTTTCTTCTGTGCTAATAACATTTAATAAAATATCTCTAAATTACAACTATTAATGCTTCTTTGCAACGATTCTACGACTGTAAGTTGCATTTTATTAAAAATATTGTTACAACCGAGAGTACGATTTTAACGTTAACTACGTCAAAAAGTAAAAATTATATGGATATGGAATTTAGCTTTATTTACTGGTAATACCGGTTTACCTAAAAATGGTAATCCATGTCCTAGTTAAGTCACGCCTTATATACCAATAAAAGTTTTGTATTGTACATAAAAAAAAGTGTGTACTAACCACTGAAAGTTAAAAGACATAATTATTTAGATGTAGTCTTAGAATTAACTACATTTTTGTCAAGTATCGAAAAATGCATATTTTTATTAAAAGTAAGTTTAAAATATAATTTTTAAAATACAAATCGAATAACAAATGTTTAAGCATATTGCAATTGTTTGTATCTTTACATAATAAAATAATTAAGGTCCTAGCATAATAAAAAAAATACATACACCCTTGTTAAATAAATAACAAAAAATGAATTACCTTAAATTTTTCATCTACTGTAGCTCTGCTTGATTCAAATTCAGGAGAATCAAGAAATTCGCAGGGAAGTATTGGATGCAAAAATTGTTGTCCACTTAGTACGTTAACCTGCAAAAAAATTATATGTTATTATAAGTAAAAAAAAAATATATTTATATTATGATATTGTACATAAATCAATCGCTTGATATTTAAATATCAACATTAATTATCTTTCTGAATGTCAAAAGTGTAATTTAAGTTTTTTTTCAGAATATTATGACATCGAGCTTGTTTTATTATAATATATTCCACTAAAATGAATAAGCATATAAATACAAAGTACAAACATATTTTTAAGTGAAGATATTCTTTATATTCTAATATATATAATATCTATGTATTTTAGTGAAGAAGTTTATTTAATAATATATCATCTTGCACGTAGTGCTTGAGTCACAGGTATCATTTTTATGAACACATAAGAGTCACAATTTAAAAGTGCACCTAGAAGCCTTGGGCACTTCCCTAAGGAAAAATGAGAGCTACACTCACATCAGGTATATACCTTAACCCACCATATATGAGCAGTGACGTTCAACCTTTTATTTTAGTATATTTACTACTATACATGTCGTATGCTTATGCGACCTCCACATTTGTGTACAATGCATTAAGAGTTCCGGTTTGTTTTCCTGCTATACACAGCTTTCCATTTTCTGGGATGTTAGGCAGATTCATAATACGTGTAAACACGACAGATAATTGCAATTACGCAACTGGAGGTTGCCAGAAAACAAGATTTTCTAGTAAGTATCATGGCCGTGCAGTACACCAGAACTATGTATATATAAAGCAATATCAAGTTACCTAATGACGATATGCATTATGAAACGTAAGGTCTGATGTAATTAGGGTTATAAAATATGACGACAACGCAGGGTCATTATTGTTGCACACTTGCCTAATTGTTGATTACGGCAATAGGTGTCCCTTGTCGCACATACTTTGATTTTCATTAGACTTACACACGTCATACCAAAAGTTGTTGTACATTTATAAAATAATAAGTATTTCTTTAGTTCAAGGTACTTGTTTTTATTAATTTAAGAAAAACATCAAAAAAATTAAACACATCAATATCACTTTTCAAGAAAATTGGATTTTTCAGAGCGACAAGTAAAATATTTTATTTAAATGTAATAAAAATATAATCTTTACAATAAATAAAATAAAAAAAAAATTTTAATTGTGAATCTTAATTTTTTAGTAAATGTAATATAGTTTGTTTCAATAAACATTATAGATATATAAAAAAAGCTTTTTCTGACATTTAAAATAATAGTTTATTTACAAAAAAGGGGTTATATAAATTACATTTATTTAATAAAATATTATCTTTCAGCACAGAAGAAGAAATCATACAAAATACAATAGAACCTGTACTTACAAGTGACTTGACAATTTAAAAAAAAAATGACTCAACATACGATAAAAAAAAAAACATATCGCGTAACTTTAAAATAAACTTTATCATTAATTTAAGAATTATGTATTTACTATTTTAATTGACAGAAATGGATTAATGGCATTGATATTTATTTAAATTGATTTGACATACCAATATTTTAAGTTATGAGCTTTGTCACAGTAGCTGTTATTAGTAAAAAAAAACTAATGTAGGTGCATTTTAAAGGCGAATCAGTTTATGTTGTTAGAATGCTATATTTTCCCTTCTTGATGATGATGTATAAAAAAGACTCATTGAAAAACCTTTTTATGTAATTCATAGATAATATTAATTAGATTCCTTTTCTCAATTTTATAGTTATAAATTTAACAAAATTAATACTAAATATATATAAATGTACAAGCTTTGAATATGATTCACGTATTTCCGTTGATTGCGCCACCACATTTTTATGAACGAAGTTTATTTCCCTTCGCTTTATTGTCACCCTCAATGATGCCTTTGTCATAATATGTAATGGTGAAAAGTTAATGAAGCTGGCTGTGGCATCTGTCCAACTCGATTTCGGTTTGTTTAGCGGAATTATTAAAACTAAGGTGTAAAACGCTGAGCCAGAGGGTCGGTCATTTTGGCAGAAATATCCTGGCATAGTTCCGCGGACGCATTAAAACTGATGAAAGTCGCGTCTTCCCTGGCTGCAAATTTCCACATCCCGAATCCGGAAGGGAAGTGGCTAGTTAGGTATTTGGCTGTAGTACGTGTGCGCTAACCAGAAAACTTTTGCTAATTTCACATTTATGACTGTGTTTACGCCTGGATGGCCTGGATCGCCAAATGGCCAAAGATCCACATAGAAAAATTATATTCCAAACTCTTTGAACTGTTTTCAAACTTTTCAATGTTTTCGTTTTTAATAAATGTTTAGTACTATAATAATTTAAATAACGGAAATATGGATGGCTCAAAATTGCTCTACTTTTTTCATAAATCCAAAGGACAACATCTTTACACGCTTATCTTTATAGAAATAAAAAAACTGTTTCATCTTGGCAACTACAATGTGTACTAGTTACCGTTCAGATACGAACCGTCTAACAAGTTTGATGATCTGCAATCAAGTGATTACTGCTGTGACACCTGTGAATCCTCAGATAAAGCGGTAGCGAACACTTTTAACAATATATATCATTATTTGAATCCCGACGGAACCATTCTACTGACAAGAAATCGAAAAATTACATTAAGAATTGCTACGTTTGGTTGTTTTACTGGTCAATCGAAAAAGCTGTTGATATGAAATGTTTGCTCATCCAGCATTTCGCCAACAGACTTATTTTAAGTATTTTGACAACTCCTCACAGGTCTTCAACAATCAAGTTGCTGTTTAAAGTACATTTTGAGACTTAATCAACTCTAATAAACTAATATTGTTTATTGTCAAATATAATGGTGTAAATTAAAATTAATAAAATTTTGCAATATGTATGTCATAAGCAGCAACCTAATATTAATCGATTTTAAATGTTTCAGTCTCAGCGAGCGACCCTACATCGCACAAAACAAATAAAGTTTCCTAATTATTGTCATTATTAATATATCATATGTACCTTTCCCGACAGCAGCAACCCTAATCGATCGGTCTTCGTTAAATTTTGCATGGCGTACGCCTCTCCTGCGTGTAGTGACATAATTTGCGCGAATTCCGAAGAGACCATTCTCTTGAACTGAATTCTTGACACCTGAAATTAGGAGCATGCATAATATATAGAAACGCGCATTACACATTCATACAAACGTATACGTATACTGCGTACCTTGAAGGGTTCAAAAAGGTTGTGGTAAGCTTCCTCGAGCTCCGGATCAAACTTTACTGGTCTCATTTGGTAGATAATGTAAACCACGTGCGCTATGTTTACGAGAAAGAACGAAAAGTTCCACGTGAAAACGTCTGGAGCGCAAATTACTTGCCATGCCCATATCGAATACAGCAAGTATGCTGCAATAGTGTTGAATAGTTAATGCATCTCAAAATACATATTTAATCCAAGTTAAATATTTTGAGAATAAAATTTGTGTAATACGTACCGAATATCAAAGTGCTATGCATAAATAGTTGACCCTTTTTGGTACATGGCGCTGAATACGAAGCCAAAAAGAGAACGTATGATATCTGTTTGAAATTTAAAATTGATTTTAGTTTTTTTTATATAAAGAGGGTAAATTAAAGTAATTTTTCACAAACCTGAAACATTATATGTTGTGATGGTTTCCATGATGCACACCAAGGCCAGTACCACGGTCCTGTAACAATTAATGTTATTTTAAATAATAATAAATTTTATGTCTACACATTAAACTCTTAATAATATAAATTTCACATTCCATTTGTGGTTCAGTGGTTGTTTCTTCTTAACAAACTCATAATACTAAAATATACATATATTATATAAATCAAAATCAGCCGTTTCTTATTTTATATTACTTAATTAAGATGAAAATTATAAAAACAAAGAAAAATTGGATATCTGACAAATGCAAAGAAAGATCACGTCTTCAACGTACATACATGAATAAATCAAAAAAACTTTAGGAATTACTAAAAATGAAACTTCACCCACATTAAAAGATAAAAAAACGCAAAATTATTCTTGATATATCTAGATGATAATCTGAAATGTAGAAAGAAAAACTTCGAGTTTTCGAGCATGATGATAGAGATGCTTTGTAAAATTATAATGTAGAGACCAATAAAGGATTTCTGTATGATATATAGTTGTCAAAAAAAATATAGAAAATCAGTAGGGCCAGATGATGTAAATATCAAACTGATGAAACTGTTAGAAGACATAACTTTTTAACAAGATTATGTATTTTGTGGGATTCCCAATGACTGGTTAAAATCCACTTTAATTTAATATTTTTAAAAGCCAAATACTTAATGCGCCACATATTTTAAAAAATTAAAACCATTCACAATAGAGTGAGGAAGTCAAGAGCAACACTCAGTTTGGTTTCATAAAAGAGAAGCTCTATATAACGTAAATGTCGTTGTACAAATTCGTCTGAATATTAATGAAGGTGTGCTACAAACTTCTTTTTCAAATACTAAAGAGTAAATATATTGATTCAAATGATACTTTCATTATTAAAAACCTGTTACACCAAACGTATCCATCAACAATAAATCGATGGAGAGTGACACAAAAGTACAATTTCGTGCGTACTGGGTGAATGAGAAATGGGACTCATCCCATGAAGATTCATTAACTTATTCTCGGAATAAGACCTCTATTCTCCATCTATAACCTAAGCTTTTAGCTAAGAATAAGCATGGTTTGTTTTAATATTTTTGTTATTTTCATATACGGAGTAGAAGCATAGACCTTAAATCAAAAATTAATCCGAAAAGTAATGACCTTTTAGATGTGACTCTATAGACTAATGTTCCAAATTTTATGAGTGGATAGAATTATAGTCCTCCGATATATGGCAAAAGAATAAAAAGTGCGGCGGAACATCAAGATAAGAAAGCTTGAATATCTCGTCTTAATATAAGAAATCAAAAAACATGTCATAGCTACTGAATTTGAGAAAATAGTTCACTGAAATGTACTGTGTAGCAGTAAACAAAATCAAAATCGGCAACAATAAGAAAAAAGGTGAAATTAAAATATCAGTATTACATTAAAAAATATTTATTAAACAGTAATATAATTTAGTAGACTTGTGATGAAAAAAAACATATTAATAAATTTATAAATTCCGTTTTAAAAAAAAAAGGTGTTTTAAATATTTTTATTTTAATTAATGTTTTAAATACAATTAAACTTTTATAAGTGGTTTGTTACTTCAATATCTAATATTTTCTATAAATAACCAAATTAGTAGTTTTATATATTTTACTCATAAATTTACTAAATACTTCCAGAAAGGACATTGTCCTTATCATACACGTATATATTGTAATTATTATTCTTTAGTATATATAATGCAGCAGATTTTCAAAATACTCATCATTAGAGACGTAAAACCCTTCAGTTATTATGAATTTTTACTTATATTTTTTAAAAAACAAATCTTAAATAAGTATAAAAATATTGAATCCAAAGTTGGGAAATATTTTAAACATGATAATACCAATATACGACTAAATATTTATAAAGAAAAGCCATTATAAAATTTAGAGAAAATTCTACTAATAATAAAACCAACAATATCCAAAAATTATTTTTTTCTATGGTTTTTAAATTTATTTCATTAAAATGAGTGAACTTATAAGAAATTTGCTTCACTATAAACGTGCTTAGGTTTATTTGGCAATAAACCTAACATATACAATAATTCGCAACTAACCAAGGCAATATTTAATTAATTTGGGTATAAAAATTTACTTTTTTGTTTCTAATAATATAGAAACATCTAAAATGTTTTGAAAATTGGGCATGATTGGAATATCATATAGTGTTGCTGTTAAAAATATGGTTATAAAAAAACTAAAGCAATTTATGGTATTAAAAAAACTAAAGCAATTTAATCTTATCAATTTAAGCTATGGTACAAGCATGTTAAACATCAAAACATAAATTAGGATTATGTAAAAAAAAAAATAATTCAGTTTTCAGAAATTTCTAAGAACGTGCCATTAAGATTGCCTCTACTATTATTATAGTTTCGCCACAGCGGTTCACCATCACCATACGTGTTAAATGATCATAATAAGTAAAGTAAATAAAAAAGCAAAATAAAGCTGAAATATAAATAAGCTTAGCTAATTATTAGTTATACTCACAAATGAGCTTCGTGACTAATTGGAACGTTATTAAATTATATGAATTAAATTGGCTACACTGTGTTTCGAGGAGAATGCAATTTATTATTTATATGTTATACATTTAATATTTCAAACTCTTTTAAATTTATAAATTAAGTTTAATTTTTTTTAATAAGCAATAATCCAGGATTATTTATTAAGATTGTGTTAATTGATAAAGTTCATTTATCCTACAAATCGATTAAATGTGATTCTGAAAAAATCGCCCAGCAGTTTGATGCAATTAATGGGGTGTTTCACATTTTTTCTAGCCACCGCATCCGTTTCGTGTCAAAACCAACATTTCAATATTTAACAAGCAGTGAATATTGAGATCTCCGTTTTGAGGTCGCGCAAGAGAGTAGACGAAATTTTTCAGAGCTCTCATATTTGGCTCACGTAGAGCAGCACGCTTGAAATATTTAAAAGTCTGGAAACGTAGTTTACGACGCATGGGAGCAATGTTTAACTCTATACAGACCACAACTGGGGATACACACCTTAAACATTGAGCACACCTGGAAATATATATATATATATATACAAATTCAATTACTGCACATTGATGGGAAAAATATCATTTTGGCAAACCTTTTCTGTAACATAACTGTGCGTTTAAGCTTTTAATAATGATAAAAATACACGGAATATATGAAACGTAAAGATTAAGAGTAGATTCAACGAATTATTGTAGCTTTATTTGACTTTCTAAATATATTTCAAATAAAGTTTTATCTGTTTTTTATTGATGACAAATATATTTTTTCTAGGGGCAAAACGGACTGCAGCTACTAAAGTAACTCCAGAAAAAGCGAACAAGACTATTAAAAAATTGAAGCTACTTAACTTTAGAAAATATAAGTTACATTCTTAACGCCTCATGAGGACATATTGAATAATAAAAAAGCTGATTCTAAAGCAGGATCAAATACAAAGAAACACAGAATTATATATGTGATATATCACCTTCCATTTATCACGAAAATTATATTCCGTAATTGCCAATGATCGTTTGATTTATTACGAAATGCACTTTAGCTGTTTATATGTAAATACAATAAGAATGTATAAAACGAAGGTTACACC
Organism: Plectrocnemia conspersa; assembly: GCF_051122295.1. Lineage (NCBI taxonomy): Eukaryota > Metazoa > Arthropoda > Insecta > Trichoptera > Polycentropodidae > Plectrocnemia > Plectrocnemia conspersa. The sequence continues at coordinate 10,010,629 of NW_028277176.1, forward strand.
TTCCACGTGAAAATGATTTAATGTATTTTTACGTAGATAATATTTATATGTATATTGTAAATTTATTGCTTGTAATTTATCTTTCAAGCGACAGGAAATGAATGACAAAAGAGCTAAATCATCGACATTTGACAATTTTTACCTAACGATTGAAGTTTAAAAATGATCAAATATATGTATTATATTATGTTTTAATAAAAAATATAAAACATTTAGTTTTAAGTATATTAATTGACAAAACTAATTTTGTATATAATAATGAATCTTAATGATTTTTCTATTGCCTATCATTAATTTTTGCATGCCGATTACACAAAATTACTGTTAAATAATGGTATAAATAGATCAATGAAAACCATTTAAAATTATAGAACGCATTTGGTCTTCATCGAGATCACATCGCCACCACTACTTCAACATGAAATTCGTGAGTTCTAAAACTATTTTTTTATTATAATAATAAATTGTAATTTTTATTTATGATGCACTTAGATCATTGCTTTTGCCTTCCTGGCCGTCGCAGCCATCGCTGCTGCCGATACCATCAAGTTCATCCCAGTGTTGGAGAGGACCGAACACCATGACTCCAATGGAGAATTCACCCTAAAGTACTTGAGCGGCGATGGAACCTCAGTCAGCGAACAAGGAGTCCTCAAGCCAACCCTTGACAACAAAGACAAAGTACTCGTCAAGGAAGGAGAATACACTTTCACTGCTCCCGATGGACAAGTGTTCCGTACTAAATACGTTGCTGACATCAATGGATTCCATGTCATCGGAGACCATTTGCCCAAATCTGTTGTTGCCTAAATACTGGTTTTTATCTTATAAGCGCAAATAAAAAAATACTACAAAAACAAGTTAATTTAACATCAATTTTGTATACCTAAAACCTCTGATAAGCAATACTCATATTAGTAGACATTTTTGTGCTTACTTTATACACACAACACATGTACGTGCATTAGAACTTTATGAACACTCCTTTGTTTGAAAAGCGTAAGTAAATATGATATACTGGCCCGTGTGGATATATAAAGCATACCTATATAAAAGATGTACGTAAATATATGTATGTCCAAACTACTTTTCGGTTCAGGGATGATGAATGTGTACAACGCGTGCCAGAAAAGTGGAAAATTAATAAATGATATAAGTACACAATTGCTCCTATAATTTTACTTAATATAATCGTATATAATAACGTATCTACAACATTGAATACAATAAAGTTGTTCAAAGATATTGTTTGAAAAAGAAACACATTTTTGAAAGTTCTTACATCGAAGCCTGAAATTAAAATCGATCGTTGAATTCCATAGACTCCGTTAAACGTACACGGCGATTGTTTCGAACGCCGTTTTTGTAGACGTGCTTTAACGGCGTCACGTAACGCCGTTACAATATTCTAACTATTATTCCTAGACTCGACTGCTTTGTTACATAATGGTTAAATATGAGCAATAATGTTTCTTGCCACTCAGAATGCACGCCAAGAAAATTATAGTTAAAAAAATTATTAAGAGGTTGTGATACAAAATAAAGCTCTTTTATTGTTTTCAATTCCACATGTTTTATATTATTAAATATAGTTTACAATGCTCTTAAATATCACCGAATCAATGCTAATAAATCATTAAAAATTAAATTAAATTACCTTAATAAATCTAGCGACGAAACATAAGATAGAGAGATGCATTAAACGTGTGAATGCCGTATTTTTATATATTGCAGATGTAAAATAACTACATAACATAAATATAATAAATGCTAAAAATATTTTTCTTGACATAATATCTGTGCAAATATTTTCAGAAAATATCTTTCTGTATATTTTATTTTTCCCTCGTTAATCTACAGCTTCATTTTTTTTAGCTAATGATTTAATGAAGTTGAAGACTTCTATTAATGCCGGTTTTGCCCTTGCAACTATGTAAATGCCAAACTTTTCAGCCACGAATACATATCGAAATATGTCAAATTAATAAATAAATGCACTATCAAACTTGTATACCAAAGTAAACTTAAAGTGGACGACTATTAGTAAAAACAGACTCCAGATGGCCCATAATCGTTATCAAAGGAGGCAAACAACAATGCAATTTAATGCAATGTAAAAAGTATCGTTATGAACGAGTGTCATATTTAATTATATGACTAAGGTTGTAGTTAAAAATACTGTGTTAATTAGATATTATTAACTTTTGGAAAATTGTGGTTATTGTGCAATAATGGGTGTTCTGCTCGATTAATTGTTGACGCCAAATATTTTTTTCATTGTATATAGCTTAAGTTATCGACAAACCATTGATGTTTTAAAGATCTCAATTTCATTATTAAAAACCTCAATTGTCGTTTCTAGTATTACTTAATCAATATTGAAAATTCTTATACTGCCTATAGTTTTTTTAAATCGCTAAAAAATATTGATAAATATACATATTTTTGATTTTTTTTTTGCTAATATAATAATTTATATAATTTATTTCCGTCATTTTTTTATGGTTTTATTATAATATTACTTTTTATTATTATTAGTGTATGTAGTATATATCTGATTTAGTTACAACAGTTTTTGTAAAAGTAAATATAAATCTTTATGCGCTATATGAAAATAAATAATATGTGGCGACCAATTTAAATCCTTGCAATGAAATTATATTGTAATTGAACTAATGAAGCTATAATTTACTTAATGTAGAGTTATTACGAAAGTGTATAAAAGAATGGCGTTTTAGCAGCCGCTAGAAAGGAATTTGGAGGAAAAAAATAAGCAATATGACACTAAAATTTTATTTCATACACAGAATTTATTGTAGACTGCTACTATTTAATTAACAAAGGAATAAGTCTTTTTAAGATTAGCGACCTTTTTAAAGTCATACAAAAAATGGTGAAAATCGTGAAAGCCAGTTTCACGCAAACATTTGCCAACAAATGCGCTTCTTATAAGATGATAACTGGATTCTAATACCAGCCAAGAATGTTTGATTTTATCCTATTTATTTAACAATATAAGCTGGATTTTCGATGTAGAAAAAATAATTTTTACTTGGAAAAACATGAGTTCAGATCTGAGCTCGCTACCAATATATCTCATACAAAATCGATACAAATGTTACAGTATAAGCTTATATAATATATAACTTAAATAGTCTAAATAAATGCAGCCTTTCCACTTCAATCGTAAAATTTTGCTCAGTAATCTGAGTCACTAGGAGTAAACTCGAGCTTCGATGGTTTTGCATTAATATATTTGAAATTTGCATATATTTATATTTGACTCTAATATAAATATATATATATACTAAGCATTTTTTGTAGCGATTTTTAAAAGAAACCATTTTTTCCCTTTATAAATATATTTAATAAGTAAATTTAATATTTACTTGATATTGTTCATTAACAATATTTAAGTAAATAAAACCCATAGATTGAAATCAACACCTAGTTTTCCATAGACATAAATTGTGATATAATAACCTAATTTTATAAATATGAATTATAAAATAAATGTACAATGCAACAATGCATTTTTAAAGTAAATAATGAAAGTATTTGTATGAAAAGTGCTTAGTACTTTTCGAACAAAGTTATAAATATATACTGTTGTATTTTGCAATAGTATATTTTATCGCGTGGTAAATGCATTATTTCGCTGAAAAGAAATTAGATAACATTTTTTGTATCAATTAAATGCTATGTCTCTTAAGAAAAGAATCTTATTTTATTACTAAACTTAATTTGAAATATTTACATAATTAAGTTTTCAACGAAGGTCGTGCGTAGGGTAATTTATCACACTAATTGAAACATTCACATTTTTGCTAATTATGATGTTCGCCATTTATATTACATTAGTTAAATTAAATTTTCAACATTCTTACACGATACACACAAACATTTTCATACGTCGTTTTCACCAATATCATCCAAATTTATTAAACATCAATAAAATTTATGACAACACAAATAACTCAAAGTACACCGAACACAAAGACACATATACACTCTATTCTCGTTGTCAAATATTTAATTTAGATTTATGCCCACTCCCTTTCGAACAAATCAAGGCAACGAAAATATTTGCATTTAACAAGTCAACAACTGGAAGGCACCGTAACGACACGTGTTGACTTTAACCCCTTAAACACGCGACGCCAACAATAACAAGGACCGATCGCCCCATATTGACATGTGTATTCTTTGATACTTTGATAATCCATTTCGGTCGCACGCCACGTATCATCACGCCTTTTCTTTAGTCCCGGGGCGCAAAATTGCGCGCTTCTTTCTCGTAGCTAAGATATGTACGTACGATCGCATCAAAATTTCACGACGACGTTTTCCCAGGACGAAATATTTATTGACCACGTAGAAGGGGAGACTCGTGACGGGATAATTCCCGGTCATTAGACGATGGGAATGGGCTGCTTTTAAGGATCGGGGGGTTGGGAATCGCCCTACAGGTGGTCGGGCTGGATAATGACGTAAACACCCTCGAATAAAGCATCGTCACGTCCCATTTTATTTAAGTTCCTACTTCTGACCTAATGATATATTTTCGTCATATCACTCTTGGTATCGTATACTATAATAGGTTTTTATTTATAGCCGGCGTTGCTTAGCTCTATTTTATTGAAAATTGGGATGTTATATTATAAAACTATGGCATATATAGTGCTAAAAATCTAAATCTTCTTCAGACATTTTGAGAGATTCTCCCTGAGATTTATTTATGATCATTACTAATCATATCAAAAATTGTATTTTTTAAATTTAAAATAGACGCCGATCGCTATTTTTTTTAATACAACTACGAACAACCTATTTTCATCGCATGATAAAAATTATTTAGGAACTTGGTGAAAAGTTTACTGTTTGTTCGCTATCTATCTACATATCAGATTTTTATATTTGTTTTTCGTTATTAACAGTAATTTATACAAATTATTTATACAAACTCTTTTTGCATTCTAACTGAAATGGTGTAAAATTAGATTATCAGTAGTCTACATTAATAAATTATAGTTTTTTTTAATCAATATTCAAGATCACATTTTAAGAGAGAGACAAATGAAACAAATGGCCTAATATATACAAAGGTGTTTGTGCATTAATAAATCATGAAAATGTCTTGAATTGTGTTTCATTGAGACAGATAATCGAGTATCTATTGTTCCTATAACAAACTAATCTATAAATAATAATATTAATCCAGGTAGGTTTATAAATAATGTATAATATTTATATTATATTAACTATGTAGATTTTAAATTTGTTACATTAAAGAAATAATCTCATAGAACTTGAGTAAGAAAATTTCGTGCTTATTTGGTAAGCAACCTCAGAGTACAACTTTTATGAGGCATAATGTACATTACGTACGAGTACATAACTTCTTTATTCAAAAAGGGAACGTGCTTTTGTGCTACGACTGCACGAGCATTCTCGCTGAATTTCAAATGTGAACTACTAGGAGTGGAATAATTGCTCCACTTTGTAAAGAGCATCTATTAATTGGTTTTAGAATGGATAGCTCAACCTGGGGATTTGCAAGCATTCTGGGAATACCAAATAAATGTTAGCTAGCTAAATATACCTTGATGAACATTTTAAAACCATGTCACAACATATATATTTTACTGAAAAGCAAAAACCATCTTTATCGTATTCAAAAAAATACTATTACATATGATAAAAATAATAAAAGATATCTGGAGCATATAACCTTTTCAGACAAATTTGTGACACATACTTTTTATGACTATATTATTAAAAATGCTGTATGTACCAATTGTCAGAAATAAGTAGACTATAAATAAAGAGGAATAATCTTTAAATTTAATTGGATCATCGTGACTTAATTGGTTACCCGAATGCATCACGATGGTCTAAAAATAATACATATAATACCTTGGTGTATACAACAACTCACTCACTACCCTAAATATTATCACTATATGGCATTAATATGGATTGATCATCATGAGGTTTGAAAAATGAAATTAATTTGTAAAATTCTTACCCCGTTAGTATGACAATGACATGAAAAAGTTTTAAATTAATTTAATTTAAAAAAAATGAATATGTGAAAAAGTTTTTTTTTAAATATTGTAGCATCCAAATGGTTAACTTTCAATCCTCAAACATACTAATTATATATAACATGTTTACGTTTAAAACGTACCTAGATTATTTGCAATTCGAGTAATTATATTCAGTCAAATCTAACTGTATGTATTGTAAAAGGAAAAACTCACTTTTTGCCCTCAGAGCCCATCGCGTCGACGGGAATTCAAAATTTGAAGATTTCATTACGAAGATTGTTTTATGGTTGTTTATCTAGTTTAATCAATGTATTCTTATAATCCTCACACACATTATGTATATATTTCATTTTCATAGTTATAACATACCTAGTTAATTTGCAATCCGATTATTTATGTTCAGTCAAATCGAAGAACGCGTATGAAAATTATTGTCGCCTAACAAAATAATTAAAACTGTTGTCATGTATGATGTCGGCCATCTTGTTTTATATTTAAATACTTATTTTTCATTGGTCGAAACAACAGAATGCTCGGAATTAAATCAAGCTAATTCAAATTTTATTTTTATTATTATAAATAAATATATTTCTTTTGTTTACGTGTATTATTATATACACTTTCTTAAGTTTAAAAATATAATTAAAAAAAATACATAGTTAAAAATAAAAATAAAATATTAAAATTAAATGATACGAACAAGGTCAACTCTTTGTAGCGAACAATAAATATATCGATGTGCAATGTCTGCGTATTAATGAGTATAGACTCTAACGCTTATCAAAAGAGGATGCGATTGCGATTTTCGAAGATGTTCCAGAATTGTTTATTTGTCGACAGCACCCTTCAGTAGTTTAAAGACATGATTAACGTCATACAATTTTTTGTGACGAGTGAATCGTATTTCAACGCTCTTAAAATAAAGGCGATGGGATACATGAACGGATAATAACCACATCCTGTTATAAAGATATTTCAAAAATATTTTTTAAACTTTTTTATTTAAGCATAATTATTTGATTATTCAGAGATTCGAAAGTATTTATCGTGATTCAAAGGTGCTGCGAACTACAGGAGTATAGAATAAGCGAATAACTGACGGATCGTCTAATTAAAATACGTTCCTCATAACAAAACCGAGCATCTTTGAAGATGAATTGTTTACGTGTAGTAAAAACCTCTACTTGATCTCAGAAGTAAATTTGAGATCTTTAGTGAAAGTTTTTTCAGCCAAAATATTCTCTCCAAAATTGTAAGAATTATCTGATGAGAAATGACTTTAGTAGAAATTTTGTAAAAAAATACTTGAATTTTCCTGTAAATTTTAAATCGCACTTTTTGGGACAATGATATTTTTTATGTCACGCAAAAATTCAATCTATCAATGCTATTAATGTTAAATAAAAAAACACTATTTACCTATTTTAAAAAAAAGAAGATTTAATTATAAATTATTATGTCATACAAGTTATGTAATGAGAGACATTGCCCTTTGGCATTTGTAAATATTATTACAACATTATTTTATAATAAAAGTATTTAAATTTTAAGTAATAATAAAGTTTTCATTGATATCACAGTATAAAAAACTGGATTTATGTAAAAGAATATTCAATGAGTGGCATTCATGCAATTTTAACAATTTGACATTTTGTAAGTCAAGTGTTAATGTTCAAAGCTTAAACTTTATAATTGCACGTTAAAAATTTCACACCTTTAACACGAAATCACGAAAGCTGTGCAAGCACGAAGGGTTTGATTGCATTCCGAAATGCACGTATAAACTTACGAGCAAGTTAGGAATTTTTAATACGTTGTCAATCATGGAACATAAACTTATAAATTTATCTTGATATATTACACATTATTAAATATTTATACGTATGTATCTGTACATATACATAGTTTACAACATGTGAATAAATTATGATAATATTATAATATTGAATTAATACCTGTAAGAGTGTTGTTGAAAGCATCATCCAGTGTGAGATTATCTCCCGATCCGGAAAAATTGTATAAGGGTAATTCAAGCGTTGTTTTTTTAAAACCACCATGTTCCTCAGACATGATAAAAATAGTAAAAATTAACTAATTCATTAGAAAATATCACATAAAAGTCGAGATGACAGGTTAAGCGTGTTTCCCCTTCGAAGCCTTCTCGCGTATTGGTTGTTTTAGGTTATGCTTTGTGGGGTTGATTCTTGTTATCTATGTTATCGAATATAGACAGGAGAGCAAAAATAAAAATATTCGCATTTTTATCTTAGATTTTTTAATAATTTTAACGTATTTGTTTATTGCAAAAAATCAATATTTCATTGTAAAAAATGATTCAGCATCTGTTGTCTCGGAAAATCGTTAGAATGCTTAGCGCTGTTCTCTACCATTTGCGTAGGAGACTGTTTTATCGACTTGTTAGTTACATAGATGTCTCTAATGCACGTGAATTAGTAAAAAAATATATTAGTAAAATAAAAAACCTTCACAAAATTGAATTAAAATTATAATATACCATCTCTCAAATTGATAAATAATTTCAATGATCAAAACATTTTACACTCAAAATAATAATTCAAAATATGAAAAAAATTAAGCACTGTATAAATATGTATTATTATAATATAGTATAATGCCTAAGATTAGGAAGATACCGGATTTGCTTAATCGTAACATAATCAAGTTTCACCACATTATTATACGCCATTATTTAAGTATCTGTGCTGCTTATGGCAGCAGTCAATTAAAACTATATTATAAGTATTAGTACGATTAAGTAAGCTTCTCGTGTTTGATTTCCTAATTTTAGTTGTAAGAATTATTATTATTATCAATAAAAATAGCACACAAATTTTTCACACTTTTGTAAAAAATCTTATTTTTACCGGTCTTAGAATATAGAATGAAGTCGTAGAATTGTATGAATCGCTGAATTTTAAGTACACTACAAAATTGTATTATATCTATAAAAGTCTAGACGACCATGTATGTGGATTATTGCTGTGTAAATGTGGTTTACATATGTATTATTATTGTAGCGTAGTTATTAAGAAAATATTTATTTTTATAATGATCAAAAAATAAATAATATGTAACTGAATATTTAATTTTATATATAAGATGCCAGGTGGATGCACCTATAGTTTTATATTCACGAATCGGATATCTCTGCTGAGTTGGTACAACATCCAAAAATTTTACATTTCAAAGGATACTCACATTATTTTGGTTAATTAGGTTCTTAGAGTACAATTAAGCAAGTTTAAAATATATTAAACTTGATATAAAATACGTTTATATCAAGGGAAAAAGTTAGTAATCAAAGGGAAGTGTCATTGTTTTATGAAGGATATAAATAGTAACTGTGCAAAATTTCATTTAGCGTAAAATTGAAAAGAGAGTAAAATGTATAATTATATATAAATTAACATATAAGATTAAGACATACCTAAATATTTAATAAAATACTACGCAGTATCACTTGATAAAAAATATCGACAATTTTATTTCAATATAACATTAAAATATACATATTTGCATAAATTATGTTTGCTTTGAAGCAAGTAAGCTTACATTGTAAAATGATAGAACATCGTTATATTTAAATTATTTTTTCGAATGGCATTCACTAAACGAAATTACTGTGGTTATAAAAAACAGCCTATTTTAAGGATCGTAAATGTGAAATTTCTCTTTGTTACTTGTAAACAACACGTCGTAGAAGCTTTATATATTTTTTCAAAATATGGTTCAGCACCGAGTTATATTGCATAGGTACATGTGAATAATGTAGTAATATGACAGGGCACACTCTGGAAAATCAGAGTAATGATAATGGAAGTTTACGGAAAAGCATCGGTCGGGTGCATTAAGTGATTACTATCTTTGAAATTTCAATAGTGCATTGTTATTAATTGTGCGATATAGTGTAAAACTGTATCTTTATATATACATACATATGCCATACTTCTGGACTTTAAACAGCTTTTCTCAAAATAAAAGTGTTTAATATATTATTTTTCCTCTCTAACGATAGTATTGCTCTCGCCAGATTTATAGATATTTTAAGATTCATACCTAGGTACCAAAAGTTTTATTTAGAAACGAGTATTACAATATCATAATGATACTAATTAGCAACATTACAAGTATAGACCAGATTTATATGTCATATTAAGTTAATCGGGTATAAAAGTGCTGGGAATTTGATCGATTGTTGTCAATCTCTGTCGATCGATTCGCAGCAACAACATCAATCAAAAATGAAATTCGTGAGTTGATCTTTAATGCTATTAATATTTATTTGTGTTTTTTTGCTATTTATGTATGTTTTGATGTTAGATCGTCGCTTTCGCTCTCTTGGCCGTCGCAGCCATCGCTGCCGCCGATACCATCAAGTTCATTCCAGTGTTGGAGAGGACCGAAAAACACGACTCCAATGGAGAATTCACCCTAAAGTACTTAAGCGGCGATGGGACCTCAGTCAGCGAACAAGGAGTCCTCAAGCCAACCCTTGACAATAAAGACAAAGTACTCGTCAAGGAAGGAGAATACACTTTCACCGCTCCCGATGGACAAGTTTTCCGTACCAAATACGTTGCTGACATCAATGGATTCCATGTCACCGGAGATCATTTGCCCAAATCTGTTGTTGCTTAAACAAATCGACTGAATCCGACATATTACGCTTATCATTGTTGATTTGCATATAGCGAATATATGTGAATAACGTGATGTATTATACAAAGACTGACATTTGACTTCGACTAATACTTACAAAACAAGTTTCACGTTGACATAACTAACACTGACAAACGTAATCATTGAACAAATACTTAACGCACCTTTTAATAATATGAGCTAATGCATATGTTACAAATATGTGTATGCAATAATAAAATCTGATTATACATAAATATTTTTTTAATTTTTTTATTACTACAATATTACCTTTCATAAAAAATCTAAAAGAAAATATTAAGATATTCAAGTAAAAAGCTACTGGATATTTTTATTAATAAATATAACTGTTTAATATAGCATATAAAAGAAATCCACGATGAAAACATAATTTGTAAAGTTTGTCAAGTTATTTGCTTTAATTATAAGCAAATTTGTATTTTAGTAAATTCGTCCAGGAATTTTTATATAATATTGCATTATATTGGTATTTTAACGATCATTTAATATAACAAGATCACGAGTATAATACAACTTTGTGTGTGTTTGTGACTTTTAAGGAAAATTAAATTAACCACATTGCATAATTAAGATCGTTTGCAAATTTGTAACCGTCGAATAATGAATAGTTAATAAATTGTTTAGGACTTTGATATGAAATACTTTTAGCTAATTTTGGCAAAGAAAAGAACCGATTATATATATTATATGGATTTTTAGAAGTTCGCGAGTATTAACATTTTTTAATTCACGGGATTTATCGCGATTTTCGCTTACTTCCTTTCTATATTTCGGCTGCGATGCTCCAGCCATGCTCACAAATTATCCGTAATTCGTGATACGGATAATTCATGAATACAGAATGAAAGTAAATATTGCTTTTTCATCAAATTAGATAAAAAATAGTTTTAAAGGCCCTGCAAAACTGTTATTTAAACATTTATTATTAATATATTTTCCTGTGCAAAAGATAATTTGGGATTTATTATTTAAGTAGCTTTTATATTAACCGTCGTGATACACCGTATTGAAAGCTTTTCCTACGTCAAGCATTAAAAGACCCGTGCTTTTCCTCGTATGGAAATTGCCGGAAATGTGTTTTGCAAGTCTATTGAGATAGTGAGATAATAAAGTGCTATTTAGGAAAATTTAAATTCTTCCTTGCTTATTTTACCTCTGAGAGATTTCTTTAGGCGCAACAAGGTTCAATTTTTAAGTGACTGTAATAAACTAAAATATGTGTAATTTATATACATTTTTAAAGACTTTTTCAGTTTTATTTATTGTATGAATAATTGCAGTTTTTCACGAAGTGTAAAAATATCTTAACGCAGTGAAAACAATTATCGGGGAAGTGTTTAAAATAAATTTGATGTATTTTTAAAAAATATTAAATGATAACAAATTCTGACAACTTGATTGATGTGTTCTCTGGTTTTAGCGATAGAATGTCTGATTTTTTTAGGCGAATAATCTATGATTGATAAATATTGTCTGCTGGATTTATTTTTTAAAGTTTATGTTACCATGTGTTATTTTATATATTTTTTTTAACTAATAATGCGTATATACAAAATTATTTGTTAATTAAAGTTTTATCTGAAACTACAATGAAGTGTCTTCGAGTGTGTATTCGCCAGATGATTATAATAAATTAAATTATTATTTAATTACACATTGATATAAACACGAGATATTTTTTATTATAAATATAGTAGACAATTTTTTTGTAATATACAATAGTTTAGATTGCTTTGAATTTTCAATGAAGTTGTATTCGTACTTGGAAGCTCTGTTATTTTAACTGAATTTTTTACTCGCATTTATATTTCTCTAGTACGAATCGAACCAAAATTACTACACAATGATTTGAGTTATCCATTCCATTACTCTGCTAATCAAATGACATATAAATCTGGCATTTTTAAAATAGAATATGAGTTATTATAACACACAAATCAAACTTTGATTTATGTGTTATAATAATTTAAAAGAGAAATACTAAAAATATTTTGTATTGTAATTTCAATAAAAATAATAACATATGATCAAGTATTAAATCGAAAACATTTATCAAACAATTCATAGTAATTTATATGTGGCTTTCCACCTTTAAAACTATATGTGTTTGTATTGAAATTCGGGGTTGTTTTTATCGCAGCCTCTGATTCAGATTAATTTGTTGAATGATTGTAATAATCTGATAAGTCAATTCAGTTTTCCAATTGGTGTGAAAATACATATAAAATAAGTATGGGTTTGTTATTGTATTAGTCAAAGGTACCTTTGTTCTCAAAAATCTATTACATTCAGGATGTATTTTATATTGAAAGGAAGAGCCGGTATACATAGAACACTTTAACAGTATTTTTATAAATGGATTAATATGCCTATTATTTTTCATAAATTATCGGAAAATATATAACAATAGTGAAGTTAACTGAAAGGTTTCAATCGCTACATAATTCAATTTTTTTTTTTTTTATAAAAGTTTATTTCTTAAATAGACATAGGTAAAATAGCATACAGATATAATAAATGCACAATACTGGTTCATAACCATTTACATTGTTTACAAATTGTTAAGTTATACAATAACATAAAAAGAATAATAAATTATACGAGAGTATACTAAATTAAAGGAAAAATACATAAAACCTTTTACAAATTTAAAAAATCCAAAAAAAAAAAAAAAAATTTTGGAAAAGAATGAAGCAGATGAGAAAAACAAATTATACAAAATACATAATATACAAAATAAAACACATACAAAGGTAAATAAACCTAGCACTGTAGACCTGAAACTGATGACACTGCGATGAGCTTAACTGCATCAAAGCAATATGTGCTTAGGCATTTTATGTTTGTATTTAAATTTAAGCTTTGCTTTGTCGTAATCACCGATTCTTGAAATTAGTGGGTTTGCGTGGTCTCGCGAGATTTTTTTATAGTATTTTTCGGTTTGATAATAACAGTATTCTTTAATGGTAGGAATTAAATGTTTGGTGTGGAGTTTTTTAAGGTTAGTATAAAATGGTGTATTATAAATTATTTTTATGGCTTTATTTTGGATAACTTGAAGTTTATTAAAATTACTATTACTCGCGTTACTTCACACTGAACAAGCGTAAGTTAAAACAGGTCTGATTAATTGTCTATAGACTAGAATTTTATTTTTTATTGTAAGCGCACTTTTTCTATTAAATATTGATTTTAGAGCCGCAATGGCGCCGAGCCCTTTCGACCGAAGTTCAGTTATATGTTTATTGAATTTTAGTCTGGAGTCCAGGTGTATACCCAGGTATTTAACGCTCGCTCTCCATTCAATGTTATGCCCTTGTTCACTTTTAATGGGTGCAGGCAAGGGTTGTCTACGTTTAGTGAATATTATAGCTTCTGTTTTGTCTTGATTAATTTTAATTCTCCATTTCATAAAATATTTTTTTAAGTTTTCAAGGGATTTTTGAAGTTTGACTGCAATAGGTTTAAGACCATAAGAACTAGTAAGGATTGCGGTGTCGTCAGCGTACATTGAGAGTTTAGTATTTTTTAACATTGGAATATCATTAGTATATAGAATGAAGAGAAACGGGCCAAGTATACTTCCTTGAGGAACACCAGCTGGTATTTTACGCGGCGTCGAAAATATATTATTTAGCGAAACAACATAGCTTCGATTCTTCAGGTAAGACCGTAACATGTGAATAATGTAATAGGGAGTTCCATATTTTAAAAGTTTATACATTAATCCATCATGCCATACTGTATCAAAAGCCTTTTCCATATCTAATAATAAAAGACCCGAACTTTTTTTCATATTAAAATCGGCAGATATGTGCTCTGTTAATCTATTAAGTTGATGCGTAGTCGAGTGATTTTCGCGGAAACCAACACATAATTCAATAATTTCCCTTAAAAATATTTAGATAATACAAAATATTTATGAAGCTCAAATATTATTGAACTTTATAAAATCAGACCAATAAGTATAATATATAATTATAAAATCAGACTTTTGGTCTGATATTGATCTTATCTTATTTTCAATCATTTAATAAAATATGTTATATTTCACTTATCACTGACTTCATTAGTTATACATAGATCTTGGAGTTTCCTTTATAATATAAATATATTTAAAAATAAGTTGTAGCTATTAGAGTATATGTGTAATATGAGAGCAAGACTTAAGAAAAAGCAAATGAAACATATCAAAACCTATTAAATACCTTCTAATACTAGTAAATAATATTACCATTTAAATTGCAAAAAAACAGATAATTATATTTGGTTAAAAGGAACAAATAAAGTTAGAATGCTAATATCATTCCTTCCGGGGGCGAATTAAGCATCTTATATATAATTGGGACAATCCATAGGGGACGTTTGCTTAACTTTTAATTTAATTTCCATTTAATAATAACAAAAAAAATACACCAGAATCAATTAATTTACATTAAAAAATAGGAGCGATTACTCAATCGGTCCAAAGATAATTATCATCACTCGAAATTTAGTCAAAATTGACATTTAATTATATAGCCATTTCCGTAATTATTGAAGCGTCAAATTCAAATAAGCGTTGATGGATATTCGGAAATGGAAATTTCGATTCACTAAATGATATGTTAGCGAAATGTAATAGAACGCAAATATACGAGAGCGACAATGCTGATGCAACCTTAAAAGCCCTCTATGCCTTAATATACGTTTGGGAGATTATGATGCTATAATTCCGTAATATACAGTTGATACAATAGTTGGATGTTATTCTGTAAAATACGACTGCAAGAGGCTATTGCGAAAATATAAATTTATATGTTCATTATGTTTTCTAAGTATAATAATGAATTAATTCCGCGTTACAAGTTCAATTTTTTTTAAATGCAATATATAATAATTTTAAGTTTGGAATATTTTTTAATTAATAAATTTAAAAAAGCAATCCTAATGTGAAGTATATAGTTTTTAGTGTCTTAAAATCATTTCCAGTACATCAAATATAACTATTTAATACAATATAATGAATAATAGAAACACAATTTAAAATTAGACTAACTAAACTAGTTTTATATATGATAGGAAATCTTAATGATTTTTCTATTACGTATCATTAGATTTTGCATGCCAATTACACAAAATTGATCATTATAAAGAAACTGCTGTTACATTTAAAGTATAAATATATCTTTCAATATCATGTAAACATATAGAACGCATTTGGTCTTCATCGAGATCACATCGCCACCAATACTTCAACATGAAATTCGTGAGTTCAAAAACCAAATCTGTTTTTTTTATTAGGTACATTTATTTTTAATGTTTATTTATGATGTACTCAGATCATTGCTTTCGCCTTATTGGCCGTCGCAGCTATCGCTGCCGCTGATACCATCAAGTTCATCCCAGTGTTGGAGAGGACCGAACACCATGACTCCAATGGAGAATTCACCTTAAAGTATTTGAGCGGCGATGGAACCTCAGTCAGCGAACAAGGAGTCCTCAAGCCAACCCTTGACAACAAGGACAAAGTACTCATCAAGGAAGGAGAATACACCTTCACCGCTCCCGATGGACAAGTTTTCCGTACCAAATACGTTGCTGACATCAATGGATTCCAAGTCACCGGAGACCATTTGCCTAAATCTGTTGTTGCCTAATTACCCTACCATGACTTTATTGCGATTACTCTAGCTCTTATCTTATAGGCGCAAATAAAAAAATAAATAAAAAAAAACGTTTTTTAAAAGATATTTCATATACACCCATACCCCGATTTACGCGGTTTTGCTTTAACACGGTCAAGAAATATGCAATCAAAAAATTTATAAAAATTTGAAAAAATAATCTACTGTTAGATATGACTCTGATAAATATGATTCTGAACCAATTCTTAAGTTATTACGAAGAATTGTTAAGTAATATTTTAAGAACATATAGTTCTTTAAAGTAATAATAAATTACATTTTTAACCCAATAATACTATATTAATTAAGAAAAGACTTAAAACTATATAATGTCTCTTTATATATATCGTGACATTTTTAAAAAATAAGAAAATAATTTTAATAATAAAGTAAAGCATTCTGGTTATTTATGTCTTTTTAAATGTAAATATTAATCATGTTTAAAAGTACTTTTTATAATATTTATATTTTTTGTAGAGAGATTTAATAGTTGTATTCAATAAAATAAAGTTTTGACATATTCCGATAGGGATTTACAGCATATGCCGAAATTTTTCCAAGTTGCCTGCATTTTTGTATTTTTATCTATTTATATAGATTTTATTTTATATTTTTTTCCTGTATTTATATAGATGTTGTTGTCTGCTCCTTTTTGGTGGGACGACCAACCACATTGGCGGGTTTGTTTAAAATAAATTGTAAAAGCTTAGAAACAGTTTTTTGGGGGTAAACACGAATTCATGCGTTATTCTTTAAATTCATTCTGATTTATGCCGGGTACCTTGTGACTTGGACTTTTAAAATGTTTCTCATAGCGGTGTCCCATTTAGCGAAAATACCCATTGTTTCATAGAGGGTTAAAACATTGGCTCACGTACTGAACTAGCCTTTTTATGTGTTAAGTCCTCAAATTAAAAATAGAAGTGTGGTTGATAAACCCAACAATTTTATAAAATTATGTTAGCTTGTTCTTTGCAACTTTTAATGGCCGTTATGAAACTTCACTTTGTACAAGACGGCCTTTTTTTCACAACATTTGTACTGTTACAAGCTACATTTTTTTTTATTAAAATAAAAAAATTGCGCACTTTAAAAACTATTAACGAAAATATTACACATATAGAGAAAAAATATTAATTTTTTTTATCCCATGATTGTTTTAATAAATTGATAATAAAATAAAATTGTTGATTTAATATTTTTTTCTATTAACAAACTGTTAAATTTCGATATAATTGAAGTCTATATAATATTATAATAAATATGGCAACAAATTTGGTGCGAAAGACTTCCCTTGGGATCAGCGAAAGTATATTCAACTCCCTTGACGAGGACAAAGTCCTTGCTATTAGCCGTTACCATTAGTCGGCGAACAAGGGCTCTTTTATATTTTGAAATTTACATTATACAATAAAATAATTAAAAGTTCACTAATTTAATGTTGAAGTTTTGTTAGTATTACTGTATCCATATAGACCAAATTAATACTTTTTATAATATTATATTATATATAATACATTTTACTTGCTTTGATTAAACAGGTGGCTTTTTAATTTTTATATACATATAATAAAGTACAGTAAATAATAATATAGTCGATTATTTTATTGTCATATGCAGATTATATCTTATGTTTGTATTGTAAGCGTTTTTTTTGTATAGATTCAAGCAAAATTCTAAAAAGATATTTATCAAATTTATTGTAAAATCAATAATCATTCTGATCTATTTTTATTATGTTTTGTACATTTCATTAATTTGGAACTCGTTAAAGAATTTTATTGATTAAAATAAGTTAAGTGGTAAAAATATTAAACGTAAAAAACCAGACAATTACAGATTAATTATTATCTAAGGGGTGACTTCAGTATCATATTTTATTGTAAAAACACACGGATATAATTCAATGACAATTTATAAGTATACTGCATCCAACAGATCCGAGAGTTTCCACTAATAAATTATTTTGTTCATTGGTGAATGAGTTACTGATTTTGGATAGTTAATAATCATGCCAATTCGAAAACTTAATCAGCGTTGTTTCAGATCTTTTTCAACAACAATGTAAGTACCTGCCACCTGGCAACAATTTGTATATCATTATAATTATTTTTTTATTTTATTCATGATTTTATATCATTAACTCCTTAGCCTGGTTTTGAGAGGCGGACCTTCCGGAGGCAACCAAAGTTTGTAACCAGTAAACGTCACAGCTTACAATTTTTATTTAAAGCACACGGACGCTGAACTAACACAATTATACGAGCAGTCGACAACTAGTTACTGTGATATTACATACATATTATTTTTTTATGCGAAATGGGCCAAAATATTTATTTTTATTTCCGGATGTGACTCGGCTCTAGCACGCGCGAATGAATGTGTTTGTAAAAATTGGAAGCTGTGGCGTTCACTGTTTTTTAGAAGAGGACATTAAGGTACATATTCTACCATATTTAGAGCATTTTATTTTGTGATAGTTAACTTACGTGTCTTAACGCGAATCTCCTGAATTATTATAATTATCTTACGTAGATTTGAAATATACATAATATATATGTTAGGATCTTAATATATGTATGTATATACATATTATAAACACTTAGATAATTATTATTATTTTGCCATAAACATCAAAATAGAATCGTTCCTTCCCTTCGGTGAATTTACCTAAAAATATTTAATTTCAAAGACTTAAACAAGTTAACCTATTCATAATTCGACGGTTACAATTTTGTAAGCGATTTTAATTATACAATGCGGTTAATTTACTTTACCTCTAAAGTCACAAACACGTTTCAATAAAAGCGAGACTCGTATTATATTAAATCATCGTTGAAACGAAACACTGCGTAATAATGTAATGCAATTTAATTTAACAATGCTTTGACGAATTTAACGTAAAGATAATCTGACAAATTTGAATATAATCAAAGCGAATAACTTGACAAACTTTGCGTTCCTTAATAAGCACGATGTTATTTTGTTATACAATGACAGTTAAGATATAATTATAAACATAAACCGACGATGTATTTTTATTTGTGCGTAAATATAAAAGCAATCGTTGTATATGTTTTCTTTTTAATTACTGAGTACATCAAACAAATATGTATATGTATCAAATTTTATTATTGCATAGATTTGTAAAATATAAGCATATCAAGGGATGTGTGATTGTTCAATTATTACTCTAAGATATGTTTTGTATCATAGTTTACTAACATATTGTAGTGCAAAAATTTTAAAAGATGTTTACATGTAGTCAAGCTAACTATTTAGGCAACAACAGATTTGGGCAAATGATCTCCGGTGACTTGGAATCCATTGATGTCAGCAACGTATTTGGTACGGAAAACTTGTCCATCGGGAGCGGTGAAGGTGTATTCTCCTTCCTTGACGAGTACTTTGTCCTTGTTGTCAAGGGTCGGTTTGAGGACTCCTTGTTCGCTTACTGAAGTTCCATCGCCGGTCAAGTACTTTAAGGTGAATTCTCCATTGGAGTCGTGTTTTTCAGTCCTCTCCAACACTGGGATGAACTTGATGGTATCAGCAGCAGCGATCACTGCGACGGCCAAGAGGGCGAAAGCGACGATCTAATAGCAAAACATAAATTAATATCAAACAAATCAAATGAAATATTATTAACAAAAATGACAAAATTACGAATTTCATTTTTGGTTGATGTTGTTGACAAGTCGATCGACAGTAACTAATGATGTAAGCCCATTTTTTGGTGCTTTATATATAGAAATTTTAACAATGACTAGAACAGGTTCGTCTTATTAAATTTTGCATGATAATGAATGATAATATAATGAGGAAATACTACCTTTAATTACTGGAGGCGTTACACTCTATTTTGCGAAATTGTCAATTATGTACGTAACTTGATTAAATATTTTTATGATTTTTATACGCGGGCACAAAATCTAATTAAACGTTCCTATAAAATAATTATGTTATTTTATTTTTTTATTGTAAACTAATTAGTATGAATATCTATATTTATCTATTATTATATATGTATTTAATTGGCGACCTAATAATATAATTGTATGTCACGTATATTAGTAAAATTAAAACATCACTTTAATTTATTTTACATTTTAATGATATAAAATATACTTTGACATTTTTATACTTTTAAGTTAATTTATTAATTCCATTAGTATAAAATGTGAAAGACTTTGATTAAAAATATTCCTTTCCACATAATCTGCATTTTGATTTTTTTTTGTATAAGTATTGGATCGATAGAAATAAATAGTAATCGGAAGGTGCAAGGTCTTAAGAATAAAGTGGATGAGATCACTTTATAGCCAAGTTCCTTGATTTTATCGAGAGTATATTTCGCGACATGGGGACTCGGATGGTTTATGTTTTACTTGTGTCTATGTTTTACTTTCTCGTACAAATGATCTAGCTGATGACAATAGAAGATTACTGTTATTGTTTGGCTAGGTTTAAGAGATCCGTAATGCATAATCTCTTTGCAATCCCACCATAGACACAAAATAAAAAAATTACAGCGATTTCAAGCTTCGAAGTAGATGACTACTTGATATTTGAATAGAATAGATTGTTGTCGCTCAACACCTATTACTAATCTCTGGTCATCAAATGATCGAGAAAAGGCGACTCAGCCTCAAGAAGCTCTTGATATATGCCAGAGGTCAGCAAACTGCGGCTCCGTAGCCGCATGCGGCTCTTTGGCCCCTTAAGTGCGGCTCTGGCACAAATATTTACGAGTATTCGCACCGGATTTAAAAAATATGAAGCTCTAAATTCGACTGTCTTTATGTTGATTTAGAAAATTATAATAAAAGTTTGCTAACTTAATAAATAGATTTGGCTCTCAATTTTTTTTAATCGTTGTAATGTACATATTTGGCTCTTTGGCTAATAAGTTTGCCGACCACTGGTATATGCGGATTCGCGCGACTTGTTTCCTTTACTAAATTTGTGTGAAACACATACACCTTCTCTCAAAGCTTTCTCAATATTCTGCACTGTTGAATCGGAATAATTTAGTTTCTCAGCCAGCTGATGGTTAGTTTAAGTGGGGTTTGCTTCCATTTCTGCAGCCAGAAGATCATAGTTTATCGTATTGATATCGTAATTTCTCGTTAAAATTTTTTTAAACTATCTTTTTTAATAATGGATATATTATGAATCCCCTACAACTTCAATAATCATATAACATGCAATTGTTTACTTGCCATCGTATTTTTTGCAGGCGCATACGGTGAGATACATACCCTTTCTGAATGAGAGATAAGTGCGCACGCCCACTTCTTCTCACTTACTCTCGTCACTTATCACGCGAGCGAGCGAAAGGGAACGTATCTCACCGTACGCGCTTAAACAACCAAAACAAGACTGAGTGTTGAATTTTTTTTTTAAAAACGATATTAATATCGGGATTATCTGTACCAGCGGCATTGTTAACGCTGAAGTCATTAAAATGACTAATTCAAATATAATAAAAAAAAAATAACCAACTTGTTGACAAAAGACTTAACAATAAGATAACCTGATAGCACAATAACCACTCGCAAGCAACATAAAAACTACCATTTTGTAAGAAAAGTATGCGTTTTAGACAATGCGTCTATGCAGAATAAAAACCGCCATTATCATATTCTACATATTATATTAGTTTAAGAATTGTTATATAGATGTTAGTCCATCGTTAGTTATCTTATGAGTACTAATTTGCATTTTTTAATCAAACACTGCAAAAAAACTTTTAGTCTTTCTTACGAAATTAAATGGTTTTTATGATTATATATAAACAATCATACTGTATTTAGTTATTTAAAATTAAGCTTAAATTTAATGTTGTCAAGATTGCCTAAATAAATATAATTTAAAGACAAAATTTAAATAGCTCTATTTCTTTAATGAAGTATGTTAGTTTAAATATTTTTTTTTAAATTATATCATGCTTAAGCAGATTTTTGCTTGAATTCTAAATTTGTTTATGTACGCATACCAAACGAGTCTTATGTATTATAATGAATCTTAATGATTTTCTTATTGCCTATCATTAATTTTTGCATTCCGATTACACAAAATAGTTCATTACAAACAAACTGCTGGTAAATGTTGAGTATAAATAGATCATTGAAAATCACTTAAAATTATAGAACGCATTTGGTCTTCATCGAGATCACATCGCCACCAATACTTCAACATGAAATTCGTGAGTTCTAAAACTATTTTTTTATTATAATAATAAATTGTAATTTTTATTTATTATGTACATAGATTGTTGCTTTCGCCCTCTTGGCCGTCGCAGTCATCGCTGCTGCTGATACCATCAAGTTCATCCCAGTGTTGGAGAGGACTGAAAAACACGACTCCAATGGAGAATTCACCTTAAAGTACTTGAGCGGCGATGGAACTTCAGTCAGCGAACAAGGAGTCCTCAAGCCGACCCTTGACAATAAGGATAAAGTACTGGTCAAAGAAGGAGAATACACCTTCACTGCTCCTGATGGACAAGTCTTCCGCACCAAATACGTTGCTGACATCAACGGATTCCAAGTCACCGGAGACCATTTGCCCAAATCTGTTGTCGCCTAATTACTCTATAATGATCTGATCATAAGCGCAAATAAAAATATGAATAAAAAAAAAACGTTTTTTTATATACCAATTTGATACACAATCTAAGTATAAAATATTAAAAAGATTAACATGCTTTAGAAAAATTGAAAATAAATAGTCTGAAAAGTTTAATTGTACATATTATATTTTGTAGATAAACACACATATTAAAATATAAATTCGTTTGCTAAATCAAATAATGTTGAAGCAACGGTAAACTTATTTTAAGCATAAAAAAACAATAAAATTGAATAAAGGTTTATTAAAATCAGTAATACACCCAACATGGACGAATATTCTCACTTTAAAATTAAAATAAATATATTTTTATTGTTAAATAATTACAAAACGCATCTATTTATTTAGAGCCCACATATTTTATGTTAAATACGATTCTTGAATTCTAGGACTTGAACTCATAGCTGTACATATAAAATAAAATAAAATAAATAATACAGCGAGAATTATTTCTGGTAAAGCAATGCTTAAAATTTATAGTAACATTCAATCATTTAATGCTTTTGTTGTAATTTTTCAGGTACTGTTTATTTAAATAATTTAAATTTATTACCCTGATTAAATCGAATAATTGCTTTTAAATAATTAATCTATTGCACAAATAAAGAAATACTAGCTCTTCTAATAAAATAATAATATTATATGATACTCGATCTGGAATTACAAATAAAATAATCTACTACACTTTTTTTAATAAGATTATATCAAAGCATGACCTTTCAAGGCACGATAAATCGTATCATATATTTAGCAACAATAAATTACTATCATTCTCGTGACAAATCATGTTTGCAAATTAAAATTAAATATATAAAAAAAATATTACAGTCAATAATTATTTATTATTATAATCGTTTTGTAAGAATAAAAAAAAATAGTACCGGCAGTTAATTTACTCAATTGCTGACCGCGTGGAAAGGTCCCTTTTTTGCAGAGCTATTGTTAGTGTGCGACAATCAAACAGATTGGCCTGCAATTATGTCATCTTATATAGTACGTAATTGCGAATTCAATACTGCCGTGATTCGAAACGAAGGTCTTGTGCGATTTTATGACACGTCCTTTATTTCATGTATCACTTTAAAGTAATATATATTATTGTATCGTATTTTTTTAAGTTAGATATTATGATTTGACGTGCTTATCGAACTCTACTGCAATAATACTCGACGCTAAAGTTTAGATTGCCAATTTGTCGGTTTGAGGTTTCTGAAACGTATATATCTTATATGTGTGTATAGTAGATGTATATATTATATATAACTATATGTGTACATATGTTGAGTTGTGAATTTAAGCATTTACACGTATGATAAATGCGATCTAGACCTTCTTGATTTAATTTATATTTTAAGACTGAGCACAAAAAAGTGTCTATCAGTCTCTGAAATAAATCATTTTTAGTTGTGTGACGGATGTTTCTATAAAAATTATATTGTATGCGATGTACACTTTATTGATATTTTTTATTCGATACACCACAAATTAAATCCCTAGAGTATTTAAAAAAAATATACCTAATTTGAAGTTGCAATTGCTTTGCATAATGTAATGTTGAATTAAAAAAACTAATTGTCTAATTTTTCAGAGTGAAAAGTACATGAAAATAAGCTTTTGTTAAATACCACAATATACGTTTTAGCACATCTAAAATTTACTAGTGGTACTACCAGTTCGAATACTATATGGACCATAGTGTTTTTTCAACTTTCGTGTCTGTAAGAACAAAATCAGAGATTATTATATTATTTTAATTTTGATCCATCATCACAGATAGTTTTTATAGATTTTCCTAATTTTAGGGATAAATAAAAACAATTAAATTTAAGCAGTAAAAAACTTAATAACAAGTAAAATAGAAATCACGGGGACCCGACAAAGCCGCGCCGGACAATCCCGCGCCCCGACATAGCCGCGCAAGACAATCCCGCGCAATCAAGCCCGACGTTGCCGCGACGATAAAGCCGCGCTGACATTGTCGCGCAAATCAAAATTATAAAATTGAATAAAATGAAAGATAATTTTTTTTTTTCAATTCTAATTATTTTGTTTTGTGGACAGCTAATGCTAAAGCGAATCACTAGTGATTCGCTTTTTGAACAGTTAGTCATAGATTGGATGATGCTGGACAGTTACAAAAAAATTTCCGAAATGAAAATAAATCAATACAATATCATTAAAAAAAGGTTAGGTTGTTTCGTTCTACAGTGAAAGTCGGCGCGAGCGGTAGCGAGACGCCTCCGTTTTCCTATATTCATTTGTAATTATTAATAAATAAAAACCATGTTATAAAATTATGTTTGTTTTGACTTTGCGCGGCTATGACGGCGCGGGATTGTCCTGCGCGGCTTTGTCGGGGTGCCAGAAATCACTTATTTTAATCTGATGTCTCACTATTTAATTAGTAGTTGTTGATTATGTTTACTGTGTTTGAATGCATTAAGCTAACGCCGTTCATATTGCATCGGAAGGTTATTAATAAATTAATTGAGTTATGTTATATTTAAATATAAAATATTAAAAATACTATAATACTTAATGTTCATCGGTAGAAGCTAAACTCTGTATTAATTACCATTGCATTGATTTTTGGTGCTCAAACTAGCAAACAAACTTTGGTGCGACTAGCTTTTCTCTCTAACGTTCTTTTCACAAAACATAGGTATTAGTTTTCGTTAAAATAGCACTACTTATCATTTAAAACATATTTACCTTTTTGGCAAAGTTCATAAAAATCTTTTTTTATTTTTATTTTTGATCATCAAATATGTCGATTACCAGTATATTAGCACTGTCAATAAAACACAAATTAAAGATTATATATAAATTTTATTAAAAAATATTTATTTAAAAATGATTAACATTTGTGGTCGATATAATATTGTAATACAATTGTGGCACATTAAATTTAAACTAGGCATTGTCTATAAATACATTTTCATTTCGAATATCCTCTATATCCCGATACGAAACTAGGAGTGATTCCAGAGTATCCCGTCGATCCATACCTATTGCGGTAGTTGTTATAACCGTTGTTGTACCCGTTGTATCCGTTGTATCCGCCTCCGCGGTTATAATATCCGTATCCTAAATTATTTTGTCCCGAATAATACGGAGTGTTGTAGCCGCTGTACGAGACCAAACCACCGTTTCCTGCATATCCTCCGTATCCACCGTTTCCCAAACTTGAATAGCCACCACCTCCTAAGCTGTTATATCCATTTCCAACGTAGCCGTTATATCCACTGTAGCCGTTATACCCGGAATCTAAAACTCCACCATAACCGCCTGATCCAGTATTATAATTCGTATTGTAAGTTGACCATCCGGAGGGATTATATCCACCTCCTGGAGCTCCGTACACTGTGGCTGGAGTGTATCTTGTGCCAATATCAAACACTAAAACGATACAATTAAATATATTTTCTAATAAATTATTTTTAAAAAGTAAACATTTAAATGTATGGTAAACATATAATTATCGTATATTACGTTTCTCATATGAGGTTCCAAAAAACGTCATAAAATAAGTGTTTGCATATTCAAGTACATAGCGATATATCTCGTATTGCTTAAATTATTAATTTTAGGGAATCGTGCTTATATTTAATATAATAATGAAGCATATCACAAGAATGTTACATGATCTCGACAATTTATGTCAAATAGTGATAGGGGAGACAAGAGCACACATAAAGTATTTATATGCAACACAAAAACAACTCAACGAATTCAGTTCTATATAAAAAAAAATATATAATAAAAACATAATTTGCAAATTTATTAATAAAACATCGTTAAAAATATTATTTAATATAAATAAATATATTTATTTCAAAGTGCAAATTAAAAACTCTATGAGAAGAAAAGCAAGTGAAGATATGATGATGGCAAAAATATTTTGGCGAAATATAGAGACTGAAAATCCAAGGAAAAAAGCGATCTAAAACACGTATGTAATTATAATAATTTTTAAATAAATTTATCACGTATAAACAATTTATAATATGTATATGTATATATACATACTTTATATACTATATTTATATTTTTATCAATATTGGATTTGGATGCCATCGTGATCTTACTTTTATGTGAGCGTCTGACGTTTCGAAGAGTGTAACGCACATAAAAGTAAGATCGCGATAGCATCTTTAGCCAATATTGGTGAAAAAAATATATAACTCGCAATAAAAATTTAAATAAATATATATATATATATATATATATATATTTTTTTAAATTGTATTTACGTGTTTTCTCGCGTTATCTTTATTTGTATGTCTCTCAATATTTCGCTGAAGATTTTCTCAGCATCATCAGCAGGTTTTTCACATTATTTTTATAGAGTACACTGTTTTTTACATCGGGCAGATCAGGATTTTTAATTCGCACTTTTTTAATTGGTTTGATCTGCGCGATGTAAAAAAAAGTGTACTCTATAAAAATAATGTGAAAAACCTGATGATGCTGAGGAAATCTTCAGCGAAATATTGAGAGACATCCAAAAAAAGATAACGCGAGAAAACACGTAAATACCTTTTTTTTTAAAATATAAAATCGCGTAAAAAATATAAACAATTTAATAATAAATATATATCTATATCTATATATATATATATATATATATATATATATATATATATATATATATATATATATATATATATATATATATATATATATATATATATATATATATATATATATATATATATATATATATAAATATTTTGAGATGTATATGGTTAGATAGTTTAATGTGTAATCTATGTTGCGTATAGATGCGCATGCGCATAAGCATGTAGCTGTATAGTCAGGTTAAAAATGTTTATAGTTAATATTGTCTACATATTCGTCAAACTTACAAAATAAATCTACATATACATACATATATACTGTCTGTTTTTATAAAATACAATATTGTTTGATCATCTTCAGAAACTTATTATATATAATAGTATATACACTTCAATATGTAAGTACATATGTAAGATATATATATTAAAAGTAAGATATATATATATGTTAAGTGTAGAACTGGAGCACTTGCCAACTCTTCTCTGGCCAAGGCCATTTATCTGCTCAATTCTGTCCATAGTAATATTGACATTTTCTCTTGCACTTATGGAGTTTTGGTTCAATTCGTATGGGACAATGCACACCTGTTGAGGTGATTTGTGTCTGTTGTTTTGTCTTGTTTATATTTGTATGTATTATGATGTATTAGTACTTTTGACTATCGTGACGCATTAGGTTTGCCTGTCAGGTCACGATGGTTATAATTTTAATAAATAAATAAATAAATAAATAAAAATATATATACGATATTACACATCACAAACACTAGTTTAATAAATACACTTTCAGTTAGGTGAGTAAACTAATAGTTGTAAATAAATAACTAATAATAACTATTTTATAAACAAATAAAAAATAATACTATTACTATTAATGTTAATGGTATTTTACTAGATGTAAAATCAGATGATGATTTTACATTTTAAAACATTGGCTATTATGATAAAAAAATCATATTTCAAAGGAGTTGAATTATATAAATATTAATATGTGTAAAGAATAAAATAAGATGAAAATGTAATAGCTTTATATTAGACATATTTATAAATCACTATATAATTAAAGTCTTAATTTGTTCCTTATGCTTATTTAACTCGCTAAAATTAAAACACGCTTAAAAAGTTTTAAGAATAAAATAAAATTATATGTTTGACTTACATCTTCCGCTTTCTGACGTTTTGAGATCTGAATCTGATTTATCGATGCCATCTTTTATGATAATCGAATTCTTATCGGAAAATTCGGCTATGCTCAACTTCAAAAGAAGTAAAGCGGCGAAACCGTAAACACATTGGCGATTCATCTATAAGAAATCCAACGATAACTTTATCAATAAAATAAACCTATAAACATATATGCTTTAAGCATATTTTTATAGTATACAAATAAATGCAATAAATAAAAAAAATATATTTTATTTTACGTAATATAATTTTATACGTCGGTTGTAAGTTATAAGTTTTCAAAAGAGTATATTAATACAAGTTTTCCTAATTAGTATTTTATTCATTGAAGTTTTCAAAAGATATAGGAAATAAAATGGAATCAATTCATTTGCAAGGTATAAATGAGTTTTCTCTGAAAAATTTAATCCGGTTGAACAATATGAAACATTCTGTAGATATACCGAGTATATACTATATTTTTACTTTTATTTCCGATAATTATAAGTTGTCTTGCTGCAATTCGAAGAGTCGGATTTTCACAAGAATGAGACAATATCACGTAAACGTAGAGGAGGTATTGAATTTCCTTGATAAGCACGAGAAGTGTATTCTCACGATACTGAGAAAAGTGTGACCAAGTCGGGGCCAGGTGATAACTATTTATAGGTGTGTTTTTTTACGTGATAATGACGATTTCTTAGTACCATTTGACTTACGGGGGAAGACACTGACGTTATTGTTCAGTGCAGGCGTAATAAACATTTTTTAAATCTACATTACTAATTAGTTAATATTATATATAACAAATGTATTATATACTATTAAAAATATTAAATAAAAAAAACTATAGAGACTAAAATTAATATTATAAATGTAAAAAATATTATTTTCATTATTATCAATTGCTATTTCTTATTAAAATAAATACATATATTATAAATCTGCTTCTTAATAAACATACGACATATATGTTTTATAAACGCGATTATTGCATAATAAATAAATCCATATCTTTATATTATGTATGTATTCTCATATATTTAAAGCTAATTAATTATCAGACGTGGTCTTAGCGCATCTGGAATTAGAACTTTGATACACAATATGCTTGTAATCTATATACATATATGTATGTACATGTCATGAACATGTACTACATATAAATATCGCAATACACAGTGTAAGCTTGAAAATTGAACATTGGAATGGTTTATGTTGTAGTATAATAATAATATTAATAATAATAAACTTAATACAATTAAAAATATTAAAATGCATTTCTATGTTAAATTAAATGTTTACAATTACAAAGTTTTCCAGAAACGAATGCATTTTTATATGCTTATATTTCAAGTTATAATAATAACAAATAAAGCATTTAAGTAATCTTTATTTCAATAGTATTATATTGATGACAGCTTTCAATCTTTAATAATTTATTTTCCTGATCCTTACCTTATTCAAATAAATCAAATTAAAAAAGCTTCTATATTTTATATAGTATAAAGAAACAAGTTTTACATTTTAGCATAGTACAATAATCGAATTGACGATTTTTTTCTACATCTATTACCAAAATTTTACTGACTATTTGACAATGGCTATTAAAACCAGGCTTTCAAAAGACTTAATTGCTCTGCTAGTAAGTTTTTAAAATATTTAGAAAATATCCTATGCAACTTTGGATTTTTGGAATCATTTTTAGGATACACTGCTTTAATCATTTTTGGGTTAGTGAATTTTACTATATTTATTTATTTATATAACAACTTTATTTTATTTAGGTATGTGTACCTAAATAAAATAAAGTATAACTACAGAATTAATTTTTTTTATTTAAAACAAACTAATACACAGAAAATAACTATATAATTTAAATACCTCTAATAAAAATGCAATAAAATTAGTAAGCAGCTTTTACATTTATTATTTAAAAAATATAAAGATTAACTTTAATAGCTTACTAGTTAGTTAGTTTTTAAAGACACAAATTGCAATTTGTGTCTTTAAAAACTAACTAATTAATTTTTAATATATTTATTAGATTAATAATTACATTATTTATTAACCTAAAAATATAACTACAAGTACTAAATTTATTAAGAGAGTCATACCATCTAAATAATTTATTGTTTCTTATATTTAAAAAAAATAGCTATGTATATTTTGGCCAAAAGTATGTAACGTTGAAACAGGATCTATTGTGAACGGCACAACTAAAAATGGAATAAATGTACTTGTAGTTATCAACCGTTATTAAAACGACAAAAAATGAATAAAGTAAGTATTCTATTATGTCGAAAAAGCTAAGATAATATAATAAAAATATTAAAAAAAACCAATGATTTTAATCACGCCGTAAATTATCTAGAATATAGAAAGTTAGAGCATAAAGAATTATTGACTTTCTCTCACTGAAAGTCACTCAAACTTTAATTATTTTTTTAGCACCCAACTTCACTTATAATTTTAAATACAAAAGAATTTGGGCTGACCTCACATCCAGTGAAGTTTACGCGAAATCGACACAGACACCTTTGAAATTCAATGAAAAGCAACCGCTTTTCATTGAATTTCAAAGCTGGTTGGAACAGTCTAAATAATTTACGACGCAGCTCCATGACAAGATTTATTATTATTATTATTTGCTGCATATATTTTACTGCTTTTGTTTGTACTGAACACCAATATCACAGACTCACTAGAAATACGCTTTTTTGATAATAAAATATTTTTTAAGGACTACAACAATTTAATATGAATAAATTTAGTATTATTTCAATAATACATTTTTAATTTGCATTCACATTCCGCAATAACTTATTTTAGGAATCTTCAATTTTAATATTAAAAATATTAAAATTGTTTTAAAGATATAAATAAATATGATTGTTAAGTTTATTAATGTTTTATGTATAAGTTTCTTTACATTTTATGGGGTACACAATCAATTATTTACTTTGTCAATAACTTTTAGCGAGTAAAATTTTAGCAACTTAAAAAATATAACATTATCAATTAAATCTTTTGTGGCACTCCATTACTAGCAATCAAATAGTGAAAATCCCTAAACTTTTAACTAAATTATATATTATCTCTAAATCTTTTTTTATTCATATACATAGACTTATTTATTATTATTTATATATTAATTCCATAAAATGCCTTGCCAAATAAACTTGTGAACATTATATACAAAAAAAATATTATAACCGGCAACAAAACTAATTTTTATAAAAATTACAAAAAATCTAAAATATTTTTTGTAAATCATTTTTAAAATATCAGGATTAAAAAAATGTATATAAAATTAATTTTTATTATTTATGTAAACATATGTGTACAAAATAAACTTGGTTGTCGATCGCTCACTTCGCGTAAACAGTTCCGTTTGAGCCGATGAATCCCGACTGACCATGAGTGATTATGGTGGGAGGGTCCCCATTGTAAACAATAGTTTTGGACTAAAAACCAGTACTATGTAGCTCATGCATGGTGGTGACAAAACACTCGACCACCTGTTGGTCAAATAACCAAGCGACACAGCCATAACCGCCTCTTTGTGCCAAAGTTAATTTTTAAGACAAACAAGCCAAGTGACAAGCCATGGAAAACAATGGGACGTTGAGAAACTCGCTCGGTTACCAACTTTTCGCAAAGATTGACTCTTTTACGTGCATGAAGTAAAAAAACCTTTTATGTCGAGATTCGCACCAGAAGGTCAATACGACAACGAAAGGATATCGCACATGTTGTATTACGAAATACTATTCTATTGTATTCCCGATGTATAAGTGATTTGAATCAAATATGAGCCAAAATTGCATTCAGTTCCATTGTTGTGGAGATTCACATAATCATGGGAGAATTAAGTTTTTTTCTATTTACGGTAATTTATTTTGTAAATACATAAATGAACATTTGTACGAGATTATGAATAACAATTTGACGAAAGAGTTAAATTTATTAAAAAATAAATGGTTAAATTGACTTATGATAAATATAAAGCAATTTTAAATCTGTGTCTTACTAAAATATAATCACCATATTATTTTTATGAAAATAAACATTTTTGGATTCAATTACTATAACCAGAAATGTGATATTTTTTTTGATATATTATATATGTAGTATGCAGTAAATAACCGAATATAAAATTGTTTATTAGGCTGGTTTTTATAATTAAATTTTATCTTTTTTTGCGGTTTTCTTGTAAAGCATTAGCCTTGAGGTCGCAATGACAGATAGTGCCTGAGTTCATTGTTCTGATTCCGTATTTATCTCTGACTAAGATTTGTTTTTGTTTAATACATTATTTATGTACAATAGTTAAAACACTTATTTACACAAAATGAAATTCACGAAAAAACGATTGTAAAACTAGTGTTAAAATATTAATACAAATTAGTGGATTAACAGAGAGAAACTAAATTATAATACAAGGGTGAATCTCATTAAAATATTTAAGTTACAATATAAATTAAAAACACAGTGTTCTGTAAGTTGCCAGTATTGTTATTAATGACTTTAAAAATTACCTACAGGTGGAAGCTCAGAGCTGATGAGCCATATGGCGCCTCGGTTACAATATAAAGATATGTACAACACATATGAGTAAATAATAAAAGCATTCTCTTATATATAAAATATATTTATTCAACATTGAAATATATTAATCTAAAAAAAATATGGATGAAATTAGGTTTTTTGAAATATTATATCATTTATAGTTACATTCATATAAATTGAATTGAAAAAGGGAGTTATTACCGACACATCACCTAATACTTTTACTCACCCACGTTCTCTACATATCGCAAAAAAATATTTTTCAATGTGAAATAGTGAAAATTCTAGCATGAAAAAAATAACATATCGAATATCTACCTTTAATAAAACTTGCTTGTTACTCTAAAACGAATTATTATTGCTTTTCCGCTTTGTTGAAATCAATCGATGGACTCTCTGGATATTGCTTTCGTATTGAATTTGAGCACAACAATAGAGTTTTCAGAATCGATTCCGTGTATAATGGACTAAACAACATATGCTGAAGCGATTCTTACACGCTATTTGAAAATTGCATTAAGAACGCGGAAACCTACTGCTATGGATACAGTCACTTGTCAGCAAGTGTGGTATCCAAAGTTTTGTAACAGTTTTGTTTTTATATAAATATGAAATATATCTTAATAAGTATATAATACATAAGTATGTTTATTATTATTTTTATTAATATACATTATATTTAATTACTATATATAATATACAAAAAAAAATATAGCAATACATTTTCATATTTTTTAATTTTAATATATACAAACTTAGATTCTTATAAATAATATTATACCAATTTTAATTTATTTGTACATATGCGCATGTGCAAGAAATACTACTATGTTTTACATTTTTCATTTAGTAGTAATAGAATATTCATAATATGTTCAATTATCTATTAGTCAGGTTTTTCTCGTTTCCTTGCTTAACGCTTGCGCAAAAAATCTCAAGACGGCCCTGAATATAATTTGCTAATTTAGTTAAACTTTTTTCAGCTGTGGCTACTGTTGTTAGTATGTCAGGAATATTATCTAAGTTAATTTTAATATTTGTATACTTTCACGTATTTTTTATAATTTATTCATTTTGTTAAATTGTTTTGATTATATGATAGTTCTACATTATTACTTGTAATAAAGTGCCAATTAAAAACTTAAAGTCTTTTGCTATGATTTTTAAGAATATAATATTGTTATCGACAGCACTTTTTCCTTATATTCTATATAATCACACAAATATATTGTTATTATTATTAAAAAAATAAAATAATATATTAGTTACTAAAACTGCAAACAAAAACTGTATAATTGCATACGGCGTATATAACATTAATCATGTATATAATATATTTATTTAGTAGGATATTGTCTACTTTATATATTTTTTTTACTGTCGAATTATGATACGGATTATTATTAAGAATTCATAGTAGACTATACCGTTAATATAAGGATGACCTTAGCATTTGATCGAGCTTGACGTGCTTTTTTAATCTCAGACAGCAACCGGTCCGCAATCAACGAGTAAATAATTTTAGTATTTTTTTACAGTCTACTGAATAATAAATATTCGTTCAAAACTTTGAGTAAAACTGCTTTAAAGCACTTTCATTGCAACAAGTAGACCTTTGTTTCGTTGCAGAAATATTTTTGTCGATAGCTTAGTACTGAATATTAAGCAGTGATGGATTTGCGATAAGGCGCCGAAGATGATCTGCTTCGTTACACGGAGCCCGTGTCACTTTGTTATACGCGATCGGGCTCTATACGTTACACTAGTTAACTTTTATCGGTCTTTCGGGTATTTTTCGACCCGAAACGACTTTGTTTTGCCAAAATAATAATACTAATAATACTACATGTCTGTAATTTCGAGACTGGTATTAAAGCAAATAATCTGAATAGTGCTTTAACCCTTGTAAAAAAGTAACACGAGAGTCCTTCGGGCTTAAAGCGACTCATGTGAATTTTTGTAATAATTACAGTCGATTTTTTTATTACAATAATATATAGCACACAAAAAAATGTGTAATATTTATGGGCTTCTGTGAGGTACAGTTTTGAATGATAATATATTTCTAAGAATATTTTTCTGTCAAATCTATCTGTGCTTCCCTTTTATTTCCACTCGTCTTTAAATACAAGAAAATAGCCACTGGTTTGATTTCATATAAAAAATATAACCCAGATAAGCGCTTAATTAAAAAAATTTGCTTTTCAGGTTTGGTTCCATTGGTTAAATACCGAAAAAAATGCCTGCTTTGCCAAAACATGCTAAAAAATGTGCTGTGAAATAGCAAATGTATTGAATTTAGGTGTATATACTAAAAATGTAACTAGTAAAGCACATGAAAAAAATCAAAATAGAAGAGTGATTCTAGATTTGTAAAGAAATCTAACAGTTGACAATCTTTTTACGTCTTATGAACTTGGTTCAATATTAATTAATAATAAAAAAAAATATGATTGCTACTGTTTTAAAAAATCAAACATTAATTTCACACATATTGATCAAAGTAAAAGGCAACCAGATCTAGAGAGTCGCAATCGCGTCCCTTAACACTTCACCGTTACGGTCAGTGCTTGAGAACGAACCATCCAGCTTCTCGACGAGTTTTTGGCGATAAGTTTGAAGATATTTATTGCTATAATATAATTTAAGCTATCGTGTAATTTTTTATTAATAATGTGTGGGCTAAAGTGTACGTATGTAATCGCATGTTTATGTAAAGTATGTGTATGTGAATGTTTGAGTTTATGTGAAGTATGTGTATATGTATATGAAATTTTAAATATAACTTTTTTATGTAAATAATACCACACCGCATTAGGGATTTTGGTAAGGTAAATTTTTTAACAAATAAATAGACCCATGTTTAATTTTTAATATTTTATAAAATGTTTTATGATAATTGTTTTATAAACAAACCATTTTATACAATACATGTACAACCATTTTTAACTATTAAAAAATCTTAATAATTTGAGTGGAAGAAAGAATAAAAGAAAAAGCAATCTGTTTTGTAGCCTTCAGAGCAGCGATTGGCAACCTTTTGAAAGACATATTTATATTTTTTAATTTTTTTGGTTAGTTGGTAAAAGTGTGAATCGAAATTTACCTTTTTTTTAAAAACAATTTTATTTTTATAAAATAAAATATATATATAAAATATTTATATTTGCAAATGTATCTATGTGTACATACAAATTTATTTTATTAAAACATATATACTATATTTTTTTTATTAAATTTAAAAAAAATTACATCGACCTAGTTATATAAAATAACGATTTTAATACATACTTTGAAAAATATATAATAAATGATTAACTAATATGTTTTGTATGAAATAACATACGTTGACACTGCAGAGGTGTCCAAAATACTTTACAAAAATAAAACTAAAAATACAGTTTTGTTATTAGACACACATATATGCATATAACATTTTATTAATTATATCAAAAAGCGCGCTCTTTCTGTTATATATTAATCTAAGGGTCGCAATGGCAGCAAGTTTTAAACTATGAAATATACATGTGATTCGAATAGTAGTTTTAGATTTCTAGTGAGTTTATTCAATAATTGCTTAGAATTTTTTTTAAGATGTTGTTTTTGTTAAAATTAGCAGTTTTGGAACAAATTTAGTTGCTTGATTTTCATACAAGAAACAATAGCAACTTAATTTTTCTAGGCATTAATCAATTATTGGTTTATGATTTTGGTTCACTTTGTATGAGCTCAGATAAAATAATAATTAATTGCTAGGAACGCTCGTCACACTTGTAACGTCAGTGAGTGGCCTCAAAAAGGACAAAAGGCAATAAGGAATGGTACGTGTTCGTCTTTGGTTTTTACTGTATGCACGAACGTAATTTGTGGCGCTACATAAGTAACGTTGCCCTTTTTTGAACATTGTAATGTTATGTTTAGCCTGGCGAGGTCAGACAACATGTTTGGTGCGACATTTTCACTATTTTCGCCATCAGTAACCAGACACGTTCGCCTCTCTTTCAAGTTGTGCAATTTCCCATAGAGAAATGCAAAACAAATAAAAATGTTAGGTTTGAAATGACACAGTTTCAGAATGGAGTGGAACGTTGGAGTTTCAGTGCTGTGTGTAAAATATAGTGGTTGTGGGTGTTTTATGTCTTATCCTATAGTTTATTCCATGCCTGTGTACTCATGAATGCATACATTAAACATAATTCATGTATTTATAGCCAATACATTAATCTTTCATCACTCTAATGTGATGGAATTTATTTATTTTTATGAAATTAAACACTAGTTAAATAATAATCGATATGTAATAAAAAATTAGAATGAAACTTCTTTGCAAATTATGTAATATAGGGTGTCCCAAAATTAACCCAAGATTTTAATTTGCCATCAAAAAATTTGTTTTCTATTTAATTCAAATCTTGCGTTAATTTTGGGACACCTTTACAAGGAATACTCAGAAAATAATAATAAACAATGAAACAGTATATAGTATTTAATTTTAGAATAACATTCAATTTTCAACATAGTCACTTCGATGCGTTTAGTGGGCCTGTGAACGACTTTCTTAATTTTAAAGTCATAAAAACCTCACACCTTCTCTCTTTTTTATTACCCAAAGCGCGCAGAGATTTTTATATAATATTTTGGTCACTGTTCCTGAAATAACATTTATATACAATTGATAAACGTCTGTATAAACAAGGGTTCTTAAATTTTTTAATGAATTAATGAACTAAAAATAAATTACTTTTCGCTCATTTTTATGCCATAAACCTCAAAATATATTTTGACTGTTCAAAACGAAATTGTTATATATAATACATGTTAGTTATTAACAGTTGGTGTTTCTTCAAAAGAGTGTGCATAGAAGAAACAGATCATTGGTCAAAGTTATTTAAATCACACCGCTGAACCTGAGATATTAAGAAACCTCGTTACAAAGGCATATTGAAAAATCATTAAAAGTCAATTCATCAATTCTACTTATTTGACATTTTTACTTATAAATAATATTATGTAAATGACCCTCATTTGTACTTTTTAAAATACGAGATCATGAAATGGCATTTTCCATAAATGCATACAAAATGCCTTGCTATATCGCTCGCATTTATTCATAAATACTTTTCTTTCGCTTAATAAGAGATCGAGGTTTATTACAAAACACTCGCTTTTTTAATGTCTATAAAAATATAAATCGTAAAAATTAAAAATAAGCTTTTTTATTTTTTTTATCACTTGCTTCATATTGCTACCATCGCATTCAACGTATATTCTCTTCAGTATGAATCAATGTTCATTGTACACGTTGAATATTTTCCTGAATACGATCTTACTGGGGTTTTCCACTTTGTGGGAGATCCTGTAAGCAACGAACCAAGCGCAATATCGCTGATTTGAAAGAGAACTTGTTTGATGAAAATGACGCATGTATACTCTCAGGTAAAAACAATGGAGCGCTTGTGTTCAAAGTAAAATTTGATAAGTTTTACGCCTTGCTTCGTCATATATTTGATCAGCTTGTATTTTAAGAATGTGAAAAAATAGCAATAAATGTACCTTTTGGCCTATTTTTAAAATATTTATATTGTATTTATTTCTAAATATTTCTAAACTAATAAAAAGATTTGATAGCATATCGTTTTTTATAGTTGATTCTTTTATGCTTATGGGTGAAGCTTTAAGCTATTAATTTTGTTATAAATGAATAAAAATATCCATAATAAAAAAAATATATGCTCATTATTAACATAATGATAATTATAGTTAATATGTTATGTATTGTTTTACTACAATATTAGCAATCTATTTGTAGTGATTTTTATACCAAAAAAACTACTGTAAAAATATATGATTATAATCTTGCACAACATAATTAAATATAAATCATAATTTACGGATTATTAAAAAATCAAATCTTTTACATACGGATTGTTTTTCACTGACTGTTTTTATATTTTCCCTAAACTTTTATTTCAGGAGTGTTAACTTTTGTTTTATGCAACAATTTAAATCACGTTTACCTAAAGTTTTAAACCATAAAATCCAGACGTCAAGCTGAACTAGGGTTGACATGAAGAGAGAAGCGGTTGTTTATTCGATCTTGTCCATATATTGTTGATCGATGCTTCGAGCAAAAATAACGTAAACTTAAATAAAGACAATTTAGACTTTCTGACGTACATGACAGATATGACAAATAATAATTGTAAAATATTAAATTAATATATACAAATAAATAAATTGATTTGACTACGTACGACATCTACGCTTCATTATATTACTTCTAGACGACATAATTATTTATTTAGTGAAAATATGAATTGGGTAATAAAGGATGTTTTTTATTTCAAATACCTTACATTATTTATTTATATTTTTATTTTATTAATTTAATAGCTAATTTTCACATCAACCAAATTTTAACTAAACATACGTATAATATACAACATAAACAAAAAATAAAAAAAATACTTAATATTATAATATATTTCCTAATGCACGAAGTGTTTTTATATTCCATTTAGGAAACCCATTACAGTTTTATTTTTGCGATTTATCCTAGGAATATTATTATAAAAATTCCCACCTCCGTACATAATTCCCCTAGCCGTACTCGTTTTTTTATACCTAACTATGCTTAAATTTTCTTAATTTCTAGTATTAAATCCATGTACATCTTTATTTATTATTAAATACTTATTAAAATATTATGGTAATACATATATATTTAATAAATTAAATACTATACAAAATAAAATAAGAGTTTCAAAGAGTTAAAACTGTAGTCCAATTTTTAAAAACGCGATTGCATATATCAATAACTTGAAATTTGTTCAAGCAGATATATTGACTAAGTCTTTTATTAGTTCATGAAACAACAAACCCACTTTTAAGCTGAGTAAAACTATTGACTATATATGAAACGCAAACGTAGTATGATAAATTTAAATAAAAATATACCTCGTATTATATTGAATGTTTATTTTAAGAAAATATAATTTATTTCATTATACTTTATCACACACTGCTTATAATATATTTTAAGTGTTAATTTTTTGCATGTAATATTAAGTGTTCACTATAAACTTAATTCATTTAAACAATAGTATATATTGCAATGCTTTACAATAAATAACAGTATTCTCTCATAACCGATCAAATATCGATAATTGTAAAATTATCATTCATCACATATCAATTGTACACATATTTATTCAAGTATACGTTAAACCCGGTAACAGATTAAAATTATACATCGCACAGGCACGTTTCTCAATTAATCCTGCCCATTGGCGAAATTGCAAATTTAGCCTTGTATAGATCCGTTTATTGTCAGAATGCTCTCATAGACACATGCAGTACTTGGTTGTAATTACAGTAATAAAAATTAAAGCATATTACGGTCCTTTGTCGATAAAACTATTTATCTATTAGTTGTGTCATTGTTTACAGCTCATTAAAATAATGATAGTTATTAAAATAAATTACTCATTAAATCAAATAAACAAAGTATGTGTGAAAAATAAACAATATCACTTTGAAAACCTATAGAAAAACACAATTTGGAGATTAAAAAGTATTTATGTGTATACCTTTATACATATGTTTTATTGAATTAATTTGAGCTCTCATTAATGTATTAGTTATATTTATTTCACATAAAATTATCATTGTTTTAAGAATCACTTTTGAATTATTATTTAATTTTGAGAATAAATCTTACGCGACACATTAGCAAAAGCCTGTAAGTCATTAAATAATGCAGTACTAGCTTAGTATTATTTTCATTTTATTATGTAAAAAATTCTGTGAATAGTCTAGTGTTGCTACTGGAAACTTTATTATCCAGAGTTAAATTAAAGCAAATTTTATAAATACTGAGATAAAACTGACAACCAGTAGAAATATTCTATATTAAGGTATTATTATAATATGTATAATCAATCAGGGATTTTCTTTGCAATAATGCAATAATTTTCAGTATTGATTATTATGTACTTAGCTAAAAATTATTTAGTAATTTACATTTTGAATCATTCCCTTTGCTTTTAAGCATTCGTGTAGAAATGTAGATTGTTCCGTGTATAATGACGAGCAGAGCAAATGTTAAGGTAAATTTACACGGACACGCCCATCCGGCGTTTTACTTGCGACCTTGTTCTTGGCTCTCGGGGCATTTTCACTTTCGATTTCCCATAATAATGCCTTGCACCGACACTGATTGTATTGTCGAGTTTTGGGACCCTCGTTACGGTTGATGGGCTATGAGAATGTTCTTTTTACATTAAAAAAATGTATTATAACGGAAAAGTTTCAACAATATTTCGGAGAGCAATTGTACGTTATGCGATAACGTGTAAAACTTCGACCCCAAACGTAGGTCTCGCAAAGATTAATCGCGTCGGGATAGACGGCAATTTCATTATCGGGAAGTCGTTGAGCTGTGAAATACGCTGGT
The DNA here is from genome assembly GCF_051122295.1 of Plectrocnemia conspersa. NCBI lineage: Eukaryota > Metazoa > Arthropoda > Insecta > Trichoptera > Polycentropodidae > Plectrocnemia > Plectrocnemia conspersa. The sequence goes on from NW_028277176.1 coordinate 10,052,450, forward strand.
AGGTAATAAATTAAATTTGTCACGGGCTTCTGAAATTTTGATTAATGTAAGAACTGTTAGAAATTTTATTACTGCAAATTTATTATAAACAGATATGTGTATGTACATACAATTGTTATTTTACCACATATCAAAAACTTATTATTTAAATTCATTTAAAAGGCTTAAAAGCTTTTGCAATTATAATTTCAAAAGGTATGAGTATGTATGATATGTTACAGTGAATGTTTATTACCAGTCATATTTTCACTGGCGTCATATCCGAATACATTTTCACTGATAGGCACATTTAATTATATATGCTGCACTAAAATGTCTATAAAACTTGCCCTAAAGAAAGCTCAAAATCCATCTTAACCTAAAGAAAAAAAAAATTATTCGTTCTTGGGTTTGGTTAAATTAATTTTAAATATTGAAACGATGTGATCTCATAATTTTGCATATTTCTAATTACGTAAAAATACGCATACCGGATCACTTATTTGTAAATAAATACAGTTTTACTGATACCAATCAGTGAAATTGTAAATTTATTGTTTAATACAATTTAACTAGCTGAATTAGTGGAATTATGTTTATAAAAGTAAAAATATAAATTCACTAGTATTGCACATTTATTGTAGCATTTAAAGTAAATAAGTTATACGCACGTTAAAAAATATTAATACCTATATATAAAAATCATAAAATTCGAATATAATAACAAATATAAAAATGACAACAAATCTATAAAAACAAATAATATATATAGCTTTGTATCTATTAAATAATCAAATAATATTTTAAAATAGTATAAATAATTACTATTATTTATTTATTTATTTTATTAATTAATTTAGCTAAATAGCTAATTTTTACATCAAACAAATACAAAATAAACATATATAAAATAAACTGAAAATAAAAAAAGACTGAATATTATAATTTTTTGCTTAATGTTCTTTTTATTTCATTTAGGAAACCCGTTATGCCTACACTACACTCTCTAGAAGTTGTCCGAACCGAATGACGTCCGGACGGCGGTTTCTGTCACGTACATACGCATATTTGCGCGCGATCGAAAAATGTGCCAAATAATCGCAATTTTTAAATTGTCATATTATTAAAATCACGCTACTGATAATTATAAAAGTTTGTGTGAGCACTCACCAATACAATATCAGTGAAAACTCTTCGGTCGTAAATATTTAATTCACGCAAAATCTTTGTCTTTTGCAAAATGCCATAAGGCATAAAAATTATACTTCAGAATACGACAACCACATCTGCAACTATCTTAGAATTTGTCGCTATCGATTCTAAATAAGAACTCGTTTTGGTGTGACATTTATATAAACCGATCTAGGAAAATACATGAAGATATTCGAAACGATTTTTTTAACAAAATCAAGTACCACTACTTATTTTTTAATTATTTAATTTTATATGAAAAAAATATAATAACGATATCTGTTAGAAGAATATACTATCAAAAATATAATTAAGCCCTTTTGGTGCCCTAAAATATTCAAAGATGTCAGTAAGAGTGTGTTGAAGTCCCCGATAAGCATGTGGTATTATAACTTGACCACGTGACTACGATGCAGCGCTCGACATGCGTGTTGACCATAGGACGCCTACGCGCATACTGAAATTGAACCTAGTTACTCGTTCTATCAAAGTTTGCGAAAAACCATATCATTATCTAATAATAAAAAAGTATAAAAAATCTTAATGAAAATAAATACCCTTGACAAAAAGCCAAGGATAAATTACTTAAAAATTCATAATAATTATGTTTTCCTTTGTTACTATGCATTTAAACAATTTCATTATGCAAATCTCAATTAGAAAATATTTAAGAAAATATATTCGTAAAGTCCATAACCGTCGATGCTCGAGATTTAGATTTAACACATATATATGTAATTAATTCAAGAGTGCCAATCTTAGTAGATACATACATACAAGTATATTGTTATACATACATACATATATCGTATTAATATAATATATCATACAACAGATGTATCGTATTCAACAGGCACTGTAAGAGACATATTAGTTTTACTATGTGTAGTCAAGCATCTAAAATTATTGTATGTCTACACTATATTAAATTTTGTATGACAAAGGCTTTTTTAATATGTCATATGCTTACTATGTTTTGCTATTTATATATATAAATATATATATTTTAATGATTTAATAATAAAAGGTTGTATCTCAAACCACTACTCATTCGTTTGATAAGCTAAGTCGAAAGCGCTGGATTAAAATTTAAAGTACATCAGGTGTTTATAATTTAAACATATGCAATTAGAACTTTTTCACCACTTTTCAAAAGAGTTAACTGTGTATATAAAGGTTTACTGCTGGATAATGGACATTGAAGCTGTTAGTCAGGGGATTTGGTGATACAATTTACATACTCCTAAACTTTGCCTTTTAAATGAAATATCAGAATAAATAACTATAATTTAATTTTACAGCTTCTCTTTTTTTAATAATGCTTTTGCAGCGTTCTTTTTCACATCGATAATTGTTGTAATTATGCTGATTTTACATTGTAAATATACTCCTTGGCGATATATAAGGAATTGACGTGACTGTGCGATAATTTTCCACACGCATGTAAGCCACGTTCTGTGTCAAAGAGAATGCGGTCAAGGTTGTCGGTTTCCCACTGAATTTTCCGCAAACATCTTTTCGAGTGAGTGACTTCTTATGCAACTGCAAAAAAACAATAGCTGGGAACAATAATGGAAGAACCAAATTACGGAATGGAACTTAGAACAACAACAATGAACCGAACGTCTAGTGTTAAATTACACCGCAGCGACATAAAAACAATTTAAATTCTGTGTTGCCGTCGTACAAGATTAAATGCGCATTTATCGCATTAGCATTTATGACATTCGTAAATAAGACGAGCGAAACGTTAAATTTTAATAACAATATACGCGTATGTAGGCCGACGTGTTCAGCTTGAAGCTCGTTTAAACAACCTTTTTTAATACTCTTATCCTATTTTATTCGTGTTTTCCCTTAAAGCCCTTATTCCCAGAAGGCGAATACGAATCACTATTTTCCATATATAGTGTTATGGCAGTCGTGCCTGAAGCTTTTATATTCGATACAATTGGTCAATTCTCAAGATTTATAATATTTTTATTTTATAGCTACCCAATATTCAAATAAGCTTTTAAAAACTGTAAAAAATATACTCTTTTTAATTGTTAGTAATATAAAATATACCAACTATATATATATAGACAAATTAAAAATACTAAAAGTCGGGAATATATATTTTTTGAAATAATTAGTCTTGCAGAAATTTTTAGTAGACAATCATAAAATCTCGGGACCCGAGACTTGACATAGAATTCCTAATCTGAACTTGCAAGTGGTTAAACGTTGACCATTACAGTGACTAAGAAGACCGAGAAAGCAGCCGCTTCTCTCTTCATGTCAATCCATGTCCAACTACGGTGTTTGAAATCCAGAACTTAACCCGATCTTTAATTTTAAAAAGAATTTAAAATGTTAGTTATTTTAGTTAGTCAGACAAATAGTCTTAATTGTAGTATTGTATTGTAAATTTTTTTTTCTTAGTCACGCTATCAACATTTTTGAAAATACTGAATTAGACGACATGATATTTAAAAATAATTTAAAGTACCTTAACTCATCTCATCTTATATAAGTTTATAAATTGTAGCTATGCCTGAACTAATATATATTTACAACCGGCAATATCACGTCTTTCCAAACATCTTATAAAAATCATAAATATGAATATAAAAAATTGTATTAAAAAATTCTGTCTTAATTGAATTAATTAATAGTACTTTGACAAATTTTTAAAATCATCATGATTAATTATTGTTTTCAGTGTATTTGTGAAGTAATTTTTTGCTGTTCGTTATTGTATCTGATAACCATTAGACGTCTGAAAACTTCGACTTTGCTCATCCATGACGCAAGATACTTGAAAGTTCAACGATCCGAAACGTTTAACTTGCTTTCCGGAAATGATCTCACTAAAGGTGTAAGTGTTAAATATATGTTCGAAACAAGCAATACTATAAAGCGTATCTTTTCTGTAAACATTAACGATTAGTTGGCCATTGTGTAGAAAGGTTATGAGGAAAGAAGTAATGAAAATTCATGTCGAATACACATATTATCTTTATTTTTTTAAATATGTAATTTTTACAGATCAGCGTTTAAAACAAATTTAAAACACGTTGTATTTAAGAAGAGATCAATACAAATATAAAATCACTGTATTAGGACAAATATAATATATATATATAAATATATAAAATATCTAGCACATTATATGATATATAAATTATTATAAAATAATAAAGGAAATTAATATTAAAATATAGTTATAATTTGACTTGAGAATGAGTGATGGATGTGTCAGAGACCCGTGTGGAATCGGACAATACCAAAAGCGAGTTTACAACTCCATTTCGTAAATCGTACGCGAAACAAAATGAAATTGTAAACTCAGTCACTCAATAAATTAATAATTTAAACGCATTTGACTATAACTTTGTAATGCCTTTCACTCTCATGCTTCTTCGATGTGGCGATCTGATCTGACCGTCGAATTGGTTCAGATTTGCCTGTGTCAACACTTGTTGGAAACTGTTCAAGCCGAAGTAAGGCGATGGATTGTAGTCTCTTGTTTGCGGACTCTGTCCGCCATTGCACTGACTACACGGATATGGCACAGCAAACGCCGCTGGGAACATTGGTTGTATCATGTTCGGTGACGACGGGTTTCCGGGACAGTGTGGGAAAAATATTACCGGTATGAAACCGATTACACCATAAGGAGGTATATATGATGGCGGATAGGGCTGCATCGTGTCGATTGGTATAGGACGCGGGGTCGTTGAAGCAGTTTTATTCTTAGAGTCGACAAAATAGCAAGGGCAAGATCCTGGACTTGGTCCAATAGGCAAGGGATAGGGTATTATATAAATTGGCTGATTTGGATTTTGTACTCCCGTTTGAGAGCCACTGTCAGGAGGTCGCGGTAAAGGAGGATGAACACCAATTGCTATTATGTCCGTCGGTGGTTGACCTTCGAGTCCCGGTTGCCCTGGTTGTCCAGGCTGTCCGGGCTGACCAGGACGCCCTGGTTGTCCAGGCTGTCCTGGTTGCCCTGGTTGACCGGGCTGTCCTGGATACCCAGGTTGTCCGGGCTGTCCAGGCTGTCCAGGCCGACTAGGTTGAGTTGGATAGCCTCCTGGTCCTGGTCGTGATGGAACTGTAGGTTTACCTGTTAATCCAAATTATTTTTATAATTTATGTTAATATAAGATTACATTTAAGATGCACAATTGTAATTAAATAAAGAATAATTATTTTAAAAAGGCTTACCTGGCGAACTTGGTCCACCAGGTCCACCAGGACCATCGAATGCACCCGGTTCACCTGCTCCGCCAAGTCCACTTGGTCCACCTGGCCCACCAGATCCTCCTGGTCCACTAGGTCCACTTGGTCCGCCAACACCGCTAGGTATTTCCGGTCCACCTATTCCATTTGGACCACTTGGGCCACTAGGTCCACTCGCTCCTCCTGGTCCTCCTGGTCCACCAGATCCTCCCGGTGCACTAGATCCACCAGGCCCACCAACACCACTTGGTATTTCTGGTCCATCTATTCCATTCGGGCCACCAGGACCTTCTGGACCACCCGGTCCACTTGGTCCTCCTAGTCCTCCTGGTCCACCAGGTCCATAAGGTCCTCCTGGTCCCCCAGGACCGCCTGGGCCACCCGGTCCACCTGGTCCACCAGGCCCTCCCGGATATCCTATATTATTGTTTACTAATAAATATTATTTCAACATTATCTAATAATATTAATGATCTAAGATTAGTGTGATAAAAAACTCTACGCTTAATTTTATTAAACGGCAACATATATAATATAAATATTAATAAAACTAAATATCGCAAAAGCCAGAATAGGATATTCTGTAAAATGTTGCACTATGAATTAATATAAAAAATTAGTAGCAATGAAACCAATTCGTCAGTGATCGATCATGAAACTCTTCTGTGATTAGTAAATCACATTACAAATAGTTTATGTAATTCATGGTTTAATAAAAAATCAACATAAAAATAATCCAATGATTCAAATAAAAAAAATTAAATGAATCTTAAATATTACATCGTTATGTTTTTTTTATAAAAAATGTATTTAAAAATGAAATGCTAATAGTTTATATATTATATATGATAAATAAACACTTATATAATTAATTTTAGTTTTTCTTTCTTTCTCTCTTTGATACATTTATTACTGAAAACTGCTGCATTATGACGATTATGGGAGCGTAAGTAAAACATATTATTTAAATCAAATAAATAAATTAATTACCTGGTGATCCTGGTGATGAAGGAGTGAAGCCTCCTGATCCACTGGGATTTCCAGAACCAGGTCCAAAAGGTCCACCTGGTCCGCCAGGACCTCCAGAGCCACCTGGTCCTTCTGGCCTTCCTGATTCGCCGGGTACACCTGGATATCCTATAAAATATATTTATATTTACCAATTGATATTTGAAACATATATGTTTAAAAAACAAAATATAATACCTGACGAATCTGGCTTTGATGGTTTTGAAGGTTGATATTGCCCTGTGTCTGTTTCGGAACCTGGACCAAATGATCCACCAGGCACACTAGGTGTATTTGGTCCAAGAGGACCACCCGGGCCTCCTGGTCCACCTGGTCCACCAGGTCCTCCTGGTCCTCCTGGTCTACCAGGGCTCCCTATAATTAATGAAAAAATATTTTGTAATACATTATTTTGTTGATCGTAATAATATAACATTATTTAAAAACATAAATTGCATTTGTAAATAAATTGCATTTGTGTTCTTTAAATATATATATAACATACCTGGTGATCCTGGTACTGTTCCTGAACCTGGACTGAATGGTCCACTAGGTCCACTAGGCTCGCCAAATCCACTCGGTATTTCTGGACCACCTATCTCATTCGGTCCACTAGGACCTCCTGGACCATTTGGTCCTTCTGATCCTTCAGGCCCACTAGGTCCTCCTGGTCCATTGAGTCCGCCAGGTCCTCCAGGACCACCTTGTCCATTTGGTCCTCCTAATCCTCCAGTTCCACTCGGTCCTCCTGGTCCTCCAGGTCCATTAGGACCTCCCGGTCCTCCAGGTCCATTAGGACCTCCCGGTCCTCCTGGACCACCTGGACCTCCTAATCCGCCTGGTCCACCTGGTCCACCAGGCCCTCCAGGATATCCTATGTTATCAATTATGATTTAGTATTTAATAAAAACAAAAATAAGTCAAATAACACCGCTATATAACTGGTTCATAAAATTTATTGTTAAGAAATACATATTAAAATTATTGTCACAAAATACCTGGGGATCCTGGCGCTGAAGGTTTTGAAGGATGGTATTGTCCAGTTTCTGTTCCAGATCCAGGGCCGAAAGGTCCTCCCGGTCTATTTGGTCCGCCTGGGCCACTTGGTCCTCCTGGTCCACCTGGTCCACCGGGTCCACCGGGTCCACCGGGTTTTCCTGTAATTAAAATAAAATAATATGACATTTATTTGCAACTAAACGTTGCTTACTACATATATATGTATCTATATTTATAATATCATAAATTAATTTTAAATACCTGGTAATCCTGTTATAGATCCAGAACCTGGACCAAATGGTCCAATAGGTTCTCCAGGACTAGGTCCACTAGGTCCATCTATCCCATTTGCTCCTCCTGGTCCATTAGGACCATCAAGTCCTTCTGGTCCACTGACTCCACTTGGTCCACTTGGTCCACCAGGACCACCGGGACCACCAGGGCCTCCTGGACCTCCTGGGCCACCAGGCTTACCTGGACTGCCGGGTTCACCAGGTCCCCAAGATTCTCCTGTAATTTGTATTACACATACAATTTTAATATATACATTTACACATATCAATGGGCCCAAATATGAAAAATGTGCCCTTTCGATTTAATAAGTGCTCATTATTCAGCAAATCTACTTGCAAAACGCCGACATAAGAACCGCTTTAGTGAAAAAGCTTTAAATACAAAAAAAAATACAAGTATATATACCGATATTCCACGAAAGAATTTTTTTTATATATGGAATTATATTGCTTATTTAAAGTATATGTAAATCCACCAAATACACTGCTCCAAAAGTCTATACACTGTCGCAAAAAAGATTACCTGCACTTGGCCAACCTCAGAGACTGTGATAATTTTAGAAACTTGAGACAGAAAATGAGAAATGAAATACATTTGAAACAGAAGCAGTCCTACGAGATATTTTTGCGGTTATGATACAAAACGTATAATTGATTTAAGCTATTGTAATTTGCAATTGAATCACCCAAGGGATTGAATGAACCATACAAATGATAAAAATTTGTCGACTCGGTTTCGCCCAAACGTCATTGAAACTTTTACTTTTTTGTTTATTACCTGGGTATCCTATTCCACTTGGTCCTTCAAGTCCGCTTGGGCCTCCGGGTGTTCCAGAAGTTTCTGGAATTACATTAAATATTATTTATATATAAATTTCACCAACTAAATTAACATAATTTCATATAAATACCTGGCCACACGCTTCCTGGTACTTCTGGATAGCCTCCTGGGCTTCCTGGTGTACCTGGCCATCCTGGACTATCTGGCCCACCTGGTCCTCCTGGTTTACCTGGTTCTCCTGGTGTTCCAGGCGTTCCTTTGGTTCATTGAAATTATGAAATATTTTTATACATATTACACAGCTTTAATTATATTTTGAAAATAAAAATACCTGGTATTCCTGAGCCTCCTGGTCCTCCCAGTCCTCCTGTTTCTCCTGGATAACTTCCTGGGCCTCCTGGTCCACCTGGTCCTCCAAGCCCACCTGGGCCTTCGGGCGTTTCAGGCGTTCCTGGGGTTCATTTAAATAATAAATCATTACAAATAACATTAAATAATAAATAATTACAGGAATTCGGTTATTTTATTTAACAAAATTAAAATACCTGGCAATTCTGGTCCTCCTGGTACTTCTGGATATCCTCCTGGCCCTCCTGGCTCTCCCGGTGTACCTGGCAATCCTGGGCTACCTGGTCCGCCCGGTCCTCCAGGAGTGATATGACTTCCAGTTCCCCCTGATCCTAGTCCTCCTGGTCCACCAGGTCCACCAGGTCCACCTGGACCTCCTGGGTGTCCTATAGTAATATAATGTTATAAAATTATACAAATATGAAATAGATCAACATGGTCTGTACCCGCCATGTTAATCCTTGGTCATTTTCCCCTCCCGGCCTTCCCAAAGATTTTTATTAAAAATATTTTTATTATTGAATAATTCAATATAACTGAATTCAGTTTTAAGACGGTTTAGTTTTGGCAGGGTGAAATGTATCCAGTAGTGTGTGCATGTCCTATATTTATTTAACGGCTTGGAACAATTATATATAAGATTATGGAATACGACATTACTAAAAAATTGTGAACTACCGAAATATATAATTATATCAATTTTTAATCTCGATATACCCTGAATTTAAATAATATGTATTTATGACATGTATGTCTGGTAGGATGAATACAATTGAAGTAATCTTAATGGCGATGCATAAATAACACCAGTCAGAAGACACACCAGACACGAATCTAGCAGCTGTGACAACAAAAACGCGACATTCCTACCTCCACTACCGTGTGGAGTGGGTATACGATTTATATTTATTTACACGACTGTGTATATTACATGGTACAAAACCTGACACTACATACTCGACTCTAATACACATAGAGGCTCGGACTTCTAGTTATATATTTTTTGTTAAATTTAACACTTATTTTATAATTCGTATCTTTCCAAAATAAAAATAGATACAATTTTTTTTATTTATTAGCAGAATATATTGTGATTTAACCTGGTGATCCTGGTCTTCCTGGACCACCAGGGCCTCCTGATTCTAGTCCACTTGGTCCACCTGGCCCACCAGGCCCACCAGGTCCTCCTGGATATCCTTATTAAAAACAATACACATATTTGTTATAATATAGTACATTTCTATCACTTTACTTACAAAAAAATATTTTAATATTAACATGTATAATTAAAAAATAATTACCCGGAGATCCTGGTCTTCCCGGACTACCAGGGCCAACTGACCCTGGCCCACTTGGCTCTCCTGTTCCTGGCCCACTTGGCCCACCTGACCCACCAGATCCTCCTGGATATCCTTTTTAAAAACAATAGATATGTATAGTATATGTTATAATATTTTATAGAACATTTTTATTACTTTCTTAAAAAAAATATTATAACATTAACAAATATAACTAAAATAATATTTACCTGGAGATTCTGGTTTTCCTGGACTACCAGAGCTTCCTGATCCTGGCCCTGACCCGCCTGGTCCTCCTGGTCCACCGGGACCACCTGGCCCACCAGGTCCTCCTGGGTATCCTTAATATTAGCAATAGATAATTTAGTATTTCTACATAATTATTTTTTAGCTACGAGATATCTTATTACATAATGCAAATATTATTATAAATAAATATGTATTGTATAATGCAAATTTACCTGGCGAACCTGGTCTTCCTGGATATCCAGGACCTCCTGATCCTGGCCCACCTGGTCCACCTGTTCCTGGCCCACCTGGTCCACCCGGCACACCAGGTCCTCCTGGATATCCTTTTTAAAAATAACACGTATATTTTTTATCATATATAGCATTTCTATTATTTTTTTCTATACAATTTATATTATTATATAAGAAAATATAATTAAAAATATATATTAACCTGGAGATCCTGGTCTTCCCGGACTACCAATGCCTCCTGTTCCTGATCCACCTGGTCCTCCTGTTTCTATTCCACTCGGTCCGCCGGGCCCACCTGGCCCACCTGGCCCACCAGGTCCTCCTGGATATCCTTAATAAAATTAATAGATAATTTAGTATATACTTATTTATTTTTTTAGCTACGAGATATGCATTACTTCATTAAAAATATTATTTAACATAAATATATATTGTATAATATAAATGTACCTGGCGATCCTGGTCTTCCTGGACTTCCAGGACCTCCTGATCCTGGCCCACTTGGTCCTCCTGTTCCTGGCCCACCTGGTCCACCCGGCCCACCAGGTCCTCCTGGATATCCTTTTTAAAAATAACATATATTTTTTATCATATATAGCATTTCTATTACTTTTTATATACAATTTATATTACTTTATAGGCAAATATAATTAAAAATATATATTAACCTGGAGATCCTGGTCTTCCCGGACTACCAATGCCTCCTGTTCCTGACCCACCTGGTCCTCCTGTTTCTATTCCACTCGGTCCGCCAGGCCCACCTGGCCCACCTGGCCCACCAGGTCCTCCTGGATATCCTTAATAAAATTAATAGATAATTTAGTATAAACTTATTTATACGAGATTATTAGATACGAGATATGTATTTTTTCATTAAAAATATTATTTACCATAAATATATATTGTAAAATATAAATGTACCTGGCGACCCTGGTCTTCCTGGACTTCCAGGACCTCCTGATCCTGGCCCACCTGGTCCTGTTCCTGGCCCACCTGGTCCACCCGGCCCACCAGGTCCTCCTGGATATCCTTTTTAATAATAACAAATATATTTGTTATCATATATAGCATTTCAATGACTTTTTCTATACAATTTATATTTTATTGCAAGCAAATATATTAAAAAATATATACTAACCTGGAGATCCTGGTCTTCCTGGACTACCAGTGATACCAGTTCCTGACCCACCTGGTCCTCCTGTTTCAATTCCACTCGGTCCCCCTGGTCCACCTGGCCCACCTGGCCCACCAGGTCCACCTGGATATCCTTAATAAAATCAATAGATAATTTAGTATAACTATTATTTACTATAAATATATATATTGTATAATAGAAATGTACCTGGCGACCCTGGTCTTCCTGGACTTCCAGGACCTCCTGATCCAGGCCCACCTAGTCCTCCTGTGCCTGGTCCACCTGGTCCACCCGGCCCTCCAGGTCCTCCTGGGTATCCTTTTTAAAAATAACACATAATTATTATCATATATACCATTTCTATTACTTTTCCTATATAATTTATGGTATTATATGAGCAAATATAATTAAAATATATATTAACCTGGAGATCCTGGTCTTCCTGGACTACCAGTCCCACCTGTTCCTGACCCACTTGGTCCACCTGTTTCTATTCCACTTGGTCCCCCTGGTCCACCGGGCCCACCTGGCCCACCAGGTCCACCTGGATATCCTTAATAAAATCAATAGATAATTTAACATACATACTTATTTATATTTTATTGCAAAATATTATTTACTATAAATATATAATGTATAATATAAATTTACCTGGCGACCCTGGTCTTCCTGGACTTCCAGCACCTCCTGATCCAGACCCACCTGGTCCTCCTGTTCCTGGCCCACCTGGTCCACCTGGCCCACCAGGTCCTCCTGGATATCCTTTTTAAAAATAACACATATGTTTGGTATTATATATAGCATTTTTATTACTTTTTCTATACAATTTATATTATTATATAAGCAAATATAATTAAAAATATATATTAACCTGGAGATCCTGGTCTTCCAGGACTACCAGTGCCTCCTGGTCCTCCTGTTTCTATTCCACCCGGTCCCCCTGGTCCACCGGGCCCACCTGGTCCACCAGGTCCTCCTGGATATCCTTAGTAAAAGCAATAGATAATTTAGTATATATACATATTTATTTTTTTAGCTACAGGACATGTATGATATTATTTCATTAAAAAAATATTATTTAACATAAATATATATTGTATAATATAAATGTACCTGGCGACCCTGGTCTTCCTGGACTTCCAGGACCTCCTGATCCTGGCCCACCTGGTCCACCCGGCCCACCAGGTCTTCCTGGATATCCTTTTTAAAAAAAACACATATATTTTTTATCATATATTGCATTTCTATTACTTTTTCTATACAATTTATATTACTATACAAGCATATTTAATAAAAAAAAATATTAACCTGGAGATCCTGGTCTTCCCGGACTACCATTGCCTCCTGTTCCTGACCCACCTGGTCCTCCTGTTTCTATTCCACTTGGTCCGCCGGGCCCACCTGGCCCACCTGGCCCACCAGGTCCTCCTGGATATCCTTAATAAAATTAATATATAATTTAGTATACAACGATTTATACGAGATTATTAGATACGAGATATGTATTTTTTCATTAAAAATATTATTTACTATAAATATATATTGTAAAATATAAATGTACCTGGCGACCCTGGTCTTCCTGGACTTCCAGGAACTCCTGATCCTGGCCCACCTGGTCCTGTTCCTGGCCCACCTGGTCCACCCGGCCCACCAGGTCCTCCTGGATATCCTTTTTAAAAATAACACATATATTTGTTATCATATGTGGCATTTCTATAACCTTTCCTGTACAATTTTTTTTTAGGCTTCGATAGTAATATATATTATTTCATTACCAAATATTATATATTATATATATATATTGGGTGTTAACATAAGTCGTGCATATTTTTTCCAAATGAAAAGAACAACAATATACAATAAATTAGTCAATAATTTCTTCTTTTTCAGTATTTACAATTTCTTATCAACGTTCTACAAGGTTTTGGATGCCTCTGCGATATAAACCATCCTGTCGTGACTTGACGAATTCATCTTGTGTGGATGCAAATTTCGCTTTGGGCGTTGCTTGTTGACCATGACTCACCCATTCTTTCCGTCACTTCATATTCACATAAAAGCACCATTTTTCATTACCAGTAATGATGCGGTAAAGGAACCGCAAGAAAACGCGCAAGTAAACCTGCAGAAATTGTCGAACGTTGATTTTTGTTGTTTTTTCTCAAAACATGTGTGACCCGAGCACCGAAATATTGGACTTTTAACATTGATTTAAGATGACGGTATACAATCATGTTACTACAATTCATCTGTTAAGCCAATTCTATGGTGGTTTGAAGCGGATCTTCATGAATTAAATGGTTAAAGCGGTCCTCATAGAATTTCACTGGTCGTTCGGAACGCTCCACATCTTTCAGGTTAAAATTACCGTATAAAATTACCAAATTCATAGCATCTTCAACGTACTTTGACGGCTTTATTCCCTTGATGAACGCAAACAAAAGGAGTCAGAGGAGTATACTTGACATTCCATTTTAAAGGCTTGTAATTAAATAAATAATAAATTTAACGTAGAAGCAAACACAAAATCTTGTAGAGGGTAAAATTTTCCTTCGAATGACGTATAACCATGTGTTTTGCGTTTTTTTTGCATTTAAAAAAACCGGAGCAAAATTATGTATACACCTAATATATATAATGTGAATGTACCTGGCGATCCTGGTCTTCCTGGACTACCAGGAGGGCCTGATCCTGGCCCACCTGGTCCACCTGGCCCACCAGGACCTCCTGGATATCCTTGATAAAAACAATAGATGATTTAGTATTTATACAGATTTACTTTTTCAGCTACGAGATATGTGTGTGAATGTACCTGGTGATCCTGGTCTTCCTGGACTACCAAGGCCTCCTGATCCTCCTGTTCCTGACCCAGTTGGTCCACCTGGCCCACCGGGTCCTCCTGGATATCCTTTTAAAAAATAATATATATAGCATTTCTATATAAAATTTATATTATTATATTAGCAAATATAATTAATAGAATATTAACCTGGAGCTCCTGGTTTTCCTGGACTACCAATGCCTCCTGATCCTGACTCGCCTGGTCCTCCTGTTTCTAGCTCACCTGGTCCTCCTGGTCCACCAGGTCCACCGGGTCCACTAGGTCCTCCTGGATATCCTTATTAAAAGCAATAGAATATTTAGTATACATATATATTTATTTTTTTAACTATGAGATATATATTATTTAATTAGCAAATAAAATTTAATACAAATATATAATTTACCTGGCGACCCCGGTTTTCCTGGACTTCCAGGGCCTCCTGATACTGGCCCACCTGGTCCACCCGGCCCACCAGTTCCTCCTGGATATCCTTTTTTAAATAACATAAATTTGTTATCATATATAGCATTTCTATTACTTTTCCTATAAAATTTATATAAATATATTGTAAATATAATTAAAAATATATTAACCTGGAGATCCAGGTTTTCCTGGACTACCAATGCCTCCTGGTCCTCCTGTTTCTAGTTCACCTGGTCCTCCTGGTCCACCTGGCCCTCCTGGCCCACCAGGTCCCCCTGGATATCCTTGATAAAAGCAATTGATATTTAGAATATTCCAATATAATATATCTTATTTTTACAGCTACATTATTAACAAATTAATTTAAAAAATATATAATGAAAATTTACCTGGTGATCCTGGTCTTCCTGGGCTACCAGGGCTTCCAAAATCTGGTCTACCTGGTCCTCCTAGCCCACCAGGTCCACCATTTCCTCCTGGAGCTTCTTAAGCAAAATAATATATATATTTTATGAAAATATTATTATAGCGAGCATCATAAATTGCCTGTCTGGTAACGAAGCCAGTTTTTTGCATAATAATGCAGCGGGCCAGGAAGTTGCAAGTGAGATTAAGAGATCATAAATTAAACATGCAACTATCGCTAAAATAATTTTAGGCGAAGGTAATTGACACGTATAATCGTAGAAAAACATCATTAGGCAAGTGTATGCAAACCGATAATTTTATTAAAAGTTAACAACAAAACAAATTTATCAACACTAATGACTGGCTTTTCCAGTATAAAATGAAATTCAACAACTGTGTTTTACCTAATTCTTATACCTCTAGTAATTTGATCGCCCTGGTGTCCTAAATTAAATACAGTATCTCAACATAACTTTTTTTTCAGACTGATCTTGGCATACAGACTGATCTTAACAAAAATAACATAAGTTGTGTGACATTTTATTAAAAAAAAATGGTTTACCTAATAAATTTGGTCTAATATGAATAGCGAATTTTATGTTTAAACTAATGGTTTGTTATTGTACCTACTTCGAAAAAACGGTTATTTATAGAATAAACATTTTATTTATTTGTTCCAAATAAAATGATAGTGGCAAGATTAATTCGTAAACTAAAACATTTTTACTATGTGCAGTTGTGTTTAGAAATTCACTTTAGGCAGTAGCAGACTTTTGTAGTAAAATGAGGTTTATTGTTTATTTGTGACAATTTTTTAATCGTTACTATCTATCTAATGTTGTTAATTATTTTTAGTCTGCAGGCTCTAAATTTATTTTTCTTGCATCTAATTAAATCAACCCTTATCAAAATATGTACAGTATATAATTTTACCTGGCGTTCCTGGTCTTCCTGGAATACCAGCGCCTCCTGATCCTGGACCACCTGGTCCGATTACCCCCGGTCCACCCGGTCCACCAGGTCCTCCTGGGTTTCCTTAAATAAAAGTATGCGTTAAAATAAAATACATTTACTTAATGTTGACTGCAACATTTTTTAGTATTATATATTTAAATATATATATATATACTTATATTAATAATTTACCTGGTGATCCTGGTCCACCTGGCCCACCAGGTCCACCTGGATATCCTTAAAAGTAAAAAAATATATTATTTTTTGAATTGCTATTTTTTTATGTTAGCTACAATATTTTTTTATAACATGTGAAAATTGATTTACCTGGTGATCCTGGTCTTCCTGACTCGCCTGGTCCTCCCAAACCACCTGGCCCACCTGGCCCACCAGGCCCACCAGGTCCTCCTGGAGTTCCTTATTGTAAATACACAATAGTTATTTTCAATTTATTTTAATTATTTATATAAGAATATTTTTCTAGCATCTATTTTTACCTGGCGCTCCTGGTGTTCCTGGAATACCAGGGCCTCCTGATTCTAACCCACCAGATCCTCCCGGTCCTCCTATTCCTGGCCCACCAGGTCCTCCAGGGGTTCCTTAATCATAACAAAATATTTTTACAACAACAAAAAAAACATGTTATAATATAGTAGTACATTTGTATTATGTTAAATACAACATTTTTTCAATATATTTAAATAGATTTTAATATATATATATAATATAAATTTACCTGGTGATCCTGGACCACCTGGTCCACCAAATCCACCTGGATATCCTTTAAAACAAAATATATATTTTAAATATGTTCTATTTTTAATTTATGTTTGACAATACATATATAATGTTCATTTACCAGGTGATCCTGGTCTTCCTGGACTAACTGGACCTCCTGATCCTGGGCCACCTGGTCCACCAGGTCCACCAGGTCTGCCTGGAGTTCCTTAATAATAACACAATAATAATTTTCACTACATTTGCAGATGTATATATAAAAGTAAACAATAAATAAATGTGAAAATTTTACCTGGCGCTCCAGGTTTTCCTGGACTACCAGGGAAACCTGGCCCTCCAGGTCCTCCTAATATCGGTCCACCTGGTCCACCTGGTCCACCAGGTCCACCAGGTCCTCCTGAAGAAGACGTAAAAAATATTATCATTCAAGAGTAATAATATATAATTAACAAATAAATTAATTCAATATTTATACCTGGCGCTCCTGGTCTTCCTGGACTTCCAGGGCTTGCTGATCCTGGTCCACCTGGTCCACCAGGTTCTCCTGGAGTACCTTAATAAAAAACACGAGTAGTTTTAATATCAAAATAAAAATATATAATTAACAAGCAAATTAGTTCTTTTATTATACCTGGCGCTCCTGGGCCTCCAGATCCTGGTCCACCTGGTCCTCCCAGTCCTCCTATTCCCGGTCCACCCAGCCCGCCAGGTCCTCCTGTAGTTCATTAATTAATATAATTCGTATGTTTGTTAAATATAGTACATTTGTATTTGTGGGCTAAAAGATTTTTTATATTTTTAAATATACATATATAGTAAATTTACCTGGCGATCCTGGTCCACCTGGTCCTCCAGGACCTCCTGGATATCCTAAAACAATACATTTATTATTTTACCAAAATACTTTTTAATTGGGTTAATTACAAGATTTGCTTTGAATATTTCAAAATATATAATATATAAATATATTGTAAATTTACCCGGTGATCCTGGCCTTCCTGGGTTACCCAGGCCTCCTGACCCTGACCCACTAGGTCCACCTGGTCCACCTGGTCCACCTGGCCCACCAGGTCCACCCGGTCCTCCTAGAGTTCATAAGTTCAAAGAATAAATAATTTTGTTTTAATGTTCTACATTTTTATTATTTTAACTACAAGTGAAAATAGTAAAAATAAAATGAATAAAAAAAATTATAGTAACATAAATATATATATGTATAGTTTAAAATTACCTGGAAATCCTGGTCTTCCTGGACTACCATTGCCTCCTGATCCTGGCCCACTTGGTCCTCCTGTTCCTGGTCCACCTGGTCTACCTGGTCCTCCAGGTCCTCCAGGAGTTCCTTAATAAAACAATACGTTTATATTTTTTAAAATACGTTTTTATTATTTTTATTAAATTATAAAAATAAATATATATTATATAATGTAAATTTACCTGGCAATCCTGGTCTTCCTGGACTACCAGGGCCTCCTGATCCTGGCCCTCCATGACCTCCTGTTCCTGGGCCGCCTGGTCCACCCGGACCACCAGGCCCTCCTGGAGATCCTTATTAAAAACAATATTTTTTTTATCATGTATGTTGTTTAAGTTAAATAATATAATAAAATATATTATATATATATTACCTGGTGATCCTGGACCTCCTGAACTACCAGAGCCTCCTGATCCTGGCCCGCCTGGTCCTCCTAGTTCTCCTGTTCCTGGTCCACCAGGTCCTCCTGGAGCTTCGTAATAAAAACATAACGTATATATTTTTTATACTACATTTTTCTTATTTTTACTAAAATATATGGTATAAAACATTTTAAAAATGAATATGTATATATTTTTAATTCACCTGGCAATCCTGGTTTTCCCGGACTACCAGGGCCTCCTGATCCTGGCCCTCCATGTCCTCCTGTTCCTGGGCCACCTGGTCCACCCGGACCTCCAGGTCCTCCTGGGAATCCTTAATAAAAACAATATTTTTTGTATAAAGTATGTTGTTCAAGTTAAATAATATAATAAAATATATTATATATATATATTACCTGGTGATCCTGGACCTCCTGGACTACCAGAGCCTCCTGATCCTGGCCCGCCTGGACCTCCTAGTCCTCCTGTTCCTGGTCCACCAGGTCCTCCTAGAGTTTCGTAATAAAAACATAACGTATATATTTTTTATACTACATTTTTCTTATTTTTACTAAAAGATATGGTATAAAACATTTTAAAAATGAATATGTATATATTTTTAATTCACCTGGCAATCCTGGTTTTCCCGGACTACCAGGGCCTCCTGATCCTGGCCCTCCATGTCCTCCTGTTCCTGGGCCACCTGGTCCACCCGGACCTCCAGGTCCTCCTGGGAATCCTTAATAAAAACAATATTTTTTGTATAAAGTATGTTGTTCAAGTTAAATAATATAATAAAATATATTATATATATATTACCTGGTGATCCTGGACCTCCTGGACTACCAGAGCCTCCTGATCCTGGCCCGCCTGGACCTCCTAGTCCTCCTGTTCCTGGTCCACCAGGTCCTCCTAGAGTTTCGTAATAAAAACATAACGTATATATTTTTTATACTACATTTTTCTTATTTTTACTAAAAGATATGGTATAAAACATTTTAAAAATGAATATGTATATATTTTTAATTCACCTGGCAATCCTGGTCTTCCTGGACTACCAGAGCCTCCTGATCCTGGCCCTCCATGTCCTCCTGTTCCAGGGCCACCTGGTCCACCCGGACCTCCAGGTCCTCCAGGGGATCCTTTTTAAAAAAAAAAATTGTATAATGTATGTTGTTCAAGCTAAATAATATAATAAAATATAGTATATATATATTACCTGGTGATCCTGGACCTCCAGGACTACCAGAGTCTCCTGATCCTGGCCCGCCTGGTCCTCCTAGTCCTCCTGTTTCTGGTCCACCTGGTCCACCAGGTCCTCCTGGAGTTTTGTAATAAAAACATTACGTATATATTTTTTATACTACATTTTTCTTATTTTTACTAATAGATAAGATATAAAACATTATGAAAAATAATATGTATATATTTTTAATTCACCTGGCATGCCTGGTCTTCCTGGACTACCAGGGCCTCCTGATCCCCCTGGAGTTCCTTAATAAAAATGAAAGTTACAATCTGATGTATCATAATATTATCAAATGTATTGTTAAAATACATATATACAATATATACATATACATTTTTTTTATCATGTATGTTGTTTAAGCTAAATAATATAATAAAATATATTATATATATATATATATATATATATATATATATATATATATATATATATATATATATATATATATATATATATATATATATATATATATATATATATATATATATTACCTGGTGATCCTGGACCTCCTGGACTACCAGAGCCTCCTGATCCCGGCCCACCCGGTCCTCCCGTTCCTGGGCCACCTGGTCCACCTAGTCCACCTGGTCCACCAGGCCCACCAGGTCCTCCTGGAGTTCCTTATTAAAAAACAATATTTATTTTTAAACAAAAATAATTTTGTATATAAAATAAAACATGTATTATGTAAATTTACCTGGTGAACCGGGGCCACCAGGTCCTCCTGGTCTGCCGGGAATTCCTAAATAATAAGTATTAATTTTATTTTATATTTATATACTACAGTATTATATATAAATGAAACCTACCTGTCGATCCAGGTCCTCCTGGGCCTCCACCTCCGCCTGGTGCACCAGGTGAACCTATTTTTTTTATTTGTATTATATTTCAAAGCACATTTTTAGTCAATGATTATTAATATAAAGTATACCTGATCCACCGCCACTTCCTGGTTTTCCTGAGCCACCTGGTTTTCCTGGTGTACCACTTCCTCCACCAGCACCACCTTTTTTGTAGTAAAACGTCAGTGATTTAATATTTTATTAAGCTATAAAAATATATTTATTTAGGTATAAATGTATATACCTGATCCACCCGGTTTGCTTGGTATTTGAGATCCTCCTGGTTTTCCAGGTTTTGTCACTTGACTAGGTACGCTCGCTTGTCCTGATCCATCTATAGGTGGCTTCGGTTGTTGTCCAGGTTTAGCTCCCCCTGGGAACATTCCGCAACTTTTCGGGAAATATAATTCTTTCCATGGTGTAAGATGGCCTGGTTTCTTTTTATTTCCAGTTTCAGGTTTACTAAAAGTTTTAAATTAATATTTATATTTTTATTTTTATATAAACATAAATTTTTAGGGGCTCGCACGATAGATCAATTATGTAAATCAGGGGCTTCAAACTTTTTGCAAAGCTGGTTCGATTGCTACATTGAAATGTACGGCACAATGAATAAAAAAAGTAAATTATTGATAGCCTTTTGGAACTTTATGTATGTACGTATGTATCCTATAGAATCATATCAGTTTAAATAAAATATATTATGTATACAATATAAAAACTTATACATATAAACATGACTTTTAAAGTATAGGGGTAGATGTATATACATTAGAAAAAAGGACTATTTGGGCGTGAAAATAAAAATTATGTAATATTTTACTTTTATAAAAAATCTATAAATTTGCAATGACTGCTAAAATAAAATAGTAATGTTTGATGGACGCAAGATTTTATTTATCATTGTTTGCTCATTGAATAAGGTAAGATTTAATAGTTAAATTAGTTGTAATACGGTAAAATTATTTTTGTATACTTCACTAGTTCACAAAAAATATTATATGATATTTCTGCAGAAATTTCAACCTTATTGATTTATTTTAATATAATATCTAGCTCTTTGTCTACATTTACATTATAGTAGTCTTCACTGGTGTTAAAACGATAATTATACACATTACACCTCATATTTATATAAAACATTCATTAAACGTAAACACTATATATAAAAATATATTACTCATCAAAATATATGTATTATAAATATTTTTGTCAGAAATTAAGATCATTATTATTTTGATGCTACGTTAATTTTTTAACATTTTTGGTAATTTATTAAACTAAAATAAATCAATCGCCAGATTTGATCCAAGCTAGTCGTCATTTTTAAGAACCTGAGATTTAATTAGAAGACAACGTTCTACGAAGTAGAATCACAAACAATCTGCTTGATCACATTCGATAAACTTTTACTAGTTTTCATATC
Source organism: Plectrocnemia conspersa (assembly GCF_051122295.1). NCBI lineage: Eukaryota > Metazoa > Arthropoda > Insecta > Trichoptera > Polycentropodidae > Plectrocnemia > Plectrocnemia conspersa. The sequence continues at coordinate 10,074,670 of NW_028277176.1, forward strand.
ATCGATAAATATTAGGGCGTTTAACTAAAATCTACAAGAGTCTTTCTGTGAAAGCGTTTATATAATTTTTATATACCCACACAACCCAACTTGATTACGTCAGTTTTCGAGGGAAGTGTGCTTTGTATTTTTATTTTTCTTGTATAATATCCCATATTAAATAATTGCATATTTTTACGCCGTCACTGTTATCTCAATTATCCGAGGCCTGATAATAATATTGTACCTTTCGTGTTCGTGTTTGTTAGTAAATATTTCGATGGGATCGAAAGGCTGCACAACCCTGTATCCCCACCCGTCCGCCACGTAATGGGTGGCCCGCAATAGTCCGTTTGGGTCTATGTAACCATAGCAACCGTATGTGACACCATCCGGTCCGCGATTTTCATGATGAAACTGACCGTTGGGCCCCAATTCGTAACCAAATTCGTAAGCACCTAAAAGAAAAAAGAAAATAAGGCAACATGGAAATTTCGTTAATAAAAAATAATATAATAACATCATTTACTTGTTTCAAAATTTGCTTCTAAATATTGTGTTTTGTCTTTGTCCTCTATTGCTACAACTACTTCGTTTCCGTTGACGGGAGTCTGCCGCTTAGTTTGGATTTTGGTTGCATGGATTCCTGACTGAATAATTGTCAGGACCTGTAAATAAAAATATATTTAATGTTGAATTATATATAAAAAACACATAGAATTGTTATTTTTAAAAACACATTTGAAATATTAGAATTGTGTTATTTTGGTGTGTTTGATATTTTAAATAGCATTAATAAATAATATAAATAAATTAGTACGATTAAGGTCGAGGCATCTAAAGCTTTAAATACTAAATAACGGTATTTTTCATATTAAAATACCGGTATTACTGAATGTAGATTTTCTTTTAATTATAGTATTTTTTAGCTTCTTTCATAATTTAAAAGTCTTAATATATATTTCAATAAAATATAGTACATATATTTAAAAACTTTTATGTAATATTTATAATTTGGTTGCTGGACGGAAAAATCACAAAAAGTAAACAACTGCGCGAAAACCATAAAAGATACAAAAATATATGCTTTTTAGATTAAATATTTTTAATGATGTGCAACTTTAAATTACATTAAAATAAATCCTCAGGATTCCAGACATTAAATATTATAAATAAATCACTTATGATATTATAAAACATAGTTAACTATCGTTTTTGAACACAGATGGCGTTATATGATTTATCGATTAATATTTTTTAAAGCGTTGATAGATCAACAGATGGCATTGTATTTTGATTATAAATATTTTCAAGAAGAAAATAATATTCAATGAAATTTTAATCAATACTTCATATTAAAAATGCACTTTTAAAATATATTTTAATTTTATAACCATATGAAAAAGCTCATTTAAGTGTAACAAAAATCTACATCAATATTGAAATAAAATACATGAGTATAAATCATGTACATAAGTATATAAATATTATACGGTATTTAAATATCATATATCATATACATAAGTATATAAAATTGAATGTTTACACGTCTGTAAGTATTGATTTACTCTCTACACAGATTTATTTAAGAGTATGAAATATATACAATACATTCGACTGATCTTAATTTAATTTCGAAAACATACACCGAAATATATGTGTATTATATTACATTCCAATAATTCATGAAATGTGATAAATTTTGAAGAAGCCTTTTCTTAAGATTATTTTTATGTATCATTGTGTATATTAGAAGTTACCTTTCAAACAGATTAGTTGTGAAGCTATAAAATATATACTACCTTGGCTTTGACTATCTCTAATTTATCCATCTATTATGAATAACCAGCTTCCAATCCATGTATGGTAATGCATTAAAATAATTTATGTATTATCACGTTCATAAAAAGGGCTTGAATTGAACCTGGTAAATTGATTTTATTTGTTTTATATCATAAACAATAAATTTATTGTATAAAGTGTTTATAAAGTTATTAGCTCTATGGATTTAATATACATATATCAGAATATTACACGTAAAATTTAAGTAGTATGTCACATTTTAATATCTCATAAACTTATATTGCATTTAAAAGAAAGTTTCTTGTATTAATGTTACATTGTGATTTTATAAATTGTTTTGCCGAAAATTTAAATATAAAACACCTAAAAGACCTCTGTTTTTTATACAAAAAAATAATTTTGTGTGGGAACTGGTCCGATTATCGTATATAACTATGGAAGACCACGGCGCTGTTTAAGGAATTGACAAGATCCTTAAACAGCGCCACGGACGCCCACCATGCTATAAGTTTCAACTTTTCTATATGGGGAGTAATTTTGTATCGAGTTACTAATGGAAACGCAAACAATGTTCGAGTATCAAATCAATATAGCTTTAAACTAAGCTTTACGTTGATTGCTCGTCCTAGTCTCGAGTTTCTTAAGAAATAAATGAAAAATCAGTGGACTAGAATTAAATATGGATATTGCCGATTTCGCTCCTAGACTTCTCATATGCATAACTGACTATTCGATCTGTTAGAAAGTCATCACACCCATTTTATTATATAATATATAATGCGTTTGGTATTATATTTATTTATGCAAATTGTCAACAGATCACAATAGCATTTCACCTATGCTCAGATCGCTTTCGCATCGCCTGCATAATTTAGATTTTAATTTTGTCAGCGAAGAAATAATGCATGTTACATTTTTATCTCGAAAGTCTCCCATTTATAAATTTAAAGTTTTCGACGGTATCTGAAGAATGAATCCTAGCAAAGTTTACGATACAATTGAGAAATTTTCCGGAAGCGGAAACTTTGACGTTTTACGCCCGAGCGCTCGAGCGTGATCATATTTTGTATTTAACTGTAAAATTTAAAGCGTATTAAATATAATTTATTAATTAAAGTACTTGTTTTGATTGAGGTTGAATCTTATGGCATTTGAACAAGTTCATCTTGTGCTAAGTAATCAAACTGCAAAATTTTGATAGCAACTTTCATTGATTGATTGATTCGTCTTCATTTGCTCCACATTTTCGACATCTGACATGCTGATGACCGTGGCCGAACCATCGGAGTCTTCTTGCAAAACTCGTGTCCCAAGGTTCGTAACTTAATGATGAGAAATGGTCTTCATCGAATCGCCGTTTCAAGGTTTCTCAGATAGCGCGAAGTTCTTTTTAAAATTGCTTAAAAAACACTCAAAACCCTTTACTGAAATGAATATAACGCCTGTGAAAAACGTTATCTATCGTATCATTAGACTTTTTATAGCATCATATTGCAATTTTTATTATAGCAAAGTTGCTTGATAAAGAAAATAAAATTACCATATCTGAGCGTTTCGATTAATCTGAAACGGTTATTCGAGCCTCGATAGGGTATTTTTCGAGAAGATAGTCGATTTATATTATTAAAAAGCTTTAAAAAAACCCCACGCAAAAGGTCAGTGTTTGCCTCTTTTTGGTAACAAGATTCAACGATCTGCAAATTTTTACGCTACTATAATATTAAAATATTGAATTTTTGTAAAAGGCTTTGTTCTTAGCTTTTTATACATACAACATTCATAAATGTTTTGTGACGTTATCGCAATGTGTATATTTATTCATTCGTAATATATAGAAAGACTTTATTGCCTTCTTGAAAATTTCTAAACGCATACGTTTCAAGGCAAACGTATTTAAATCGTCTCCGCTTATACTTTTCTAATTGTGTAACGATGTATCAATAGTTTATTTAGTGCAAAATGTTTACTAATCAAATTATCACTATTGATTTATCGGCAGTGTTTCTCTAAACTATTTAATAAAATTAAAATATATGTAATATACTTATAATAATAATAATAAAAGAAACACTATTTTATTAAGGAACATGAGGAACACAAGTTTACGTAATAAACTTCTAGCACTTTATAAATATTTTTAAACGATGTTTCTTCGCTTGTGAAATAAATAGATACAGATAAATAAAATCAGGCATATCATAAACCTACATATTATAAGACCTTACCGTCGATTTTTTTCACAAGTTTCACAACCACTGAATTGTATAGCATTCCGCAGGATGGATGTGAGCTCAGTAACCATATTTTTGCTGTTCGTGAAATTGCCTCACTATTATGTAGCTCGTCCAGGAGACATTGCGTATATTTTTATACTCCCGTACCTTGTGCACATAATATATTGAAGAAACAATACAACTTTTATATATTTATTTACTTTTTTCGCTCGAATTTACGAGAAGCTATAACAACTACATTATCGCAAGAAACGATCATTCAGAAAAAGAGCAAGATCACTAAATCACATTTGATACCAGCAGTAAATGCATAAATAAATATACTATTAGTAACACAACAACATACTTAAATCATTAATTTGGAAGGCAGTTCCTTAACTTGATTAATGAGCAATCTTTTCATCATACATATATTTATTTTTTTATTTAGCAATAATATATATATGTATATTATGAGATATTTGGAGATTGCTCGGCATATAAAATTAATTAAAATCGAACATTTTATGTATTGCGATTCATGTTATTTTCATGTGTATATTTATGTATAGTTTTAAAGCCTTCTGTATGTGAAGGTCGTCAACTTGCAGCTTCGGTCGTGACACATCTGCATTTCCAAGCAAATCGAAATCTCTGAGTCACGAACTGTTCTTTAAATAAACTTTTTAAAATCTGTTTTTGTTATAAAATATTAAAAATAGCAATTATGTATAAAAATAATATTTTTAACTTAATTAAATAATAATTCAATATTTTTGAAACACTAAAATGGCCATAAATTAATACGCCCTGTCATATTTTTATTGCGTAATAAACGACCTTTTCTATGAATTCCAAATAATAATTAAGAAAATAATAGTAGCGATATTCTACAATTATTTGGCAATAATTTCTGTTCACACTTCTTCACCGCATATATTAAAATAAACACATTTAATAAATCTGTTCATGAGTTTATAAAAAGAGATGTTAACAGCATAGTTTATGAAAAAAAAATATCTCGTGAATAAACATATTTCACATAATTTTAATAAAATCAATTTGTACACCTAAGCAATGCAATAATTTAGTGATATTTTAAATTTAAAAAGAAATTGTGTTTCAAATACCTTGATTCGTCGCATTGTTAATAAATTGTATACGATGAGAATTATTAATATTTTTATTCTACGCTCAAAAGCAAAAGTAATTTTGAGGACTATAAACTTGCGATATGACGCTAAAATTTCCTTTTCTGTACAATTTTGTTTTTCAAAAAAATAAGATTGATTGGTCATTTTTCAGAAACAGACAATAAAAACAAGTGAATATGTAGTGACTATATTGCAGAGGGTACTATATAAAAATTAACGAATCCAAACTTAAGTTTTAAAACCAAAGAAATATACAAGGAGTGGTGGGGTCCATTAGCAATCACATAAAATCTGGTGGTATTAAAGGCCTATAAATCAACATATTAAAAAAATAATAGAAAACGACAATCAAACAAAGATGCTTCACCAAATAAAACCACGACAGACATTGTCATATTTGCTACACCCGACAATTTGACAATAAATTTTGAAAAAAAAAATCGTAATCACTATAATCAACAACACTAAATAACATACACTGTCTTATCAACATTAAAACTATAACAATGGTTTTACGCAACGAATAGTATTGCTACTTATATCCTTTGTAATCATCAGAAAGTGACAACAATGGTTACACTTATTTAGGGCCGCCCGAGAGGTAGCTTAATTTAACAGTAAATATGCTCTGGTAAGATAGTGATGCAAAAACTACTTTGAATCAATTTTGGCCAATTTACAAAACCCTTTTAATTTAATCTAGACTCTTTATCTTTTGATAACGCCACCCGATACAGACACATGATCTAATATATAGATATAATTATTACTTGCATAATAAAATAACTATTAAAATAATTATTCTAGTGTCAAACAATGAACATTATTAAAATTAAATAATGTTCAATAAGCAATGCACTTTTAAGCGATAAAAAATAAGAAAGTTATTCTTTCTGACAATGTATAAGTCATAACGCCATAGGATAATTATTTTTAATTTACGAGAGTACGGTCCTGAGTTCACTTTCAGTGGAGCTCACGCAAAATTGACACCAAAATCCATTCAGTCTGAAAAAAGCATATCCTTTGTTCAGCCAAATCGTCACCTCTGAATTTCCAAAAGTCAACTTTAGGTTCAAAACAACGAGATTTTACGACACAGGGGCACGACACGAACTATCCATACTAAATAATAATTTATGGCATACGTTTGTATGATAATGTTGTCAACTGCTGCCCTAGACTAAATTGTTCTATCCTTAAATAACCTGCGCTTATAAAAGTATGGTTGCTACTACAACTACTCCAAAATCCGGAACAAAATGCAATTATTGTAAACCACTACACGCATTTTTTTTCTAAGAAATCTTGTTAAAGCCTAGATATTTGAGCATCGATTCTCACTTCACACATAACAAATAGGTTTATGTATTTTAATAAGAATGACATGTACAAATATTGCATAGATACGGACTTGTGTAAGCATGTGACCTGACATATGTTGATGTCAAAATTATGAAATATCATTACTTTGGGTATAACCTTATAAGCAATAGATAATTATTAATTTGAAAGATACGTTGGTAAAAAAATATTTTTTAATGTATCAAGAATTGTAGAAATTCGCCAAAAATCGATTAGTTTCTATTTCCTCTCTTATCTTGAAAAGCGCTTTGCTTTACATGTAGTAGAAATAAATTAGGGATTTTACAGTCTCCTTTCAATTGCTCTCCCAATTTTCTTCGACAGCCATTAAGCGTCTTCCTCAGTGAATCCTCCATTGTTATAATTTAATATGTAATACCAATCGGATTCCTCAAGTGCCGATATTTGCAAGGACAAAAATGCAATCAAAACTAACTAGAAATTCCATATGTTATATTGTATTACGACACGTCGATTGTATTCACGCGTACCTAACTTTCGCCGTTTGAACTCTGCAGTAAAATTAACTATAGGATTTAACCTTAGCGCAAAGACGTGAGGCAATACATAGCGCAAACATTTTCACCTCTAGCCATATGCACGAATTCATACAATTATTTTAGAATCACCTTTTAATATAATAGATAAGATCGTTAGGAAACTTTTTCTGTTGCAAAATTGAACTGAGAAATTTCACAGAATATCTATATAACAATTTCACGTCATTTAATTTTTTTTTGCTCAGAAGGTCATATTCGACATTTTTGAAGTTCAATTACGATTAACCGGCTTTTAAATTACGACCTTGCCGTTATATTCGCATCGTTACGTTACAACATTCGTGATAACGTCATAACGAAATTTGTAAACAATTGTAGCGCGAATTAAATCAGATTGTTTTTTATATGAGCATTCAAAGCAGGCGTTAATTTGTTTAAGCGGATTTCGCAATTCCATTTATTCAACAATGATACTAATTATTGAGATAATATTCTAATCAACAAATACAGTGCTAATATGACATTAAATATAATATATGCAACGTCTAGAATCAATATCATGCATGATTACTTGACTGAATATGCACTTGCAGTGACGTAAATAAAAACAGCTGGTCGTAATCGAACATTACCAAATGTAATTTAGTTGTATTTTTTATAAATATATGACATGTATTGTTAAGTTATCATACTTATATTCTCAGGCTTTAAATAAAAAATGTCTTAAGCTAAGATTAAAATTAAAAGCATTTAAAATATTTTTTAAATATGAAATAAGGTATTAAAAAAAGAATAATGAATGATCAATAGGATATATTTTTTTATTTTATTAAAAACCAGATATACAAATATGACATCTGTGACATTGATTCTATATGTCATATTTGAATTATTATTACTAGTAGTAACGGGTTTAGGCTTTTCTATGTATAGCTGCAGTTGTATATTTACGATATAACAAATGTCTATAGTGTAATACGTACATATGTACATGCAAAGAATAAAACAGATATTGGGCTTATAAATGCTTACATATTATTTACTGCTAATTTACACACATACATATGTATTTACAGTTGAATATAATTTTTCTAAATATATACCTACAAGTGATTTTTTTAAGTTACCTTTTAGGACCCTGCTCGAAACATTTTACTACCCTGATTTGTTTCTTGATGATTCCTAGAGTTATCATTTTCATCTTCTACATCAAAATTAGCTGATTTATATATATTATAACGGTTGATTTATATATTTTAAGGCCAAAGCTATGAGGAGCAAAAAAAAATTGGATTGTGCTCATGTATTTAAAGTATGCACTATTATTATTTTTTTATTATTTTTAAATACATAAGGGTATAATTTTTTTTTTAAATAATGGCAATAGTGACGCAATAAGGATACTGAACTAATCATAATGCTCAAATTTTTAATAAATAAATAAAAATAAATTATGAACGATCAATAGCAAATCAAGATTAAAAACAAACGATTTATTTTTACTATCTATCTATCTAAATTTTATATATTTATTGATAATTTAATTATTTACACTAATCCCTTCAAAATGTATTTTTTAACACTAATGCTATTTTTTAAATGTAATATAATTTAATAAAACATATACAATAGTCCTGTATTAAAATTAAAATAACATCTTCCAAATCTAGTATCCACTTTTCGCGACTTAAAAGGCAAATGAGAAGCGCTTGCGCTATAGTAATTCATTTCGCAATACATATGCTGTTATTGTTACATAGTAAGTCGCTTATCATTTCGAGGCAGGTGACGAAGCTTCAAAAATCGTATTTAATTATGCGACAAAGACAGAATTTATCCAGTTGAGATCTCTCTATCAAATAATATGAAACTTTAGAAACAAGACTAATTTTACCTTCGTCGCAGAACAAAATCCAATCTGAAGGCTTTTATCTTGCTGCTCGTTAATGGTTTACAGCGTCTTTATTCTAAGGCGTCGTTAGACGTAATTGTGGGTAGTGGTCTGTGCGAAAAACTTGCGATTTCAAAGCCTACACATAAACCTGCAAAGGGTCGTAAAAGTGTGTGATTAACGAATAAAACGCGTGTTAAATTAACCTTGTGTGTATTGTGGATGCGTTATAAAACTCAAGTAGCAATTTTATGCTATTGAGAATAATGAAAACGAATATTATCCATTATAAAATACAGTAAATCTGTATGAAGAAATATGTCTTTTTATTGTGTTGTTGATCCGCTGATATCAATGAGCTTTAAAACATTATTAAATTGTAATGACTATATTTTACGATTTTGCGCTAGTTATTAAGTAATAATTTATATTTACAACAAAGTGAAGATTATGTTGTATATTCTAAAACATAAAAGTTTTATTGCATTAAGCAATAAAAAAATACTTATTAATTAACCAAATATTTTATGATGGACTCGATTATTAATATGTTAACTGATTCTATCTAAAAAATTATGGAAATATAATTTTTTGCTAGCTTGCAATTGTATGTCAATACTTTGTAAAGTAAGGAAGTAAGTATTTGATTTTAGAATATGCTTAAGAACTTCTCTTAAAAATATATTTAGAAAATTGTTTTAAAATGTCACGACTTATGCATTATCTTTAATGTTATGTAGAATCAATTTCTAGATTTCTTTCCAACGTAAATTATTATTTAAAGTTCACATTCCCGTACGCGTTTCTTTGAATATTTTCACACATTCCTTATTATATTATTTCTCACCTTGCGAATGCAATTTACGCTCAAGTTTTTATTTGCACGCGTAGAGCGAATTTTTTTCACTTTGAGAAAGCGAAAAAAAGCGTATAAAAGGGCAAAATAAGAGAACATAGATCCACAATTCAATAAAAGCGTCTCTTACTTTATTTCGCGTCGCTGCGTGTTTATTTATGTATATATTTATTTATGCGCGGAGAGAAAATATTCGGAGGTGGTATAGAATAAATTTACGGGATAATGAAAACAGTAGTTAACGTTCTTAGCCCCAAATAAAAATATAATCTCAGTAATCGGTAAGGTAAACTTGGGATATGTGAAACCTTTAATAAACTATTATGGGTTAATATATTTTTAAGCACTATTGATTCAATATTATACATACTTTTGTGTATCCGGCTTATTTGAATCTTCACGCTTTGAAGTAATAACTGAAATAATATGTTTTAGTTTTACTCACGAAGGCATATCTATTAATATAAAATGCTTTTTCATGCTTTCGAAACGTTTTCCACTAACAAATTTTCTAAGAATACATTTATCTATGATTGATCGGTTAAATTTACACGAAACCGCTTTATTCGCAGAAAGATATATATTGTTTTTTTTTAGTTGCAAAATTTCTTTAAGTAGCATTATTGTATTGAATAAATTTATTATTATTACTTTATCTTTTATATTAATTATTTATTTTATGTTGTATATCGTGTAAATTTCATTTTTTTAATTGCCTGTCATGACAAAGCAAACTCTTAGTACCAAAAGTGTGAGATTAATGACACAAATTTAATCAAGCGCATTTTTATAAATATAATAATAAAAATTATATAAAAAACAGTTTTCAAGAACTTTTTCCTAATACGGAAAAGGAATATCTATATTTTTTTTATATATATTACTTATTGTTATAGTTCTGCTAAAGACGCACATATAAACGTGTTTTTTCCGAATCACATTTTATGATACACTAGGGATTCAGTTTTGGATTCTGAAAGGAATGCTAAATCAAACACATTTGTTTTATTATAAAACCTAGTGACTTTCCGACCAATGACTATCCAACATATAAAAACCAACTCATAAAAACTAACCTTAATAAAGTCGTACCCAAAATATGTTACATGCAGTAAAACATATACAAATTTAAAATCCCTGCCTATTATATTAATTTTAAATACTGTTATTCAATAATTTAATTAAATAAATATTTTTTGTTCTGATAATATAAATAATCGATGCTGACCTTAGTTAAAGAAGCATCGACATAAGAGGCATCTGCATTTTATGGGGATGGTTTTATTGTACGACATTTGGTGTCGTTATCGATTGCCTGCTGCAGTTTATAGTATTTTTTTGAGTGCAATACATAAATAAATACCTATTGTAATGATTATCATATTGTAACTGGATAAACAAATATTTTTCTTACAGCATTTTGACATCAGGAAAACTTAACAATATAATTGATAAGTTCAATTAATCGCCTTGTATTTGATAGACTATAAAATATATTATGTATTATGAACTACTAGAATCCAACTAAACAATCACTGTTGAAATTGTCTGACATAATGCCTTTATTTATATAATCTTTACTTTTACTTATTTGCACAAATAAAAATGCAATTGGAACATAATCAAAGAAGAAAATTCCAAGACGAAAAAAGTACTAATGGAAGTTCCGCAGGGCAGCATTATCGACCCTTATCTTTTCCACTTACCCATTAACGACGAATCACTGCCACAAATTTCTTAAAGTGACCTAGTAATTTATATTTACTATTTACCTTTTCAAATAACCGCTAAAAGGCTTGAAAAAAATACTTTCGACAACTGTACAGCTTCTACGGCAAAATATATTATTAAAACGTTACTGCCATCTTTATTTGTTCTTTGTCACTGCAAAAAATCTGTCGATTTATGTACTATACTCCTAGTACTTATTATTCTACAAACAAAGTATTAAACCATGCCGTTACAACATAGTAAACACAATTAACAACTACAAAGTTGTCAGATATTAGTCTGTATATCAGTGACATTCATTACAGCTTAAAATCAATATATGCTAAAGATGTGATTGTCACTGCCATTATGTAATTTTAAGAAAATCTTAGAAAGCTTAATCTGTGATGATCTATCAGAATTATATTTAATATCTTATTCAACAATTCTGATCTTTCAAACACGATCAAAACTTAAAAACATTATGGTCCATATAATATTAAAATGCAGTTCTTTCAGGTAATATCTTTTTATATGTGTTTTTAGATAATACATATCAAATAACATAAGTCAATATTATATCTAATGTTAGTATTGAATTATTATTAATTGACTAAACTAAAAGACTTATTATAAATTCTGCAAGTGTTAATATTTTTTTTTGTGTGAAATAAAATTGTATGATATATACATATGTTCTATATGCTTTAAACATAAAGTATTTGTATGAAATCATCTTATTAACATATTTAAGTACAAGCTATTTTTTTATTTTTTTTTTTGTTGTTACATATAGAACTAAAACATATATTTATTATAAAAAAATCCATGCAAAAATTTGGATATATTATAACCATTTTTTTTTTATTGTTTTATAGCTAGTATTAATGCGCTAGGTTTGTAAAAATACAGCAAAAGCAATAATATGCCTTTTTAAATACTTTATCAAAATCCACAAATTTTAGATATTGAACTTTCGTGGACCATCTTTAGATACAAAGCTTTTATTAAAATTTCAGCATTGACCATGATAAAATAACTAGTCGCATATCACGCGTTGAAAGTATTATAAACAAAAATGCCATAGTCTTTATCACTCGATACCTTTCTTACACCGAGCGTGCATACCGTACGTGACAATAATCGATTCTGAGGGACTAGCTAAAAGCATCTCTAAACGACTTTTCGGTGTCTTTACACACACACATACACACATACAAATGTATTACATTAAAAAAATATGAAATTCGAAAGGATAAGTTTTAGGTTAAGAAGTGTCTAATGGTTTTAACTTCAGCGATCAAACAACGCATATGTTCCAATAAAAAAAAACAAGCGAAATAAACAAATGTGGCATAGTTCATATCTCAAAATGTTCAAGGTACCACAAAACATTGACAAACATCAAACTGAATAGCCGATAAAAACAGCGCATAAATGTATTTACTAAAAATTACTAGAACATATCAAACCAACATTTAAAGGTTATTATTTTGCTGTGTCAATGCTTACTGTTTTAACAGCAGAGAAGAAAATTACAAAGTGTGTCAATGTAATATAGTATTCCATAATCTTTTAGATATTTCCACAAAGATCACCTAATAGTAACGCCTGTTTAAATATATCATAAATTGTGTTATCAAAATTAATTTAATAGCTATGATTGATAGATTTATTGAGTCTGCATCGGCCATAATAGGTTTAAGATTATTACAATATTATAATTTTAATTTGCCGTCAAATAAGTTTAAAGATGCTACATAAAATAAATTAAGTGTCTGGTGATATAATTATGGCACCAGACACTTAATTTATTTTTTATTGTATTTCGATTTGTTTCGCCATAACTTGATTTCATTTGTGTCAAGAATCTGCTGCAAATTTAGTGAAAGAAAAAAATATAATAAATTAAAATGATATTTCCATTTCTCACATGAGTGACTTAAGCATTTTATATTTATTTTTAGCAATATTTATAGCACGTTTGGATACCACTTATTCTTACAGCATTCGATTGAATTTTTTAAAAGTAAAATTGCTAAGTATAATATATGACACTACATAATAATATTTATATATGACACTACATAATAACTGGAAAAAAAATATACTTTTATGAAAATGAACTTTGTATATGAATTTCAAATATCATTACAACACCCCAATCGACAGTTAAATTTAACCGCAAAAATATGTTTATTGTTATGGTCGAATTGAACCGCTTGGAGCATCGTTTGCATTAAAAAATAACTGCTTTGTTTTTCTTTTAATTCTCATATCTGTTTCTATGTTGCCAAATTTTAGCTAATGTGCTTCAACAAGCACTCGTTTAATATTCCACACCCTTCGAGTCATCCGTTAAAACATATATTTTAATTTGTACTTGCACACGCTCAAAAGCGCGGTGACCTGACTAAGTGCTTCCATTAATATCATCAGGAACAAAGACCCACGAAGGCTTTTCAAAGTGTGGGTCGTAGAGCCCTCCCCTAGGGTCCAAACAGGTGTGTATTGATTGAATTTTAGCGTGTCTCCCTTTTTATTCGGCTCGCTCGCACAACAATGCGGTTTTGCGTCCCGTGAGTTTACATACCTAGGGACTCAAACACAACTCGTTTACCGAAAAGCAACCCTATGTCGTGACGGTAAATAAGCACACCGCGAACGTCTAATGCCACACACCACATCGCATAGGCAGATAGAAACTAAATTTCCTGTATAAATCAATTTTAGTCGAGGAAGGAAATACGCGCGGATGCTAAGAAAAGTGATTAATGTGTCGCGAATTTTCAGCCGCACGTACCCCCTGAGCTTCTGCTGCATATTTTATAAATATTTAGTGACGTCGCACTTTTCTCGGGTCTCCTACAGGATGGTTCAAAATTCAGGTACTTATAAATAAACTAATAATAAATAATATTTTTACCACATTGCCATTTTTGGTATAGTATATGTACATATATAATATAATGGGTTCACTTTAAGCGATTTTTTTGTAACCTAAATCCCAATTTTGTATGGAGTTCTAAGTCTTGATTTACGCGGATTTTTATTTTTTGCAACCAATTTTTTATTTTTTATGTATTTTTTGCCTCGATTTATGTGAATTCGATTTACGCAAAATTTCGCAAAACCTATCTAGCACTTAAATTAATGTATGAATTCATATCACAAGGTCGTATGATCGATAAGAAATGTTACTTTCTTTCGGGTAAAGAAATTCTAAATTTGTAAGCAGACAAATCTTGCAGTGTGCACCACGATAACGCACTGGCTCACACTCCACTAATTTGTGAATTTTTGGTCAAAAATAACACCGCCGTGATACCGCTGTGAATTTTTTATATTACCATTGATAAAGAGGACATTCATGTTTTATTCTGACAATACTAAATAGTACATTTCACAAATGTATTATGTATTTAGTATTGTTTTTAAATGTATTTCATTTAACAGGAACTATTTTAAAAAATATCAATATAAAGAAATAAATTCATACTTGTTACTAAGAAATAAATTATTAAATTAAAAATAAATAGCTCATATATTCTGAATCGTTAATGTTAAAAAAAATCATAATATAAACCACTACACAGTAATTAATAATTTAAATAAAAACAAGTTTGGTAGTGCATAGTGAAATTTATTGATTGTAAGCTTTAATAATATTTTTTAATTTAAAACATATATTTTCAGATTTAAGTCTGATATTTAATTACTTGTAGCTATTGATTGTATTATATAAACCGCCGTTGTAACGCATTCACGCCTAAATACAACTAAATAAATAAGCGTGGTTTTATTAGCTTCAACTTGTTAATTTATATAGTTGATAACAAAAATACGGAATTGTATAGTGGGATCACAATTAAAATATTAAAAACAGATTTTTATTTTAAATATCTATTTTCTAATTTTTACAAGAAATCTAAACCTAATTTACAAACAATAACTGATTCATAATATACAATGTCTTTTGAACAATGGTAGATAAAAGCCGTTAGTACTATTTGTTGAATTAAAACGATCATATTTTATTAAAAATAAATAATATTTTTTATGTAAGTAACATTTATTGCAATTATTTAATACAAATTATCTACCCTGAAATAGGTGTATTTTATCAACCACGATTTTAAAAGTTTTTTCAATCACATAATAATCTGTAAGAAAATGTTTTGCTTTGACTGCAGAAAACTAACTCAGGCTTAGAACTAACTTTTATACAACTTTAGCAATTATTTTAAACGACTTTTAAACTTCTTTTGTGCTTGTTTGATTTAATTTAAATATTTAAAAGAGAAAGAGCGACTTTTAGCTCCAACTATTCATCTTTTTCAAACTCAGTTTTTATCAGTAACGCCTTATTTATTATTTTCGCCTCACTCTGTACATAAGGTTATGCAAAAGTTTAAGGCCTATTTCAATTAAGATGCTATCTATTTACGACAGTATATCACCCAGTCGAGTTGATGGAGCAGTAGCATTTTAGCGACTGATATTTATTGCGTAACTGAAATAAAATATATAAGCAAGAAATGCTCATTTTTTCCATATACTTAAGGTCATTTTTTCGAAAACTTTTTCCGCTAATTTTGCTTTTAAACCTCAAACCATGTTTCGTTGCTTACCGTCGCAATAAATTATCGATAAAAAGGGTATCTACGTGTTTTGGAAGGTCCTGGGAGAGGATGAAAAATAATTAACTGTTGTGTAAAAATAATACAGTATAATAGCGCTACAAAAAAGTTAATTAATGGTCTTTCTCCACATAATTATAACTCGTATAATACACTTGGTAAGATAATTTTATTTTTATATATTAATTCAATACCATAATTTACAATATATTCCCGAGTGGCGTATAAAAAAATGTTACAACTTCTAGCATATCCTTATTAAAACTAAATATAGAATCTCACATATATTTAATTAACTTAGCCTATACAATGCGAAAATAGCTTTTGATGTTCGATAACCATTGTTTATTAGTTTACGATGTTCCATCACTAAAACAATTTATTAGTTCGGTCAATGAATAACCATGTTTAATGTAACGCAACTAATATCATGTTTTTAATCAAATTATAAAATTGGAAAAAGCTTAATTTAAACAACATATCTAATACTAGCAAAAATATGTTTTGCAATAAAATTATCATCACTATTCAATGTTGAGTTTTATTAAATAATAAATTGCTCAAATTTTATTGACCTTCTGTTAAATCAGTAAAATATTTTTAATGTGCCTATTCATATAAAAATCATGGTATCAATAATTTAGTCATTTTTTCAAGCTACAGATATTTTAATGTATTATGATAATAAGGCTTATTCAAGAAAAGTAATATTTGTTTATATTAATATACATTGACAAATACTATCTCATTTATTGTTTGTATGATATGTACTATATAACAAAATAGTACTTTTATATATTTATATAAATATACACAAAGCTGATACATAAATTAAAAATATGTATATAAAATTACAAGATCACTATATTTTTAACAAAACATTAATGTTTATTTACTGTCATAAAAGCAAGCTCTTAATTTATAACTTTTAAATAAAGCAGTGCTCTGTGTTAAATCATATAAATTAGATCATAGTTTATTATATGTGCATAACGTTTAATAAGCTAACGTTAACATATAGTGATTATGTTAACTGGGTTTGCTTATTGAGATGAATAGTACACATACGCCTACATGCCATGATAATTTATTATGCTGTTTAGTCTAAATCAAACGGTTCGTTAATAAATCAGAGGCTTTCAAACTATAGTTTGATTTCATTTTGAATGCAATAAATTTATATCTTATGCTATTATATACTAAATATTGTAAATAAGAGTTATATTCATAGAAGTATTAATAAGCTTACACTTGTTGTATATTTTAAAAATGTTATCTTAGAAAAGGGTAAAATACCCGTTAATTTTGAGACCATTTCCTTTTACAGTTGCGATTTAGATAATGTCAAAAAAGGGAATGGATTTCAACGTACTATTACGTAGAATTTTATATTTTTAGAGGTTTGCTATTAAGCACACACGTACGGATTTGCCCGTCGGACATCTGGCGGATTTGTCCGGGCTTGGCCACTAACGCAAAATGTACAAGCTCGGATCTGTCTGACTGAGCTCGATAGATATTTTAGAAGAAAAGTTAAATTTATATATTGATTAAAGTAAATTTTAAATTTAAATGACATTTATTAATAATAATAATATATACATACATATATATATATATATATATATATATATATATATATATATATATATATATATATATATATATATATATATATATATATATATATATATATATATATATATATATATATATATATATATATATATATATATATATAATGTATATATATATGTAATATTTACTTATCTGGAGTCTCTAAGTGCATCTTAAATTTATATTATTTTTTCTAGTGTATAGTGATGTGATAGAAATGGGTCATAAAGTAATAAAACTTTTAAAAAATGTAGTCGTTGGCGGCAACTTTGGTGCAAATTAATAAAGACCCGGGTAATAAAATTATTTAATTGGCAAATTTTATTAAAAAACACTGTAAACGGTCGTTTACGCGAGCGCGATCTCTGCTCAGATCTGCTTGTCCGTGTCCGATCCGTTCGTTTTGAGCACGGACAACGGACAGACAACAGACAGATATGTCCGAGCGCTTTAATCCCACACACTGGCGGATTTGTCCGTCGGACATCCGTTTCGGACAAATCCGGCGGGCAGATCCGCCCGTGTGTGGCCGGCTAATATTATTGGAAATTTATTATACAAATAAAATAAAAATGAACATTCCTTATTTCATCAATTTCTTTATAAAATAGTCATTCACCACCAATCACTATTTTATACTGAAACTCTTTTCTCTATTAATTTCAGTGTCCCCCAGGGATAAATTAAATTGTTGCACTATAATAATAACTTTTCCTTATATAAGAAATAAACACCCTGACACACAGATCAGCACAGTTTAATATAATATGTTGATATAATATTCTGTCTTGAATGTTTTTAAATAAATCAATTTTACTTCCCTGCATTGAATTAGTTCACTGATCCAATTTCGAATAACCGACCGTAAGTTGGAAACACCTGAATCTAACCATTTGTCATCTTCACACGTCACGCACTCGCATGCAATGAATTTTATCTTTCTAATGGATTACGAAAACATTCTTTTGGCTGGCGATTTCAAAGAACTGCAAATCCGTTCCAGATCGACAAAGGTTAGCCAGTGCCTAGAGCAAGATGAGAGATGAGACCGAATTTATTAGACGGACTATGTCAGTGAAAATGTCACGTTTTAATACCGAAGTGATTTATGAACAGTCCAAACGAAGGTTCTTGCTTTTACCCGTGAAGCGCAACTCAAACAAGAATCGATTGAATCAAAATATAAATGTTATAAGACACGCTATTAATTAACTATCAAGCGCACAGTATAAGAATCTTTATTTTTTTATAAATACTTTTTATGTTTTACTAATAAAAAAAATTAAGAGAAACGCGTTACTTCAATAGGATATCGCTTTACAAAATAATGAGACGCGAACAACTTGTGAAAATGGTAAATAAATTTCTCGTCTTTCATATAGCCAGTTAAGTAGATATTATTTTATATGAAATAAATTAATATTAAATTAATTAAGACATACGTAAAAATTTTTTTTATATGGGATAAATTTATTGTTAAAAAAATTAAGAATTTAGCTACTTAGATTGAGAATTAAATTACAATAAAATCAAAAATACAATTATTTTTTAATTACTAAGCAAAAGAGACATTCTTTGAGATTTCTACAAAAAGTAACTATTACACCCTTATACAGTAAAATATATAACAAATGGATTTTTAATAGTATTAAAAATATGTTTTAATGTACATATATACATCATCAATATGCGTCATTGTTTATTCAATAAATAATATAAATACACCCGACTGGTTTTACATGAATGTCACATATAAATATCACTAGATCCTGGTAATAATAACGCTTATTTATACATCTTATACTATTAGTCATAGAATGCTTATAAAAATTAATTAAATAGATACGATTGATTGATGAAAGAATGGCAATATTGCAGATTCGTATTAAAGCTGCATCGGCCATAATATATTTTAGATTGTAAATAAATAAATAAATAAACATCAAGGTGGACATGCAACTTTATATATTGTCGATAAATCCTTTTTAAGATGCTACATAGAATAAATTAAGATGTCTGGCGATAAAATGTTTTAAATAGGTTAACGATACATATATGAAACCGATAAATATTGGTATTTTGATAGTTAAATTAAGCATATCATAAAGATAAAATATAGTTTCAAAACTTTTATTGTGACAACATATCATCACGGTTTCTATTAGAAGGCTTATGATACAAATATCTTTTGTTGATCTATTTAAATTAACAACAAAAAAATACTTCTAGAGAATTGATTCATTTTAGGAGCTTACGTACATAACGCAAAGTGACATGCGCTCCGCAAAGCGAAACAGAGCAAGCACTCCGTAAAACGAAACACAAACTTAGACTCAGCATACTAAATCTTTATCCCTGCTAAAACGTCACTCCGAAGCCTTAAAATAAAGTGCTTCTAGGAAAATCACACATTTTAACTATAAAAAATTCACGGTGCAGATGCTCTTAAAAGTGTAATATTGTAACACTTTTAAATGCTGAAAAGTAGCTGGTTTTTATAACTACTTCCTCATTGACTGTATGTTATGTTTTAAAGTAAATATTTTGATCAACATACATTGTAATTAATATTATGAGTTCATAACCATAAAATAATGCGAACGAAGACCGTGTTTCAGGTACACTAAAGCATGCCGACTATGTATCGTGACAACGTGTAAAGAACAATGACTGGTCAAAATGTTTTAATTTAATATTTATTTTAATTTTTGTGAATCATATTAACTTTTACACATCTCAACAATTCAAAATGTTTTTAGACATAGATTAAAAATATATTGAAGCAAGGAGATCTTGTTGTTAGCCTTTTAATACAAAGACGTATAAAACCGTATTAAGCGTCTAAGATGTTGACTTGACTTAATAAAAATAAAACGATAGATTTCCAGGCAAAGTGATTTTAGAGCCGTTAAATCTTTAAACACTTCTAGGCTTACTGATAAAAATATTGTAATAATATTTTAAGAAATCTCGGTTTCAAAATAATTTTTGGATGGCATATTTTTTGCTTATTGCAAAAACGTCTTATGACTCACACTCGTTTTCTATAGAAATATTGGTTGAGCACACTGTTAATTTTAATGTAAATAGCGGTGTGGGTCGCGCTCGTATATTCAATAAGATTCATAGAAAAGCATAATATTTTTATATGTTTTAGATTACAATTATATTAATTACAGTGGTAGTATTTTTTACTAATAAATTATATTTTGTGTCAAATATATTATTTAATATAAATTATATTATTCTTGTTGAATGACTACATTACATTTTTGTCATAAAGTTTCTTTAAATTTTGTGACCCCAAAAAGAAATTCTCGACGTCCTCTGGGTTTGGTATCTATGGTTTGCGTACTGCTGTATCATATCATTGATCAGAGAAGAGAGAATAGTGCACTTATTTTATTTCTATTCTGCCTGACACCAGGGTTTCTATAAACCTTTACTAGCCTTCCCCTGAGAGCCTAATATCGAACTTTTGTCGATCAAGCATCATTTCAGGCATCGTCTAAAGAAGGACCCAAATAATACCCTTCATGCTACATTCACAGAGCAAGAGCAACCATGAGTTTGCGCCCTTTCGCTTTCCTGCGACAATGACATCAGAATGCACCTCGCTGACAACAATCAAAGGTCTGCGCTCTCGGATAATGTACTCCATAAACCATCACCATTGGCGTGTTTTATTTGTATTTATTGTTATGCACTATATACACTATACTATAATATTATATTTTTATGAATAAATGCTTGTTCATTAATAGCAATTGAAAATTAAATAAATACTATTTTAAAATACAATTCTGAACATAAATCTCATATCTAAATGAAGTAGGCGTAGAAAGCAATTAGCATTACATAATATTTGTTTCAGAGAAAACCTCTTAATTTTAAATAATTGTTTACCCTACTACCCACTTTTCACATGAAAAAAGTTTAATGTAATTCACACGTATATTAGTACCTAATTTTAGCGTTGAATTATTATATAGTGGTATACAACGTAGAAGTTACTATTTTATGCAAAAGTATGATATATAACATTAAAGTTACGCTTTGAAATTTCAGGTTTAAAGACACAAAGAACATCGCCGAGTGGCAAGCGCAATGTCAGTTTAAGTTAAATAGATCGTGTATTAAAATTCTATATTTCTGACATTCTTCATCAAGTATAAAAGACGGGTACAACAATACAAAATGCATTATAATATTTTTGAAAAGGTGTGCTAGATTATGCTCTTAATTGTTATGTAAATTCAAGCTTTTATGTTTGGAGTACATTCAATATATATATGTATAATAAAAGCAGTGAGCTATTTTTATACTAGCTTGCCACATCAAAGACTCCTTTGTAAATTAAGTATGTTATGAAAAAATGCGTTTCCATTTTTATACTCTTATTGAACGGAACAGGAGCTACGAATTCTTTAGATTTTTATATAAAATCACACAAGTTAATGACGCACAAAGTGAAAATATAATCATTGCGGTCATACTTGTTAATTTTCAATATAAGTGATATATTTTTAGGTATGAATGAAGCTGGAGGAAAATTATGTAAAAAGAGTCATCCAAGACGAAGGCCGCGTTGCGCAATAAATGAAAGTGGTCAGTCTGAGAAGTGCTTCACAGCAGGATGCACATTTGCTTTTTATTCTATACACTATGAAGTCACCGATCTGATGAACCTTATTTGCATATCGATACTCGAGTCTTCATGTATAAATATAATACGCACATAATTATGGTAGATAAACGCTGAAATCGACTTTGCATGATTGAGCCATATTAAAATTATTTTCGATGATCGAAAGCTTCAATTTATTATCCCAGATATTTTAACTATTACAAAATCATATCATTGTTATGTTAAATTTTAAAATATATATTATTATATAATTCGCGTAGATATATATTAATCCTTAAATAATGTTTACACATAAATCACACATTCATGCGTAAATTTACTAAATCATATATTGATATTATCTCTGATAGAATGGTAATTATTTGAGCTATATAATATTTTATATAATTACTTGAAATGACTTAGAATATCCTATTATCATATTTAGTTCTTCATAAATTGATTAAGCAATAATATAAATGTATATAACATATTTTGTTGATAATAGTAAGCTATTATTTTTTGTTACAAATGGTTATTTAGATAAGAGATACTGCTTATACATATAATACATACAGATAAGATAATTGTATATATGTATATATAAACATAAATTATATGGTTACACAGTAGATAGAATGTACGTGCAATTTACATTAATTTAAAGCTTAACGGATTATGTTGAATTGGCATAATACATAATAATGTTATCAATGGTTAATCATAAACTAATATTTGAGATGTAAATATATTCTAATATCGCATTTCCTTACAACATAACATATGTTCCATTTATCTGTGAAAAAAATATTTTTGGTTACTATGTGAATATGAAAGTATTTTAAACATAAATCATTATTTATTTATAAAAATAAAGCAATAATCTTGCATCAAGGATTTTCTTGCCACGATTTTAATTACATTTACTAATTTAAATAATACTTTTTAATTTATTTTAATATGCTAAAAACACTAATACATATAGTATGTATGTATATATACATGTATTTTCGATTTGTGATAAGTAAAAAATATGCGTTTGAATTGAAAAAATACTTTAATTGTTCATCGGCATTGTATTGTTATCATTTAAGTCAACGTCCCATCTAAAAAGTATGTTATATCCTAAAATAAAACCTATATTTACTAGGTCAATCATTTCATTTGATTTTAATCAGTAATTTAGTATATTAACCGTCAGTAGTTTTATCAAATTATTAGTAGGAAGATATTATTAAAGGGTCTGTTTTTTATTATTTAGGGACCATAGAGAAGCCATCACAAGTTGGAAGCAACTTAAAACGGAACCGCACATATTAAAGTCTGATGTAAAATATGCCAATATAATTTTAAACAACAAAAAGCTACACATCTATACGAAATTCCACAATAAAATAATTTTATAAAAAAATCGGCAGTGAGACAATTAACAATATTCGTTATGCTGATGACACGGCAATATTTGATAATATCATTGACGGTCTTCAAAAATGTTTAAAATGGAACTACATTGAAAAAACAATATTTATGGTTATAAGCAGGGTTTTTTAAACAAAAAAGGTGCCGGAACTCACTTCTTGTTAAACGTTTTATTAAAAAAATGATACTCAAATGTCATTTATATTAAATTTAAAGCAGCGTTTTCTATGCCACGAAGAGCAGATTTATTTTTTTCAAATTTTATTGATATGAGAGTTCTGATCAAAGTGTATTCAAACTGAATTTTGGTCAATAGGAGGGCGCAAAAAACAATTATCACTTCTCAGAAGGCAAAAATTCACGTCAAAAGCAATAAAATCGTGTCGACGCCGTCGCAGTTGCCGAGCGTTCCCACTGCGACGGCGACGGCACGATTTTATTGCTTTTGACGTGAATTTTTGACTTCTGAGAAGGGATAATTATTTTTTGCGTTTTCCTATTGGTCAAAATTCGGTTTTAATGATCTTTATTTGATTCTTTTGTATTCATTCTTTACACATCATATTTTGTATCCATACTTTAAATAGATTTTTATCATACAAATATTTCCATAGTTTCTGTTACTGTTTTGGTCCTGTTTTAGTGGGACTAGCGATTGAGTAGTAACCGAAATTTTCTTTTATTTTAAAACTTGGGGTTAAACTTTTACACTTGAAAAAACTTAAGTGGAAATAATGACGTTATTACAACGAAGAGATTAGAAGCTAGCTTTTGAATTTTAAATTGGTCTCACAAACAAACACTTACATCTTTCTAGAATTAAATTCTTAAAATGAAAGACCTGGACTTTAAAAAATATCACAATAAATAGACTGGAAGCATATGAAATGTGGTTTTCTAAGTCTCGAAAAGAGTCTCCAATGACCGAATCGAGATCAAGAACTCCATTTAACCATCAAGCTGTATAATATGGAGTACTTAGATATGAAATATGAGCTTCTTCATACCATAATAATGAAAAAAATGACAGCCGAAGAAGAGTTTCGTGCAACCAAGGACGAAGAAGGATACTTTGAACTAATCAACAACGTCTGGAATCAGATATAACACCAGAAAAATATTTTTTTAATAATAAAAGTTGTGCTTCAAAATTAAATACTTAAACATAATTTGACTGAATGTTGATATTTAAAAAGCGAAGTATAAATTTTAATGGATCAGTAAAAATTATATATAATCTATCAAAAGGTACTGAATATATATATATATATATATATATATATATATATATATATATATATATATATATATAATGAAATAATGTTTCGGTATATATATATATATATATATATATATATATATATATATATATATATATATATATATATATATATATAATGAAATAATGTTTCGGTAGCTTTGACAGAAATCGAAGCTTTACTTACACAACTACTTGGCATTTATAATTAATAATATATAAATAACAGTACTGACTATTTTATTTGCTCCCTGAAATATGGTAAAAATAGTCGTTATTAATTATTATTATTGTTTTAAATATACTATTATATATACAATAGTATAGTTCATTATAAGACGTTAACATAATTCTATAAAAATAAGCAACGCCTTTTTTATTAATTCTAAATATTGTACAATTTAATTTTAATTATTAAGTATTTGCTTCAACTGCGGAAATTAAATATTAACCATAAAGTTACATTACTACGCTATTACGGCCACTTTACTTCATTATATAATATCATGACATAGGAACATTTTCCTCTTTTAAACGTACCAAATTTCAAGTCGTTACTTAAAATTTATAATGCATAAGTTTAATTGCAAATTATTTCAAACGAAACTAATACTTTAAAAGCTTAAGTTCTCTTTTCAAATTGTCGTAAAACTCCTGAGGCAAACGAGTGCCTTTTATTAACTTTGTACACGTAAGCCCTTTCGACTTCAATATATTTTTCTAGATGGCATGTATATGACACCCTCTTCCTGTCAGGAAATAGAAATTTTATTAAAATAACTGCATTTCATAAGGCATAAAATTTTTTGCATATCTAATTAAATAAACATTTAAATTAAATAAAAAAAATATAGAAAACATAAAGCTTTGTACTACCAGTTATACAGAGCTTTTGTTAAATGTCACACCACGATATATGAATAATTCTTTGTTTCCTTTTATTCTGTGTCGCGCTTTCAATATTTGTGATTTATGAATATTTTGCCTCTGAATATTTCAGGGTTCTTTATATATTATTATAAAAAAAATCTACATCGATATTTCATCGATATTGTCATCTGAATTATTCGCCTCAATTGGATGGATGTTATACATCAGAGGTTTAAATCCCTCACGTACCGAGCACACAAACGAGGATTTGGCGTTTAATAACCTCATTGAAAATTTAATCCTTGATTAAAGAAATTTCGGCAACCCGAGAAAGGATCGTGTGAATGTTTAAAAGGGCGAAAAAGCTGTAAACATCCCAGGAAAAAATTAGTACGAATGAATTATTAATATTCGATTATCTCTTATGTAATATACGTGGAAGATATGAATTTTTAAAACGATACCAGAAACTATTGTAATATACCCTCATATAATACGAATTAATTTTTAATATTAAAAATAAAATATTTTATTATATTTATATATAATATACAATTATGTATGTATCAAACTTTCATAGTGTGTGTTGTATACTTGAATTATACGTTGTTATGAAAGCATTAAAAACACAAAGGGGTTTAGCTGAAACTTTTACAAACTTAAATTTGAGATAAGCAAATAAAAATACTTTAACAATATAAAAATAGTTTTATTAATATTGTATGATATAAAACACGTGTATACAACATCTTTATTGAATTTTATTAATATTAAAATAATATAATATATTTTCATAAATAATATTAAAAAATGTAGTTCATGGGTACATTTGAGGAGCAAAGTCATACGTAATATTTTAAATAGCAATTTTATCGCTTTATCTCTGTCCAAAGCATTCCAGCATTCTTTATTGGGTAAACTTGTACTTTTGACATTTAAAATTGCTTTTTTAATGTTTTATTTTTTTATAGTATAATATGATTAAAAACATAAATTTTTAATTTAACTTACCTTAAAACGAAATGTTATTAAATTAAAACCACAAATATAAAAATAGATTATTTTATAATTGTAATTCTTTACTATTTAAATTTGCAAATTTCGATTAATAAATTACTGATAATTATAAAAAATATATTATCCTATCCTTGCCATATTTCTTAGTCAAAAATTAGGAAATCATTTTACCGTTTTCATTTCCTACAACTCTTCAAGAATAAAACAAAAAAATAATACAATTTATATGCAATACTCGTCATAAGATTTTTGAAAAACCCAACCAGAAATAGATGTTTTTATTCTAGTCATGAAAAGCTTATAAAAGCTATGCAAAAAACATTTGCTTTGAAGATTTTGCCATTTCACAAATCAAAGTGACATTTGCGTTATTTTTTACATTGACAAATTAATCAAGATAATGAGCAGAGTTTGCAGTCTTAGTTTCTAAGTCGTCTCTCGAGACTCAACGTCAAAGGATAACAGGACAGGCAAAAACACACGATAAGTAGTAAAATTGGGTCATTGTTTTGTGCGTTACTTTAACCACGCAAGAAGATAAAAACAATAGGTTCTCATAAAAAAGATGAATAATTCATCGGATGGTTGCGCACGATTTCACATTAAAATTCTCAGAGAGATTCAAAGCAACTTGCCGTGGAAAAACGTCATTGGTGCCGCGGGAATGTTCTATGTATACATATGTATGTACATAGATCCCTTGTTCGACGAGGGAATTGATGGGCAAAAAGCGAACACCAAGGAAATACGGAAGCCTATTTTTTATCTCTGATTTATTTTTTTCCTTTTTGCACCGATACGTTCTGCGTAACGTATATGTAAAGATGAGTAGTTCAAGAAGCTGCGTAACTGCAGCCGCACAATATAAAATATTACTTTTAAAATTAAAACGTAAAATATATTTTTAATATACTACAAATATTTGTTTATTTTACTCAAAAATTTAATATTTCCACAAAAACGTTGTTAAAAACCAGATAGGTTATATTACCATTTTTCTTTTAGAATAATAAATTCGTTTATTTATACAACACCATTGAATTTATATAATACTTAAGTTTTAGATATTTGAAGATATTAATAAAATATTAAAATAAAATGTAAAGAAAAAGCACTATCAATTGAAGAATTAAATGTTATATGGTAAGCCTTCGCCAAACAAGACAACGACGTTTCTTTGAACTAAATTTTGCACTGCTTTTCAACATGGCTCGGAACAACTTGATAACTGATTTTTAAGAAAGAAAAAATAACGTGGTTAAAACATGTCACACGTTTCTAAATGCTAGAGAGAGCTCCTTTCTCGGTAAGCTAGAGGAATATTAACCGTTTTGAGGCGAGCCATGTTTGGGTCATTAATCAGAGCATAGGTTTCTTTAAAACTTCTTTAACATATCACCCAAACCACTTAAACTGCAACCCTTCATTTTCGTCTTACTTATACGGCCAACCCACATTCATATCATCCTCTAAAGAGGACTATCCAAAGCTCCACCGAGTCTTTACGTATACCTTATTCGCGTTATCACAGTCAGTTTGAGAGCTAACCATTTCATTACTTTTCATAATTGAGAAAGAGATGGAAAGTTTCGGTTTACGCCCATACTATTAGCTCTAAAGCACATGATGCGGATAAACTTTCGATATATTTATCATTTCTCCTGTTCATATTTTGAACAAATTTATAGAAATTAAAAGAATTACTATAATCAATCGGAGTAATGATATGTACATACATATATATAATGTATGTATATCCGTATCGTCTGCTTTAAGGCTAATAGTAGAGGTTTCAATCCAAACTTACCATTTATAATGATAAAATAGATAGCTCTCAAACTGACTGTGTTAACGTAAATATTGTATAGTCAAGCCCTCTCTGAGGGTGAGTCAGGAGTCTGCACCCCTTAGATGGCACATCGCTGAAGACCAGTGCCCCCGAATAATATGCTCCGTAAACAATATTTAGTAGTATGTATTTAACTAATATTAATCAGTGATTTTTTTGTAATATATGTATTATATTTATTATAAAAAAAATCAACTTATTTTTTTTTATTATTTAAATACAGATTTTAACACAAACTAATGTTGCTTGTAAGTTGAAAACATCTGATTATGCTTCATATTTAGTTAAACCAGAGACTGATATTTTTTTCAAATATATTTTTTTTTTTAACTTTAAGGGTTTTAACCACCTGCACAACTTTTGTACAAAAGATAAGATAAATCTACCCGTCTCTAAAGTGGGGCTACACACAATGTATTCATGCAATAATGGAAGAGAGATATCGTGACCAAATAAAAGACGTGCGCTATATTATACATTCTATCCTGCGCACATTACTTTTGTTCTTCAAGTTTCTCTTATATGCGTGATCACATCTCAGGGGTGTGTTTAAAAAGCAATGCAATTAGCTCTATATTGATTCGATAGAGCTGGCTTGAACCAGCATTGTAATAGTGGTGACACAAAGAGATGCTACAGAGTCGCAAAATACCTGCATTGACACAAAAGTTATCAGCGTATCTTTCAAAAAGCACATGAGAACACATTACAACAGATTCCAGCTGTTTGAAATTACAGCCGACAATAATACTACCCAACACACCAGCATAGACTTCCAAGACCTACCATTTCAATCACATCGCCATTTAAAAAAACCCGAAACAAGGAACTCTTTGTACTATACTAAAATATATTAGATTCTGGTATTGCAGAGCTCACTTAAAATTTGTATAAATTTATCAATTATTGTCTACTATTGTATTTTGTTGTCTTTAATTATATATTAAATATATGGATTGAAGTGCAACTACAATTATATTATCAATTTTTTTTTTATTTAATAAGTCTTCCGTTGTAACCTGACAGGCGTAAGCCCAATGCGTTACAACGGTATAAATCTGTACCAACTGAGTTAATCAGATATAATGAATACCCACCTACAAGTAAGTATTAACCACTAGACCGAAAGACTGGGAATCGGTGATCAACATTTTTAATAATTATAAATTATAATGTGTAATACAATTTATAACCAATAGACGTCACTGCAGCTGGGGCTGATTTTTTTAATAAGAGCGGATTTTTTTATTATAAATAAAAATTCGAGTGTCGCTGCCGGGGCTCGAAACCGCAACCTCAAAGTTACTAGTCTGAGACGTTACGAACTACGCTATTCCGTCCATGATAAATTTATAACAACTAACATTACATGCACATACTATTGATTAAAAAAGTAAGAGAAAAAAAACTGAACCATTATTAAAAGCAGTAAATACGTTGATTGAAGAATAAGTAACCATTCATTCTATTCTATCGAAATACGATGGCAAAGAGTAAGACAATGTTGTATTTTATCCCCTTTTTATTTCAGGATTGTTGAATATAGACGAAACGAAAAAAACTGAGCTTCATTCTATAACCTGCGATACGCTGATGATAGTCGTAAAATAGAAAAAAAACAATAAAAGAAACGACATAAAATGAAACTTATGATCGTATACAAACACAATACGGACAAATCGATTTAGATAGAGTCCCAATAGAGCGTGCGACAAAATACATTTTAGACGAAAACTGTGACTACACACTTGTGATAAAATCGAGAAAGCCAGGACATTTATTTATTAAAATTATGGCCATCGTGACCTGAGAGGTTAACCTAATACGTCACGATGACCAAAAGTATAAAATATATAACAATTTTAAAATACATAAATATGTATACATATACGCACACATATAAGTAAAGGCACAAAAACACAAATCACCTCAACAGGTGTATATTGTTCTACACGAATTAGACCAAAACCCCATATGCGCATAAGAAAATGTCAATATCTCGATGCACAGTATTGAACAGACGAACGACCTTTACCAGAAATTAATTCATGTATATTAAAATTCCTGTGGACACAGTTTTAAATTTATTTTAAAAATGAGAATGGTAATTTATTATTTTATACCTGTTCTTATAAAAGGAGTAGAAGCTAAATTAATTACAGAAAAATCGATCAAACGTATACACCTATATAACTACATAACGTATGTCGTTTTACAGGCGCGTGTTTCGGATCAATAAAGATTGAGATATAATATATATTATATATTATAGATATATGTATATTAATTTTTTTTTTATTACTTTGTATTATTTAATGCCAAATTCTTCCCCCTTACTATGCAGGACAAGATACATACAAAAATATGTTAAGGAAGGTGTAAATGTCTTAGCTAAATAGCCTATGACTGGTTTCAAAAGAGCACCATTAAATGTAGGGTATAGTAAACAATATAAATGTATGCTTAGTTATCCCTGGTATCAAAATAATAAGAAAGAAATATTATGTCAATATTATTACTCTCATTTAAAATCGAATTAATAAGACATAGCACAGTTTTATTAAAAGCATATTGTAAAATAGATTTTCACCTGAAGATGAGTAGTGTGCAGTTTTTTAAATTACCAGGATTTAAGGAGCATTAAAAACATATTTGAAACTAAATTTAACAGAACCGTTTATGAACAGTTGCGTTACCGTTTTCCAATAGTTTTCGGATCTGTGCCAATTACGAAAAACTTTGGAATGAAAAATACGCTTAACATGTTTTACCACGAGTCGCCAACGATACGTGCACGTTCAAGTTTTGCAAATATGGAAGAAGAGAATATGATTAAATCAAACGGTAAATGGATAGGTGTATGGAATCAAAATTTAAATATTACTTATTATATTTACAAGACATAAAATAGTAAAATTTTAACTATTGTTCTGAAAAAATAACTATATGAAAAAATATCAAAAAAGTTTCAAAACATTCGTATACAAAATAAATGTAGTCATATAAAATTAATATAAAAAGAATTTATTGTAAACATTACTCAATAGAATGTATTGTGTAAGCAAACCATATATGCGACAAGATATATGACGATGTTGAAAATAAAGTATTTTTATTCAGTATATGGACTTGTTCTACAATTATTTGGACAATGCTGTTTAAAATAAAATACAATATATCGATATACATATATTATATTTATAAAATTCTCAATGGTTATTAGTGAAAAGTAATAGAAAACGACATAAATCATATTTTTATAAAATAAAAATGTTTTTATTACCATATAAAAAGTTTTAAAAATTTAATAGTTGAGTATAATAATATAATTCTATATTTTTATCGCGTATTAACCATGTTTATTACGAGTTAAAGTTAAATAAAATTGTTATAGCACCACCATAAAAAAATTAGGGAAAGATTTTATTATATAAACAGTTAAAACGGTCATTATACTTTAGAAAATATAAGAAGTGATATTTAATATTGAATGACATTTAATAAAAATCACTTATGACAATATGACAGTAATAGACAACATGAAGTATATCCATCCGATTGATAATCAATAATAAAAAAGTAAGTGCTGTGAGATTTATAAGGATATAATATAAATATTTTACCACACAATTTCGTATATCTCAAATACATAGTATATGTACATAGTACTGATTATCAATATACGACATCAAAACAGCCTTAACCCAAATTGTGGATTTCCTTATCCCATTCGATTATATTTCACTTTTTGCATACAATTTGCATCATATCAAGTTTATCCTCGACATTTTACAACTATCGGTCAAAGTTCTTGCACTTCAGTGAAAGTACTTATTAGTCTTAACTTTAGTTAATAAATCATGCACGTGTAACATCATTTGAAATCTTGTTTAGCGATTTACAGTTCACTTAAATATATTATATACACTTAAAAGATAATAATCCACAAAAGCATTTACTTTATTCATTCACACAAATCTTTATCAAAGCTTTTTGTGACAATATCAGATACCTCTTTGAGATAAATAGACCCTTATTTTTTGTATAATATAAGGGGATTAAATTATTTATTTATAAGTTTTTATTTCAATTTTAGAATATAGGCACCTACTCATTAAATCATCGAATTTTCAAGTGCCTCTTTGGACTTTTTATCGCTACAATAGAATCGCTGTCAATTGTACTCAACATTTTTATGAATTTATTCTCGCTTACTTAACTACTGCATTTGACAGACGCCCACTAGAAATAAAACAGCTTGAATAGTAGTGATGCGGTAACTTTATAACATATGGATTAATAATATATAAAAATAAAAAACATAAGTTTACAATAAATAAAATTAAAATACCATGTCCCTATTTTTTTAAATATAAATGTGATGTTAACTAGTTAATGTCCTTCGATTATCAAATATGTATTCTGTGTCAATAAAAATAATCCCACGTATTTCAAAATACTTTGACAAACCTCAAAATCCAATTACGTTTTACATACCGCAATACGACATCTAAAGACACATTGAAAATAGGAATATCGTATCTTAACAAGGAAATCCTTTTAATGATATTGCCATAATTGAAACAATCCTAATGAGCAATTCGGACGATCTAATATTCTTATAATATAAAATAACAATTTAAAACAAAATTTAAGTTCATTATTAGAGACTAATTTAATTAGGAAAAACGATAAAGTGTAATGAAACGTAATACATTAGTTGTCGATATAATGTATTATTAAAATCTAATTAAACAGCTATAAGGAGATAACTATCTGTGAAATTTTTATACAGCTGAATAAAATCGCGAATTTCGCTTGATTATGCGTAGTATCGATTTCGCTGGAAAAGCTCCTTTTCAGTGCCAAAATTGGGAGAGAGAGAAAACGCACAATGCGCGTCCTTGCAAAAAACTCTTTTTTCGTAAAATAAACATGGCGGTATACACCTTGTGAAAGTTGAAAGATAATTTAATGCTTACTTTCTGACGCTTAGAAGAGGCAAAGTTTTTTATGGTGACACATAAACTGCATAAGATTTCCGACCTAAAATATATGGTTTTAGCTGCAGAATAGTAAATTTACCACATTTAAAAAGATTTAATGTGTTTTTAAAATAAAACAGTGATTAAACCCTATAATAATATTTTTATTGGGCAATAAAAAAAAATATTTGTTTTAAGAAAAGAACTGTTAAATAATGATTTTTATTATTATGGCAATAATTTTTATTTTTATTTATACTTTGCTTGAAACACTCGATTGATAATATGATACTAATATATATTTCATTTATAAGTGACTAATCATATTATGTACATTACACAAATTTTCTTGACTAATAATAGGTTTGTTATTAAATTTAAAAACAATGTATTTCAGGTTTAAAGTTAACCTCTATATAAACACCGCAGTTTCACAATGTTAATAGCATATAAAAGAACGGACTGTGATTGATAAATATTAATTGAATTTCGACGAAATAATAGGTGTGAAAATGTAACATGATACGTGTCAGTAAGTAATATACAATATATAAAGAATTTTATTGGTTTGCTTTGTAAAACAAGATTCATCAACAAGGCAAAAAAACGTTGTTAAATAATGAAACTAAATATTTATTATAATAAAAAATACGATTATAAATATAGCAGCCAACGTTTGTTTGGTTAAACACTCATTTTATTTTATTTTAATTTTTGCTTTAATAAACATTTTTCTCACTCAAATATTTACGTGAAAAATATATATTCTACAATTTAAATTCGTTTTAATGGAATATATAGATTGCAAATTGATTATGTGAAAATAAATACGCTTTTAACTATGCAGTGTACCGAGTAACATAAAAGGATGAAACGATTACTTCAAATGATTATATCTCCTGAACCGTGAATGCTACATAAAAAAATTCCATTATGCAGCAAATAATTTTATTTTCAGTATTATTTTTTCATTTAATGATTCCAATATTTTTAAACAAAATCAATTTTATTCAAGTCGTCAATAAGCTCTGCTGATTATATTTGTATAAATAAGAGAAACGGCGCTTCCACAGCTTGTATGGACGCATGATAATAGATTTATATATAATAATTCTAAATTTAATTTTATTACAGTAATATTATTCTCACGCATCGATTATCAGGATATATTTTTAAAAAATACAACAATATTTCTTGAGCATATTAAATATGTATTATGAATAAATTTCATTTGTATCCCAACTATGTTTATTTTTCACAATCTAATTAAAGCGTGTTTTCGCAACAAGATTATAAAATAAGGTAAAATTCTTAAATAATATGTAATATGTATGTATATGTATATTTCAAGATTATGATCATTTTACATTTTAATAAATACATATCAGAGCCATTTTTTTTATATAAATAAAAATTTAAAATATGTTGAAGATCCTTCAATTTATTTATTCAGACAATTTATGTTAAGTGATAGTTGAAACGGCATTGAATATGAGTAAAGTCATCCATTCTACGGATATGCATTTACTATTTTTTATAAGCAATAATTATTCACTACTGTATCACACCGAAAACTGGTATTATAAACTTGTTTTGTGCAACATCACTATTAGCTAAATAGCAAACTATTGAACCGTGTCAAAAATATGTTACTATCGAAAATGCTTTTGTGTTTTGTATATCATGATTTACCGTTGGATTTTATTTGTTTTATGCGTTGAACATAAAAGGCAGATTTATGAACAATAGAGAGCGGTGAAAGCGTCGTTTAAATTGGGCTTTACAAAGTGTTTATTGTGACGGTCACCGAATTTTTATTATACAAGCACATGTGTATTTCACAATCGTTTTGACCTTTCGAGTCCAAAAAATGTCTCAGATAACAGTCGAATATTCTAATACCGCACGGAGAAAGTTTTTTTCATTCAAATTCAAATCGACCGAGAGTGTCTAATAAGATTTATATACATTTCCATAATATCTTTCTTAGTCTGCGATATACATAGTGTCATATGACGACATATATATTCTACATAATTCGAAAGCTGCATAATTAAATCGCCAGATCCTTAAAAGAAACATTCAGACCAAAACCGGTCACTTTTTTAATAAAAATTTAACCTTAGAGGTCAGCATTAATTCATGAAAAAAATAAAATAAAATCAATCGTAAATCTATATAATCCTGCGACGAAAAGGCCACTTTAACGATTTCAACAAAGCAATAAATTATGTGAATTTAATTACTTAAGGTTCTATATATAGTGCGAGCTAAAATATAAAACTTTATGAACCTTACGTTTAACTTAATCCCACATTTATAACGAGACCTGATCCCTGGTTCTCTCATGGGAATTTCTTCTCCCAGTTCATTATACAAGTCTTGAATATTTGAGGAATTTCGCTCGATTGCATTGCAATATTTAGTCCATATGCAATATATGCAATTTATTATACCAATAAATATATAAAATCATAAATTAATCAAGAAGAACCACTTTCACTTAATGAGCTATTGATATTCCTACGCCTACTTAATTTTTGATCAATACATTCATTAACATATCATATTTCATTTTTTTACAATACTGATTTGATACAATGCTGTATTTAATTTATTATAGCATTATTACAAAGCACTTTTTTAGGCTAGATAATGATTATATTAAATAAAATACTAAAGCAGAAATTATAAATATGCGTATAAGTATAAACGTTTTATACTGTATTACATTTAATTAAAAATAATAATATTACCTAAAAAAATAATAATATAGCAAGAGTCGTTTTTAAAATCTCTACAATACAAAGAAACGAAAAAAATCAAGTTAAACTTTAAAAAGATGTAAAAGATTCTGAGAAAGTTATATTTAGACACTAAATGGTTAAATATATTATGTATATACATATGAATAGATATTATAATACTTGAATACATATTTTATATTTTATTGAATTAAATTATTAAAGGGTATGTTATTAATTTTAATTGTATTTAATAACAATATACTACAGGTTTTAAATCTGTTCCAAAAAAAATATGACTAATGTAGAAAAATATTAAAATTATTACTATATACTAATTTGTGATTATTACACCAAAACTGGGACAAATGAGCTTCCTCAATTTCTTTATCTTATCTAGTCTTATTATTATTAAATGATTTTTTAAACATAAATATATAAAATATGAATGACAATAATTGTATGTTAGGTTAAATGGATTTCAACCTATTAATAACCTATTGATATTAAAAGAATATTACACATGTTAAAATGCAATATAAGTTTTAATGTAGTCAAATTGCTTACTTAAATTTATGTGCATGTATCATAAATGTTTAAAATTTTCGCTACCGTGATATTCTTACACCACATGTCTATAAGCATTACCTGCTATTGATAGATGTCATTATGCTACATTGCCTCTCACTAACACAATCTGACAACAATCGAACAGCAACAAAGCATCTGATCGAACATTTTGTCAACATCACATGAGCATCGAATGGAAACCAATACGCAAGGTCGTTTGTGTTTGATTTTTTTTCATATGTACGATTACGTCATTCTTATCACTGATCGAATCGCATTTCTACTCATCTTTTTTGACATTGACCTTTACCGGAACGAACACGAGTATCGTCAAATTTTCACTAAAGGACGGCCTTATTTTTTAGGCTATTTGGTCATACGATCACGCACGAGTTATTACGATAATAAAATTATTCGGTACCAAAGGGTTAGAGATTAAGCGCACTTTTATCGTCGATGATACGAGCTTTGACGCTTGCACGTAAACGAAAAATTTAATTATGAATTTTATCTAAAATTACGCTTTTAATCTTAATATATTAAAACTAGAGTCATTGTGGAGCGAAGTCTACATTTTTCGATTGAAAAAATAATTAGATTGTCTATATAAATATGTAAATATAATAAAAAAGTGAAACGTGTCTCTGAGTCTACAGATATATTTATATATTTGATATACTGAAAAATGTCAAATTAAACTAAATATATTTTTTTAATAGAGAAAAGCCAATAACCATGATGGATATATTTTTCTCGAATTATTTATCTATTAATTGGATTTCCCATTATTTTTATATGTTAAAATAAAATAAATTATATTGTTTTATATAATACATTTAAATGTATCTTTGCAAAATAATTTACATATAAGGCATTTAATGATCGTATTTAAATAAAATAATGAAATAAAATGTACAATTCTTTGTATACACTGGTTTGATTTCCATACGGTTGACAAAACAATGCAATTATTGATATAGATTTGCATAAATTTGGCAATCATCTATGCAAATAGGATACTAATGTTCGTAAAATGGCTTAACAACTATACAACCACCGTTAAAATGCAAAATTTGATTTTTTATAAAAATCAGATCGCAAACTTTTTCCTGCTTAATGAGGTCGGAAGATTTATATCAATTCTAGTATTTATTAAATTGATTTATGATACTTGTCATATTTTTTTTAATATTGTAATTTTACGTAAAAGGAACTTGCATAATTTCCACATTGAATTGTCGCTGGCTTTGGAATTTAATGAAATACGACATCATTTTGTCCAAATTGGATTATTTTGTCTTTGACAGGAGACATAAACTCTTCTTTATTTACTTGGTGGAATTTTATAATGAAAATGTGATGTGGAAAATAGGATTATAATTATACGTATTATGGCGAAAAATAATCAAGATTAATCATTAATGAAAATTGAATTAAAATTATATTAAATATTATTCATCAATAATAAAATGTATCATAATCTTACATATATTATAAGACATACTTAATACATATAATTGTGTCTAAGGTAATAAGAAATTAATGATAGACGAGTGCTACAAGTCGCTGACTATTCACCTGAAAAACTTGTGCTCGAATCCCATTTGAACTTTAGTCTTTTCATTTTATTTCGGTCTGGTAGATAGAAAGTAGTAAATACTATTTAATTATAATTCCGATCGATCACCGCAAATTATGTTTTCCTAGATTTTCCTAATTGAAATCGATCTAGGTCGTACATATTTGGTATTGATTCTCTTATAATAATATAAAAATAAGCTAATAATCAGTGCCGAATACATAAAATGTTTTTTTTTTTATTTTATAATACATCAACGCTTTTTATTAAATCTATTCACGTCACGTCCTAATGTAAAATATCTATTTTTTATAATATTACAGATTTATTAGATAGCACAATTTAAAAAATGTAAGCCGATCTCATAAACATTAAATGTCCGTAAAATATTATATTTTGCAATACTTTAGTCACAAATGTATCTAGTGTTAAAGTTCTTGCTATTGTTTTTATAGTTCATGAAACATTGATAAATGAGTAGTATTATTATATTTTATTTATAAATGGCATTTTTTTAAATAAATTACGACACTATTTTACCACAATTTGTCTATTTATAGCGTTGTATTCATAAACAGAAACAAGTTGACATTCAATTTTAGAAGCGGTACTCCTTTTGCATAGAAAAACAAAATCAATAATTACTAATCTTTATAAACACATAATACAAGCTCATTATTGCTATGACTAAAGCTTGATAATTTTAACGAATTTTTACCTTTCAAATATTTTTCACAAATTATGTATTTAAAAAACTATTTAAACAATATTATATGCATAAATTTCATGATACCACAAAATTATTCTTGCGCATTATTTATATTAAAAACAATATTGTAGCAGTGTATAAATATTTGGAAATAAAAATATACTATTTAGGTAATGAGAATAAATTACATTGGCAAACATTATATTATTAAAAGCTTACAATTCATTTGAAGGCACTGCTTTTGATTTATTAACTAATGGAAAACACATCAATAAGCTATTGAATGACTCTATAATTACTAGGAACACAAAAAGTCGCATAGAAAGTGAATTTATGTACGACCACAAATGGATGCAGATATTTAGACAAACAAACACAATAGATCCTTGAGCTTTTGTGTGGCCTGCAAATTTACGAATAGAATTGTCAAACAACAATGAGTAATAAATGCGTTTTTTTCGGCAATGCCTAGTAGACACGTTTTGACATTTGGAAAATTTGGTTATGTAAAAATGTTCGCCCACGTACGTTCGGCAATCGAATTGAATCTATTTGCACCCAAATACAGGTGAAATATACGGATTTTTGCTTCGCGGATTGCGGAAAATTTAGAATGCAAATCAAGGAGTGTGATGCATGTGAACTAAGCCGCACATTGCAGGCGTGATTTGACTATCCAAATATGATAAATCGTTTCGAAATTTAATCTTTTCGACAGGCAACTCCCCCTTGACGCCAAATCGCAAATTAATGAAAGCGATAAAATACGTATTAGTACAAATTTGTCGTTTCCGTCCGAAAAGTGGGGTTTTAACCAGAGAATTATGTGAAAAAAATTGCTCAATTATATTCGCATTTAGTATTTATTTTTTGAAGTACTATGAATATTCGGGAGAAAAGAGGTCCATGAAATAGTTTCTACTAAAGTAGAAAATATTAAGCTTAATAAACAACGTTGTGTGTTTAAAATGGCCGTGTAAATTCCTAACCCCGAAAAATGCTGCGTTTCTTACTACGAAATATAAGCCTGTTTTATATATTTAAAATTTCAGAATCCCTTAATTTTACACACAAGTTTAAAACAAATTTTAGCTATAATTATTATAAACTGATAATGTATTTTATTTATAGAGAAAAATATGGCAAAAACCTTTTTAAATTATATTGTAAAAAATGAAATACAACGATTCCTTCATACCGAACTCTTTAACTTATTAACGATATTTATTTATAAAAATATATTTATGTACTTAACTCGAGTGACGTATATTGTAGAAAAGTTTTCAAAATAAGTCCCGGGGCTAACGGCGAGCGACTTCTCTGGGGACTTACAGGTGTCACAGCAGTAATCACTAGGATGCAGATCATTAAACTTTTTAGACGGTTTGTGTTTTAAGATATATTATGATAACCAATGTTTTTATATAAAACATAAGTTCCAATATCAGTAAAACTAATGTTTTTTTTTTATTTTTTAATATTCTTATAAAAGTTAAATATTTGTATGTAACAAAAATCTTGAATATTTATTTACAATGTAATACAATAAAATAACCTTTTTCTATTTAAAAAAAATGGAATATACGTTATTTAACAAATATAACGTTATAAAAAAACTAATAACAATATTTTTATTATTTTTTATTAAACATAAAATATGACTTTTATTTAAGTGTAAAAAATGCTGTATGGCATAAATTATATATGAATTAAAGTATCATATATACTTATTTTTATGAATTAAAAAATAAAAATACTATGTTGGTCAATATGTAATTAATTGACTAATATTGAATTACTTTTGCCCAGATTTATATTACAGTTTAAAACATCTCTGATTTTATATACGCTGTAGAAACTATTGTATTTCAAAATCTATAATCTTTACCTACTTAAGTTATGCTTAAAATATTGTGGTTGTAGAGAAAAAGCCACAGCAAGAAATTTTGCGACAGGGTTTGTTTTATCTAAAATAACTACTACAAAAATACCATAAAGCTAAATTGTTGTCGTGGCTGCTAA
Source organism: Plectrocnemia conspersa (assembly GCF_051122295.1). NCBI lineage: Eukaryota > Metazoa > Arthropoda > Insecta > Trichoptera > Polycentropodidae > Plectrocnemia > Plectrocnemia conspersa. The sequence continues at coordinate 10,116,047 of NW_028277176.1, forward strand.
AGCTAATGCTTATAATAACGAGCACATATTACGCAATTATTTACCTTTTATAATACGTATATTTTACAAAATGATCGTTTGCCAAGATTGCGTAATAAATGCTAGAATATTATGTAAAACATGCATACATGCACTACATACCATTTGAGGTCAAATTTGCTAAATATTTTTATATAATCAACACCAGGTGAAACAACGCCTGAACAACTTCACATCATTGTTTTGACCTGCGAATTTTGGTTATATTTTATTTCTCACTAATTAATTATGAAATGTTTTAATTGACATGAGAATTTACAGGATGTAATCCAATATGCTGTTTAATCATAAGTTATGTTTACAATTCAATAAATTATTAACAAGAATATATTTTTTTAAATATAGTAAATTCACGCTTATTATGTAATATAATTTACAGCAACAATAAGTCAATCTAATGTTTGAGCATTTAACTCATAAATTTAATCTTGTCTGTAAAAAAAGTGTAATTCTGATTGATCATATATTTAAGCTTTACGTCTGAACTAAAATCGCGATAGGTCTTTATGGTCTATGACCTGCGATTCGTGTGAAACTAAAATTAAAATTGTTAGCATATGTTATATTATCTAATTTTGAAACATCGTCTAAATTTAAATCCAGATATATATTTGAATATTAAATCCATAAACGATAAGATTCGATCTAAGAACTCATGATCGAGTTATTTATGTCATTATCATGTAAATTTAGCATTAAGGCTATATCAAAAAAAATCAGAATCAATTTATAAGTTACACTTTGATGCGAAAAGGTTAACGGTCGTCCTTTACCTAGATTGAAATCCGGAATCTGATAGTTGTTATCCACTTGAAATAAATTTCACGCGCTACCTATACAATTTTATTTCGATTTATTAATCGGTGTTTTCTTAGTTAATATGAAATTGGACTATTTACACGCGAGTGAACGTAGCGATGAACGGTTAAAATACTTCGAAAGGTCACACGATTGACCTTGGGCTTTGGACTACGGTATACCAATGCAGTTATACAACATATTATGATATTAACTAAAAAACGGTGACAGTGTTTAATATTATATTATACAGACAAAACCGTTTTTCGGCCGTGAACCTCGCAAGTGTTTGGCGCCACTCTATTTTTTTTCTACTGCGATAATATATATTATATTTATATATTATTATAAAATAAATTTGTTCCTAATATATATTGTTTTAACGGCCTAGTTGCGCAATTAAAAAAACTTGCTCACATAATTTTTATTGTTTCTACAGCATTTAATATTTATATTAAAATAATATTGTATATTAATAATATAAATAGTGAAATTTTATAGGATATTAAAATAAATATTTTTTAGCTGCTAATAAAATTATTACAAGCGTGCATCGATAGAAATTAGATAAGGTCATATTAAATCATCGTTTCAACACCGTTGAATGATTATATTTTTATTTTTTACATCATGTTTTATGTGATTTCATAAAAATATATTATTGGCAATATATAAAATAAATAATCAAAATGCTGATACTATAAAGATGTTTTAAACCAGTTCGACGGAAATGGAATAGTTGATTAATAAATATTTGTAAATCAGTATTAAAATATCGTTTTATAAAACAATTATATAGTACATTAAGTATACATAAAATGTAAAAATGTAGTAGTAAGAATCTGATAAAGCTTTTTGATTGATGGACTGATAGAGCGCTCTTTGTGCTCAAAGATTTTTTATATATGGGTATTCAATTTATATTACACACAATATATTTCTCCTTGTCGACAGCAAGACAAAGTAGAAATTTTTGCAATTTTATATTTATTTTATCTTCAATGGAAACCGCATGAAATACTCATATAATAAACTGTTCGACTGCGCATATATTTTTACATTTTTAGTTTAATACAGGCGCATGACATAGTCAATTATATTATTCAAAGTGCGTCTTTAGGGCATCTGGCCCTTTACGCTCTGCAATTTTTGCTCGGAAGATTCTGCCTGTATTGTTTGGCGCGATAATGAAAGTTAATGGCGTGAACATTTGCCAAGTGGGCATTTCTCAATGTGCAAATGGCGTTAGCATTGTTGCTTTTGTGTTCGCATCAGCTCATCCGGGATTTCTTCAGATACTAGAATCGACCGTCAGTCTGGACGTCTAGAGCGCATTAGCTAATGGCGTCAGTAAATAATGCAAGAAACCCACTGAATGCATATTTTCATTTTAAAATATATCTTACCATGTGTATCTGCATACATATGATCTCAAATATGCACTGTTATGAGAGATGATACAAAAGTTCCTCCCAGAGTGAGTAAACCGTCTGGTATGAATTTTTGTAATCAGATATTTATGTGCTGTAAACGTCGGATTTTATATTATCTAATTTTGCCAGTAAATATGAAATGATTTATAAGATATGCATGCAACTCGCAGATGCATTCCTTTTGAGATATTTTATATTATTCAAAAGGGTGATGACGTACAAGTAATATCATTTTAAAGGTTCAACAAAATGGCACGTATGCAGCGTGCAAGGAACAGATAGTCAACAACGACATTTTTATAGGACATTATAAAAATATATTTAACAATAAATTTATAGTTGCTTGGCATAAGTAAAATATAACATTAAGCTTTTTATTAAATGACCAAATTTATACACATATATATAGTAGGTATTACTCTATATCCATAGTATAATCTCTTTGAGAATGTATCAAATAATTTTTTTTTTTTTAAATGTTCCTAGATATTATTATAATACTGTTTTTGCTCATATTATCTTAATGTGTAACACATTAAGCTAATGAGGTAAACACAACAACAACTACTAAGTAAGTATTGAGACACCAGACTGAAATCAAAGTTTGTAAAACATTAAAATCTATTTTATTATTAATAAAATATTATTACAGCTTATAATCAATAGATGTAACTATGTATATATGACATAGCTTGATTTTATTTTGATTATTCACCAACATACTATTCTGTGAATTCTAGGAAAATCTGTGACGATCGATTAAAAATATCAATATATAATAAACACTAATTCTTATTTTCCAGATACTATATGTATTTAAAAGCAATAAGATATGAGCAAAAAAACAGTAATTAGTCTATCGTGCCTTGTTAATAATAATCTATCGTGCATATTTATTAACACAACTGATTTATTTGGAGTCAATCATGAGATGTGTTGATGTGCAAGAGAATTGTACCTTTTTAGAATTAGTGCATTTTGTAAATTTATTGCCGATAATTATCAGTTTTATATATAAATTAATAAATAAATAATTAAGTATATTCGAAATAAATGTCGTTTTTTTTAATGAATCAAATATTTATTTTTATTTTAATGATACAAATTATAATTTTCATTTTTCCACATCTTGGCTAATTTTTTTCCGGAAGTTTTGATTTAAAATATTCCGATTGTCCCTTCTTCGTTTGATTTTGTTTATCAAGTAAAAGAGCAAGGTCTAAGCAATAAAGTGGATGCGATTAAAATCTTTAAGTTAAGTACTTTAATTTAATTCAGAGTCGATTTCTTCTAGTGGGTGAATAAATTCATGCATTGTCATGTAACAAAACGATTTGACCTTTGTCGTTTTGTTTCTTGAATCATATCTAACGCATCACTTACTATTCATCAAATGTTTTTAGTTGCTATAGTTCAGTTTTTTTAATATCGAAATGTAGCGTCTAGATAATATAATCAACGCAGATTTAGCAAAATACATTGTCAAATATCGCAAATAAATATGACATTAATTTTGGAAGAAATTAATAATTTCCTTTTACAAAATGCTCTTTTATTGAACCATCGTATTAAACACTTTCGCAAGGATCCACTTTTCGACGCAAAATTTAATACGATCGAAAATTATTTAGATAATTTATTTTGTATAAAAAAGCGCATAACGCTTTTGATTTTCATTTAGTTCGTGCTGCAGCAATTAGTCTAGTTTAGAGATGTTTTAAGTGGGCTAGACCTGTATGATTATTTTTATGCAATTACTATTACTATAACTGAAAACAAGCCTACGGCCTTCTTTATTTCAAGGCTTTCTTTCATTCTTAATACATTATTTTAGAACCACTATTATTAACAGTAAGTATTTTTTCGAATTTTTATTTATAAAAATGCGCTATTAATAAAAAAAATCGGCCCCAGACAATTGATTATAAATGGTATAGCATATAATAATTTATAATTAGTAATATAGATGTCACCGATTTCGTGTTATTACTTACTTGTAGGTATTCATTATGTCTGATTGACTTCCTCAGTTGGTACAGTTTTGCCCATTGTAACGCATTGGGCTTACGCTTGTCAGGTTACAACGGAAGATTTAATAAAAATAAATAAATATAAAAAGCTCTTCTTTGATGTTCTTATAATTAATTTAAAAAAATCATAATTTAATAATTTTTAGCACAGACTGAAAAATTAACTTAGTGATTAAAATGAAAATTAATTACTTAACAACCTATTGAATGCAAACTTGTTTCAGTTAAAATAATATATCACCGTAGATTAAACCGCATATCAATTAACTATTTAGATGATATACGACTCAATTGTCACGTGATAAACCAATTAACATGACTATTAAATTTAATTTATATTACCATTATATCCAACCATAGATTATATATATTTTTGGTGTTGATTGTGTGTGATAGATAAGGGTTTAATTAAGGTATTTTATTATGGCTAATATTTTATATTAATTGAAAAAAACACATACCATAGAATTATTCGCGCACTAGGAAAGAGTATAATTTTTTTATGGATCACAGTTTATGAGAGGTTTTTTAAACATAATGGTTAATGAGTTATTAAAAATATATAAGTGTATCAATATCAATTTTTTTAGAGCTGTATTAATCTATCGACTATATATATACTATAATCAGAGATTTTTCGAGCAGTAAATAAATAATAAACTTTAAATTTATTCATGTATTCTAAGCAAAATTAAAAAGGGGTTTAAAGTTATCTAAATGTATTGTATTGATATTTTTAAACAGTAAATAAATAATACGCTTGAAATTTATTTATGTATTCTGAATTAAATTATATTTTTCATGCATAATAAATATAGAAGACTTGATTAGTTAACAGTATTTGCAGGTAAAAAATTCTTGTAAAAAAACTGAAGGGATAGTATTATAGATATTATATATATTTAAGAGAAAAGTAACATTGTTAAAATATGAAGCTAATAAATCAACTTATTATTAAAAAAAAACAGAAGTCCGGGTCTAATTGAATTTAGCAAGATCCTTCATCTGAAATTGAATTATAAACATAATATGATAATTGATG